>NC_056072.1:6060606-6363636 GCF_016772045.2 Ovis aries
TAAATCATAATCGGAAAGAACATTAAAAACAATGTATATATTTATATATAATTAAATCACTTTGCTGTACAGCAGAAACTAAGATTGTAAATCAACTATACTTCAAAATATAGATTAAAAATTTTTTAAATACCAAGACCCTGTCTGAGCACATTATGTTATGTAAAGGCTACACGAGAATGGACTCTCCAGACTGAATTTCATGTGTGGTTTGTCCAGTATCTCTCTGCTTGGCATTCTGTACTTTGGACGCACACACCCTTGCTTTTGCTGCTGAAGACCACACAGCCCAACCACTTTCAACTGAACATGACCTTTGAGCTGTTTTTCCAAGAGTGGCTTGAGGTTTGAGCTGTTATTCCCTCTTATGTGGTTTCTCTTTGTGACCCAGTGCACATGTGTCCACAAGCTCCGGCTGAAGTTAGACGCTGCAGCTGAAGAATAGTTTTCTTCAGTGAAAAGCAAAGTGGTTCAGGAAAAATAATGACAAGGTTTATTGAGCACCCACTGTATGAAACTCAGTCCTCAGGCTTCACTTCAACAAACTCATTTAATCTTGACAATCTTGTTATATAGACCCTATTATTAATACCATTATTATTCCCTTTAATAAATGGACAAAACGGATACACAGAGAGACTCAGTAATTCACCCAAGGGTACACGGCCCATAAAAAGAGCCAGGATACGAACTCAGGAAGTCTGGTTCTAAGGCCCCCACTCTTAATCACTCCATTACTAGAAGAGAAATCATTTGCAACTAGTACATTAAAACAGTAAAATAAGAGGATTCCCTGGTGGTCCAGCGGTTAGGACTCTGCATTCTCACTGCCAAGGGCTCAGGTTCAGTTCCTAGTTGGGGAACTAAATTGCACAAGACCCATGGCATGGTCAAAAAATAAAATAAGGAATTGGCAAGGGACTACTTTCGTGGTCCAGTGGCTAAGCCTGAGCTCCCAATGCAGGGGGCCTGGGTTTGATCCCTGATCAGGGAACTAGATCTGCCATGCTGCCGCTAAGAGTTCACATTTCGCAACTAAAGATCCTGCATGCCACAGCTAAGACTAGGCCCAGCCGAATAAGTAAATAAAAATAAAATTTAAAGAAAAAGGACTTGGCAATTAAAGAAAAACAAGAAATAAAAAACAGTGAAAGATATCAAGACAAAACATCTCCCCAGACCCCCAAAACATTAGGGTCTAATGGACACATTACCTATTTTATAGTCAGGAAGAGTTTTTATTTTCTCTAGTCGTGAAGTTTGCTGCTCATTGGATAACCAAGGGTTCCCCTGAATGTTCTAAGCCCCTGGTAACATTTAAAGCCATGTGGTTAGTTCTGGCATAGGTGGAAAGTACAAGTGATGCAGGCTATCTCTGGACGGAAAATTTTAATTCTTCAGTCCTATGGTGGTCCTTTGGGTCTCTGTTCACCTCCATGGTGATGGAGGAAACCACTGTGGTCTAGATGCTGTTGCTAAAGGTTGGTAAAGCCTCAGTTAGCCCGTCTGTGAGTAATCGCATGACCCTCCACGAGCCCATTGGGCTGTGAACTATGAGTGAGGAATACACCTTAGTTGTGTTCTAAGTTTAAGATCCTGTAATTTTAGTTTTTTTATGTGAATATGCTAGAGGAGAGAAAGTCACTTAAGGAAAAATATATTGATCAGCTAGGTTGTGATCAACTCTGGCTTCCCAAATAGAGTATCACAAACTGGGTAGCTAAAAAAACAACTTCCATTTATTTTCTCATGGTTCTGGAGACTGGAAATCTAAGATCAAGGTGACAGAGGGGCTGGTTTTGGTGAGATCGCTCTCTTTGGGTGGCAGAGGCTGCTTTCTCGCTGCGTCCTCACATGGCCTTTCCTCTGAGTGCAAAGGACAGAGAGAGAGACAGTATTGGTGTCTCTCCCCCTTCTTGTAAGGCCACTGGTCATACTGGAGTTAATTCCTACCCCTGGGCTGTCATGTAATCTTGATCACTTCCTTGAAGGCCCTGTCTGCAGACACAGTCGCATGGGGGATGAGGGCTTCACCGTGTGACTTGCGGAGACACAGTTCAGTCCGTAACGACGCGTGCAGTCACACAGGGATTCAGCAGGAGGAACACAGGCTGTGTCTTCAAGTATGCAAGGTTATGGTCAGACTTTTCTGCCTACTGGAGTGTCTAAGCTGTTTTCCATAGACAAATGTCTTGCAGACCATCAGTTCAGTTCAGTTCATTTCAGTCACTCAGTTGTGTCCGACTCTTTGCGACCCCATAACTGCAGCACACCAGTCCTCCCTGTCCGTCACCATCTCCCGGAGTTCACTCAAATTCACGTCCATCACGTTGGTGATGCCATCCAGCCATCTCATCCTCTGTCGTCCCCTTCTCCTGCCTTCAATCTTTCCCAGCATCAGGGTCTGAATTTTCAAACGAATCAATTCTTCACATCAGTTTCAGCTTCAGCATCAGTCCTTCCAATGAATATTCAGGACTGATTTCCTCTAGAATGGACTGGAGACAGCCTGCTGGAGATCAAACCCCAGCTCGACTTCTGAGTCATGTGGCCTTTGGCCCATTTCTTCACCTCTGTGTGCCTTGGTCTCCTCCTCTTCAAAGCGTGGATAAGGGTTAGCACCTTCCACTTAGAGTCCTGTGCTGTGTGCTTAGTTGCTCAGTCATGTCCAACTCTGCGATCCCATAGATTGTAGCCTGCCAGGCTCCTCTGTCCATGGGATTTTCCAGGCAAGCATACTGAAGTGGATTGCCATTTCCTTCTCCAGGGGATCTTACCAACCCAGGGATCAAACCCGCATTTCCTGCATTGACAGGCAGATTCTTTACTGCTGAGCCACCAGGGAAGCCCATGACAGCATGTGGGCCCCATCCAATTCCTGCATTCTTATTTGGATCAAAAGTCGTACTTCAAAACTCCATGGACATGTTCAGGTTATCCTACATCAAGGACAGCATTCCTGGCCCTACCACATGGCCCAAGGATAAAGTGCTGACGTTCTTGGTGTTTCATCAAACACACACTCACTCTGTCTGGAACACAGTTGCTGACCGTCAGTCTCTTGGTGACATCCTTCCACCAGCGCTTCACCTTTAGCTTACAGCTTTGCTTGCCTGCTGCCTGTGCATTCAGGTCTTTTTTTTTTTTATCCTAGCTGCATCCTTATTGGGGTTTTTCCCTTTCCTTGACCTCTCCCTCCCTTGACAATTTCTCCTGAGGGCACTTCCTCAGTAAGTCACACACAAGCTCATCTCAGGGGCTTTTTCTGGGAAAACGGATCTAAAATGGATGTGCAAAGATTTCATGAAAAGCAGAAAGATGTTCAAGAGAGGGCACTGCAATGGGAATTTGCTGTATGACTTGGGGAGCTCAAACGGGGCTGTGTAACAACCTAGAGGGGTGGGACGGGGTGGGAGGCAGGAGGGCGGTTCAAGAGGGAGGGGACATATGGTTTTGTGTATGGTTGATTCCTGTTGATGTATGGCAGAAACCAACACAATTCTGTGAAGCAATTATCCTTCAATTAAAGAAGAAATTAAAAAGAGAGAGAGAGAGAGGGCACTAAGCCCCAGAGGAACGGGAGCCACAAGGGAGCCTGAGGAAGAGGCTTTGAGAACAAGAACAGTGAGTGTGTTAAAGAGTGAAGACAGGAAAGCAGTCACAATGGGAACCGAGACAGAATAATGGCGTCAGCACATGGACAGGGTGTAAGGAAGATGACCAGTCATGCAACTGGCCCAGCGGAGCTGTGTTGAGACACCAGAATTGCTGTGCAGCCCAAAACAACTTATTGTTTTCTTTGCGGTCTGGCTGTGCCAGCTGTGGAGGGGTCTTCCTGTCTCTCTTTTCTTCCTCTGTGCATCCTTTCAATAAATTCCACTACCCGGAACCCAAATACATCTGTTCTTTGAAAACTAAGAGAGGCTAAGAAATCCACACTATCAGAAATAAAATGAACACCCCGATCGTACATGCATGTATAATGCTTTAGGTATTCAGAATATTTTTACAATTAATATATCCCTTCAGCTCCTTTTAATTTTATTTTTATTATCCAAATTATAACATAGTTTTCAATTTTACAACTTCCAGCTAATGTGCCTTCCATTCTTCATTATGTCACTAATTTAATAACCAACAAAATCTCTTCTAATTTCTTAGTAAATGAGTTTGTTTTGTATAGTTATGAAGGGGAAGATATTTCTTTAGCAAAATAGTTATTGTATCTAACTTTAAAATTAAATATTTGAGACATGAACAATTTACAGTAGAAAGAAGTGGGGAGATTTTAAAAAATGAATACATAAATTCTAAAGCTCAATATATTTTAAATTCTCTAATATATATTAAATTCTCTGGTTCAGTAAGAACAAAGCCCTTATGTCAAGTTTTCCTGCTTTCTGGATACCTATAGGATGAAATAAACAGTATCTTCATATTATATAAATTTTGAACTTCACTCTGACTTATTTTATGCATGTGTGTGTGTGTGTCTGTGAGTGTGTGTTTGTGGTGTTCAGTCATTCCGCCGTGTCCGACTCTTTTGTGACCCCATGGACTGTAGCCTGCCAGGCTCCTCTGTCCGTGGCATTTCCTAGGCAAGAATACTGGAATGCATTGCCACTTCTTCCTTCAGAGGATCTTCCCAACCCAGGGGTTGGACCCACCTCTCCTGCGTCCCTTGCATTTGCAGACAGATTCTTTACCACTGCGCCACTTGGGAAGCCCAAACTTTTTTAACATTAGAATATAATTTAACACAATCTTTTACAAATAATGCAGTTATTGATTCTGTGATCACTTTACAATTTATATTAAAAAATCCTCAGTGTATAGGAACGGGTGATTGCAGTACATTAGATCACTATGACTGTAACTGAAATATATTTAAAAAATATATTATTTACTAACCTAGACAGCATATTTAAAAGCAGAGACATTACTTTGCCAACAAAGGTCTGTCTAGTCAAGTTTATGGTTTTTCCAGTAGTCATGTATGGATGTGAGAGCTGGACTATAAAGAAAGGTGAGCACCAAAGAACTGATGCTTTTGAACTGTGGTGTTGAAGACTCTTGAGAGTCTCTTGGACTGTAAGGAGATCCAACCAGTCCATCCTAAAGAAAATGAGTCCTGAATATTCATCGGAAGGACTGATGCTGAAGCTGAAACTCCAATCTTTTGGCCACCTGATGTGAAGAGCTGAGTCATTTGAAAAGACCCTGATGCTGGGAAAGATTGAAGGCAGGCAGAGAATGGGACGACAGAGGATGAGATGGTTGGATGGCATCACCAACTCAACGGATATGAGTTTGAGTGAACTCTGGGAGCTGGTGATGGACAGGGAGGCCTGGCATGCTGCAGTCCATGGGGTTGCAAAGAGTCGGGCATGACTGAGCGACTGAACTGAACTGAACTGAAAGTAACCTATTTACTTGTCTGCTCCTATAAGGCTCTCAGGAAGAGGTGCACAATTTAGCTACATATCAGGAAAGCACAAAACTTCCTGACATTAAAATAAAATGAAACAACCATCTTTCTATCAGAGGAGGCATTTTCTAGCAGTTACTTTATCTTCAGAAATACTCTACCTGAATTTCTTAATGCACCATAAAAAATCCCTTCATTACTTCAAAGGTACTTTTCATAAAGTACATGATCTAGAGTAGATAATCTACAGGATATGCTAAATTAAACAGTAAAAGAGTTTGGGAATTTTTTTAGGAACAGGTTTGCATGAATTCAATGTATATGACCTCATTTTCTGAGCAACCAGCAAATAAAACTATACATGTTAATGGTTTCCATAATATTGGAGCTACTACCCTGAAAAGTATGCTTAAAGATACACAATCAATGCTGGCAACTCTGCCTCATTGAGGATGTGAAAAGATTGCCTTAAACATAAAATCAGGTACCCTTAAGCTTTACTCATAAGGGAAATACAAATTAAAACCATGAGTTTGCATCTCACTAGTTGGCAAAAAGACAACTGTTTCTTTTATTTATTTGGTTGTGCTGGGTCTTAGTTGTGGCATGAAGGATCTTTATTTGCAGCATTCAGGATCTAGTTCCCCAACCAGGGGTCAAATTCAGGTCCCCTGCATTGGCAGCATGCCGTCTTAGCCACTGGACCACCAGGGAAGTTCCCAAGCCAACCCTTTCTCAGTGTACATTGTTGATGAGCCCTGGAAGGTGGGTCTCTCACACTCTGGTAAGGCAATTGATTCGAGCCGATACAATGCACAATTTATCTACTGAAATTATAGATATTACAAATTTCCATAAGTTTATCCAATCAACATACTTGGGGAAAATTACTTCTTTATAATCTATTCATTTTGTCCTTGTTTGTAGTGGCATAAAATTGAAAGCAACTCAAACGCCCACCAGTGAGTTACTGATTAAATTAATATGCTACATCCATATTCTATGGAATATTATGCAGCTGTAAAAAGGAATGAAAATTTTCTCTATGAACTGATGTGGAAAGATGGTGAAGATAAATATTTAGAAAAAATAATTAAGATAGAGAAAAGTGTGTCAAGCATGTAAAAAGGATGGAAAAATAAGAAAATATATGTGCTTGCCTTTTCATAAAGAATGCTGAAAGAATACAAAAGGAAATAATAAAAATGATTACCTACAGGGAGAAAAGTGAAGGAATTTGGCTTCAGGACAAAGGAAGGGAGGCAGAGTCTTCACGTAACTCTACTACCTCTGTAAAGCATTCAGTAATAGTAATGATAGTAATAATAGTAGTAGTAAGTGATAAATCAGGCTCTCCAGTGTCCATCATTTCGGGGATGAGGAATACTGTAGTACAGGAGATGGCAAACTACAACGTGCAGGCCAAATCTGATCCAACAGGTTGTGATAAATTGTTTTACTGGAACACAGCCCCCTCACTGTGTATCACAGAGTATTTCTTATCCTCTTAGCCAAGGTATTTGGTCAGGAATTGGCACTTGATCAAAGACAGGCCAATCAGACTCACTAAAACTCAATTTTAGGATTTTTGCTTGAACTCTCCACAAGACCAGATATGCCCAAAGAAGTGACACAGTGGCCCTGGGGCAATAGAAAGTCAAGGTGCTCACAGTGGGGTGGCGGGGTGGGTAGTGGGTTCTTGCCAACGACCTAAGAGAAGGTAAGTTAATATCTGGGAGAACTTTGTTTTCCTTATAAAGGGAAGACACACATGATTGACACTTCCTGTTCCCTTAACATTCTGCTTCAAATGCTGACATGATGTCTGGAGCTGCAGCAGCTATTTTACAATGGTGAAGCAGCAGTCAAGAGAATAAAAACCAACCTTGCAGGGCTGTGGAGAGTTAATTCTGCTGCTCTAGTTATTTGACAGGTTCCTGTGGGCGGCTGACATGCCTCTTGAGAAACCTGTATGCAGGTCAGGAAGCAACAGTTAGAACTGGACATGGAACAACAGATTGGTTCCAAATAGGAAAAGGAATATGTCAAGGCTGTATATTGTCACCCTGTTTATTTAACTTCTATGCAGAGTACATCATGAGAAACGCTGGGCTGGAGGAAGCACAAGCTGGAATCACGATTGCCAGGAGAAATATCAATAATCTCAGATATGCAGATGACACCACCCTTATGGCAGAAAGTGAAGAAGAACTAAACAGCCTCTTGATGAAAGTGAAAGAGGAGAGTGAAAAAGTTGGCTTAAAGCTCAACATTCAGAAAACGAAGATCATGGCATCTGGTCCCATCACTTCATGGCAAATGATGGGGAAACAGTGGAAACAGTGTGACTTTATTTTGGGGGGCTCCAAAATCACTGCAGATGGTGACTGCAGCCATGAAATTAAAAGACACTTACTCCTTGGAAGGAAAGTTATGACCAACCTAGACAGCATACTGAAAAGCAGAGACATTTCTTTGTCAATAAAGGTCTGTCTAGTCAAGGCTATGGTTTTTCCAGTGGTTATGTATGGATGTGAGAGTTGAACTATAAAGAAAGCTGAACATCAAAGAATTGATGCTTTTGAACTGTGGTGTTGGAGAAGACTCTTGAGAGTCCCTTGGACTGCAAGGAGATCCAACCAGTCAATCCTAAAGGAGATCAGTCCTGGGTGTTCATTGGAAGGACTGATGTTGAAGCTGAAACTCCGGTACTTTGGCCACCTGATGGGAAGAGCTGACTCATTGGAAAAGACCCTGATGCTGGGAAAGATTGTGGCAGGAGGAGAAGGCGATGACAGAGGATGAGATGGCTGGATGGCATCACCAACTCAATGGACATGGGTTTGGGTGAACTCTAGGAATTGGTGGACAGGGAGGCCTGGCATACTGCAGTTCATGGGGTCACAAAGAATCGGACACGACTGAGCAACTGAACTGAACTGTGGGCAGCTTCAGGGAGCTGCTAAGGTCACTTGACTTACTGTCAAGACCTGATCCGGGATCCAGCTCTCAGCTGCCCGTCCAGGGCTCTTCCATATGGAAGGCTCTTCAAGATCTAGAGCCGAAGTTGAAATATCAACTTTAATCTCATGCTGTTCCCCAAACTATGTCTGAGGACTAGGTGTTTCACAGCCTCTTAATGGGTATCATGAGGCAAAGAGGTCCTAGGGTCAAATAGGCTTAGGCAGTGCAGGGTAAACTCAAGTTATTGCAAAATTTCCAGAGCATTGAGTGTGGCAGTATTGATCACAAGTTCCCAAGGGGAAAATAAACGCTGTTGGTTTTTTCCTGGGGGGGCGGGGGGTGCTGCGCTGGGTCTCTGTTGCTGCTCGCAGGCTTTCTCTAGTTGTGGCAAGTGAGGACTACTCTTCATTGCGGTGCATGGGCTTCCCATTGCTGTGGCTTCTCTTGTTGCAGCGCACGGGCTTAGTTACTCTTTGCAGCACATGGGCTTTTCCCAGACCAGGGATGGAACGAACTGGTTCCCCTGCACTGGCAGGTGGATTCTTAACCACTGGACCACCAGGGAAGTCCCCATGTCTATTTTTTCAACTAGGAAACCTTTTTTGTTTTCTCCCAAAGAATCTTATGGGATAAGTGTGCCTTAGAAATTGTTTGGGTGATCAAATGTTTTCTTTTCATATTTGCAGGTTATTTAGGTACATTGTTAGAAAACTTATGAGAAAAATCCTGATAACCTTGTCACTCTGTATTTCCTCTGGGTTAGTTTATCCATAGCTGTGTAGCAAATTACACAAGGCTTAAAACAATACACATGTATTATCTCACAGTTTCTGTGAATCAGAAATCTGGCTCAGGATGCTTCCATAGGCTGCAGTCATCTCAGGCCTGGGCTGTGAAGGTATCTGCTGCTAAGCAAACTCTTGTGGCTGTTGGCAGCCTCAGGTCCTCACAGGCTGCAGGCCAGAGAAAATAGTTCCATGCTACACAGGGCCCCTTTACGGTACTCCTCATTATATCATTGTTCAGTTTCCTGGGAGGGGAGAGAAGAAGGAGGAGATGGAAAAAGAGGAGGAGAAAAGGGGGGAGGCAGAGAGGAGAGGGGAGGGGGAAGGGAGGAGGAGGGGAAGGAGATGAGACTAGTTATTTATAACCTGATTTTTACAATTAATGTTTATTTTTGGCTGTGCTGGGTCTTTGTTACCTTGCGGGCTTTTCTCTAGTTACGGCAGGCGGGGGCTATGCTCTAGTTGTGGTTCACGGGCGTCTCATTGCGGTGCCTTCTCCTGTTGCAGAGCACGGGCTCTAGGGCTCTCAGGCTTCAATAGCCTCGGGCTCCAGTGTTAGTTGTTCAGTCATGTCTGACTCTTTGTGATCCCATGGACTGTATCTTGCCAGGCTCCTCTGTCCACGGAATTCTCCAGACAAGAATACTAGAGGAGGTAACCATTCCCTTCTCCAGGAGATCTTCCCAAGCCAGGGATCGAACCCAGGTCTCCCACATTGCGGCAGATTCTTTACTGTCTGAGCCACCAAGGAAAGCTCCTGGTTTCGAGCGCAGGTTTAATAATTGTGGCGTGCGGGTTTAGTTCTATGTGAGATCTTCCTGGATCACATCCCCTGCATTGGCAGGCAGATTCTTAATCACTGGGCCACCCGAGAAGCCCTAAACCTAGTTTGGAAGTGACAACCCATTACTTTTGCTGTATTCTGTTGCTTAGAAGTGAGTCACTCGATCCAGCCCACACCTAGTGGAGGGGATCACAGGGTATGAACACCAGACGTCAAGGATCACTAGAGGTTGTCTACTACACCCAGTCTCTGAGATTTTCTTGCCACCTTGCTGCCCGCTAGTTTATCCAGGAGATATTTCCGTGAAACAGCATTCGTAGGTGGTGGTTGATTTGAGGCAGGCACTTTCTAGTTTAAAGAAATGGAGAAGTGTTCAGATGGACTCAGGTCATTGGGGATTCTTTTTAGGAGATCCACAGAAGTAAGTCTCACAGTCTATCTGTCATCATTCTAGACACAACAGTCCCGGTAATAGTGCCAAAAACCAACGTGGATTGTATGCTTCCGTTGTGCCAGGTGTTGGTCCAAGTTGTCCTGGATTGTTTCCTTTATTCCTCTGCTGCTGCTAAGTCGCTTCAGTCATGTCCGACTCTGTGTGACCCTCAGACGGCAGCCCACTGGAGTGGGTTGCCATTTCCTTCTCCAATGCATGAAAGTGAAAAGTGAAAGTGAAGTCACTCAGTCATGTCTGACTCAGCGACCCCATGGACAGAAGCCTACCAGGCTCCTCTGTCCATGGGATTTTCCAGGCATGAGTACTGGAGTGGGGTGCCATCGCCTTCTCCACCTTTATTCCTCAGTAGGACCCTAAGTGGGGGCTTCCCTTGTAGCTCAGTTGGTTAAGAGTCTGACTGCAATGCAGGAGACCTGGGTTCAATCCCTGGGTCAGGAATTTCCCCTGGAGAAGGAAATGGCAACCCACTCCAGTATTCTTGCCTGGAGAATCCCATGGACAGAGGAGCCTGGCAGGCTACAATCTATAGGGTCGCAGAGTTGGACATGACTGAATGACTAAGCACACAGCGCAGGACTCTAAGTGGAAGGTGCTAACCCTTATCCCCGCTTTGAAGAGGAGGAGACCAAAGCACACAGAGGTGAAGAAATGGGCCAAAAGCCACATGACTCAGAAGTCGAGCCGGGGTTTGATCTCCAGTAGGCTGTCTCCAGAGCCTGTGCTCTACACCACCAGCTATCTCTGCTTCTGGGAGTTCACAAACTCATCACTTTTCTCCCACATCTCTCCCTCTCTGCTTCCCTCTCCTCTCTGGGGCTACAGGTCACCATCAGGTCCTCTGACTGATACTTATCAACATGGGATGATGTAAGAGTCAAGAGTTCCTCAGTCAACAAAGATTTATAAATGCCAATTCAATGCCAGACTGTGGCGTGTCCAGTAGAGGAGTGTTGGTCGTGCTGGTTCTGTTCCTCTAGAAAGGAGGAAACCTTCTCTGAGACCTGGGCCTCTCATGAGACACAGAATCATCACTTAAATCTTGCCTACAGCGGAAGAGCCAGGCACTGAGGATTAGTCACTTTGTCTTTTCTTGGCCTGGCTTGATCCTCCGTGCGCTTTCTAAGCCAGACTTCTAGAAAAGGGTAGTTTACAGGCCCCGCCCCTGTACCCTTTGCTTCCCTCCCCACTTCGTTCACTGCCATCTGGTTCCTGCTCCTCACCGCTTCCCCACACCAGCCTTGTGAAAGGTAACTGACCAGCTCCTGGTTAACAAACACGGCACACTTTCCCGTGGGGCCACACTGCACGGCTCTACTCTCTCTGCCAGTGCCGGCCTCCCTCTGTTCCTCTTTCTCCGTGGAGCTGCTGGGACATCACCCTCTCTGCTCATTCTTCCATCTCCTTGGCTCCTGTCTCACCTCCCTTGCAGGCTCAGTTTTCATCTTAATTTGGGAGTTCCTTAGGGTTCTGTCCTCAATCCCTTTCTCATTCTTTCTAAACTTGGTTCCACCAACATTTTATCAATGGCCCAACCTTTATCCCTAGATAACCTCTTCTTCTTGAGCAACAAATCTCTCTCTTCCTCTTTTTTAAAAAATATTTGGTTGTGCTGGGTCTTTGTTTAAAATATATTATTATTTTTTGGCTGCGCTGGGTCTTCGCTGCACATGGGCTTTCTCCAGTTGTGGTAAGTGGGGGCTACTCTCTAGTTGTAGTTAAGTGCTGGCTTCTCATTGATATGTCTTCTCTTGTTGAAAAGCACAGGCTCTAGGGTGTCCAGGCTTCAGTAGTTGTGGTGCATGGGCTTAGTTGCCCCCCGGCATGTGGAATTTTCCCAGAACAGGGATTGAACCCATGTACCGTGCCTTGGCAGCGAATTCTTAACCACCAGACAACCAGGGAAGTCCTGTGCCGGGTCTTAGCTGTGGCACGCAGGATCTTTAGTTGTGGCACGCAGGATCTAGCCCCTGACCAGGGATTGAACCTGGGCCCCCTGCATTAGAAGTAGGGAGTCTTAGCCACTGCACCACCAGGGAAGTCCCCAGATCTCTTTATCCATGTGCCTGGATGGATCTCTTTGTCTACATTTAGGATGTCCTCAAGAGTCTGATAACATGTCCAAAGCTGATCTGATCATCTTCCCTCCAAATCTGTGCCTTGTCTCTTGTGCTCCCCGTTTCTGTGACACTGCCTCCACCTCAGACTCAACTCAACTCTGACTTCCACCATCAGTTTCTGGATTCTGCTCTCTTGACACCTCTCTAATCTAGTTCTTCCTCTTTGGATCCCACCCTCAACACTCTTCACATCAAACCTTTTTTTTTTTTTTTTGCATCAACCAAGTCTGATGGTTTTGCTGTTGTCCTAAATGCTCTGATGACTCCCAGCTGGTTGAAAGGTAACGCCGCAACTCCTCAACAAGGCAGACAAACCCTTGATAATATGGTTCTTACTTCCTTTGCAGCCTCATCTTCCAACACACCTTCATTAACACTGAGCTTCGAGTCTTCCTTCCAAGGACTTCCTTGTTCCTGTTTGAAATCCTGCCCTCCCCCATCCCTCTTCCTGGTGTGTCTAGTGAATTTTTACTCAAGTTTCATCTCAAACATTTGCCCTCCTCAGAAGCCCTGTGGTGGAACTGGGCACTCTCTGCTCCTGATGTATCACCACTCCACTAATCACACTGCATGGCTTACAGCTGACTGTCTAACTCCCCGGAGATTCGAACTCAGTGAGGATGTTATAAGCACCTCGTAAGATCAAGAAGTGCAGACAGACAAAACAATACACCCAAGCTTCATGCGCAAACTGGAAACTATTTTTTCTATGTTGGTGAGCTGGAAACTGAGAATTAACCTTATTGCAATTTATTTCTATGGGTTCCTTCGTGGTTCTTCAGTAATGCATTCCTCTCGGAAGTAACCTCTGAAATATCAGATGTTGGCACACGTAGCTTGATGAGATTTCTCACTGGTTCTCCCTTCCAAAGTTCTTTCCACATTGCATACCAGTAATCATTTCAAAACACACACCTGATCATCTTTCTCACCCCATTTCACACATACTACATCCTACTTAAAGCTCTTCATGGCTTCCTATTACTCTTTGGCTACAAAAGAAAAAAAGAAAAAAACACCTCTTACCATAATCCACACCATCTGGCCTTTTCTTCAGCTCCTATCTACTATCTGTGTTGTGGCCATACTGGTCCTTTTCTGGGTTCCTTGTACTTGTCTCCCTAGCCCCACTGAGGGCTTCTCTGCCTGTGCTTCTCTGGATAATTATTTCCATCCTTCTTCCCCTGGTCCATTCACTCTTACCTCCAGACCTCAGCTCTAGTGCTGCCTCCTCAGGGTAAGGTTTTATCTTGTGTGGATCAAATCCCCCCTGTATCTCCCTTCCACTGTATTTGTCACACTCCATTTTTGGTACTTAGTAATGTGATGGTTTAGTCAATGTCCACATCCCTAGGGCTGGAACCACATCCCTCATGTTCCCTCTTACGTCCCATGGTCCACATAAAGCTTGGCATAAAGGTGTTCTGATATAAGCCCCAGGAAGGGCATGAAGCTTTCAGTATAATCAATGCTCAGTAAGTAAACACTTGATTAATTTTTAAAGTAAATTAAGATTTGTATGAAATTGGTTTCTTGGGCTCCAAAGACAATGTGGATGGTGAGTGCAGCGAAGAAATTAAAAGATGCTTGCTCCTTGGAAGAATAGCTATGACAAACCTAGACAGTGTATTAAAAAGCAGAGAGATCACTTCGTTGACAAAGGTCCATATAGTCAAAGCTACGGGTTTTTCAGTAGTCAAGTACAGATGTTAAAATTGGATCATGAAGAAGGCTGAACACCAAAGAATTGATGCTTCTAAACAGTAGTGCTGGAGAAGACTCTTAAGAATCCCTCAGACAGCAAGGATATCAACCAGTCAACCAACCTGAAGGAAATCAACCCTGAATATTCATTGGAAGGGCTGGCGCTGAAGCTCCAATACTTGGCCACCTGACGTGAAGAGCTGAGCTATTGGAAAAGACTCTAATGCTGGAACATATTGAGGGCAAGAGAAGGGGGCAACAGAGGATGAGATGGTAGGATGGCATCACTGACTCAATGGATATGAGTTTGAGAAAACTCAGAGAGATAGTGAAGGACAGGGAAGCCTGGTGTGCTTCAGTTCACGGGGTTGCAAAGCGTTGGACACAACTTAAGAGACTGAACAACAAGTTAGCATAGAAGGTTTCAGTTCAGTTGCTCAGTCGTGCCCGACTCTCTGCAACCCCATGAATCGCAGCACGCCAGGCGTCCCTGTTCATCACCAACTCCTGGAGTTCACTCAGACTCACGTCCATCGAGTCCGTGATACCATCCAGCCATCTCATCCTCTGTCATCCCCTTCTCCTCCTGCCCCCAATCCCTCCCAGCATCAGAGTCTTTTCCAGTGAGTCAACTCTTCACATGAGGTGGCCAAAGTACTGGAGTTTCAGCTTTACCATCATTCCTTCCAAAGAAATCCCAGGGCTATCTCCTTCAGAATGGACCGGTTGGATCTCCTTACAGTCCAAGGGACTCTCAAGAGTCTTCTCCAACACCACAGTTCAAAAGCATCAATTCTTCAGCATTCAGCCTTCTTCACAGTCCAACTCTCACATCCATACATGACCATAGGAAAAACCATAGCCTTGACTAGACGAACCTTAGTCAGCAAAGTAATGTCTCTGCTTTTGAATATGCTATCTAGGTAGGGTCATAACTTTTCTTCCAAGGAGTAAGCGTCTTTTCATTTCATGGCTGCAGTCACCATCTGCAGTGATTTTGGAGCCCCCAAAAATAAAGTCTGACACTGTTTCCATTGTTTCCCCATCTATTTGCCATGAAGTGATGGGACCGGATGCCATGATCTTCGTTTTCTGAATGTTGAGCTTTAAGCCAACTTTTTCACTCTCCTCTTTCACTTTCATCAAGAGGCTTTTCAGCTCCTCTTCACTTTCTTCCATAAGGGTGGTGTCATCTGCATATCTGAGGTGACTGGTATTTCTCCCGGCAATCTTGATTCCAGCTTGTGTTTCTTCCAGTCCAGCATTTCTCATGATGTACTCTGCATAGAAGTTAAATAAGCAGGGTAACAATATACAGCCTTGACATACTCCTTTTCCTATTTGGAACCAGTCTGTTGTTCCATGTCCAGTTCTAACTGTTGCTTCCTGACCTGCATACAGATTTCTCAAGAGGCAGGTCAGGTGGTCTGTATTCCTATCTCTTTCAGATTTGGGGTTTGATAAAGAGTGTTGCAGACTCATTCAATGAATAAGGGAGTCTGTGAGTGAGTGAGTGAGTAAGTGAAGATCAAGAATAACAGTTTTCCCTGCTGCTTTTACCCTCACGGATACTCTGTATTTGTGTATGTACCTTAATAAATGTTCAAAATATTTCCAGGTAAGTGGTCTAATTTGATATTAACAATTGACTTGAAGAGTAGAAAGGGCAACCACTTGCATATGACTTGTCCAGTGTTACATGGCTAGTAAGCAACAAAGTGGGACCAGAACCAAGACTTGTTACTTTTCAGACCAGGGCTCTGGCCATTAAACAACAAAAAGGAAGCAAAAGAAGAAAATGCACAACTGAATAGGCAGCATCTACACAAAAGGCAATAAATAGAGATTATCCAAATAAATTAAAATAAAAACAATTTACTTTAGGCTGATAGAACCTGGGTTCATCGTAGGCGCAAGTTCTCTAAATGCTGGCATGTTTGCATAGGTTAGAGCTCTGACAAAGAGCATGTTACCTAGAATTCTGGTACAACAGGACTCAGTTAATATTCTATCATAATTTTCATTAAAATTTGGATGTTTAATAAATGGCTGTTAAGTCGTTGGTGGGAAAGTTTATTTCTGGAAACATTTTCGTTCTTTAATGAGACTATTTATTTACTTATTATTGTAAGGAAAGGAGAGAAAAGTTAATCACTTAGTGGGCTAAGATTACGTAGCTGGATCCAGTTGTTTTAAAGAGCAGCGTCTAAAAAAAAAATAAAGAGCAGCCTTTAACGATACTTGTTCATTTAGCTCATATCACAGCACTTCTAGTCTTACTATATATACGCAAATTTTTATTGAAATATAGTTTCAATAAAACTTAATTACCTCACTTATATTTAAACTCATTTTGCTTTGAGTTTAGTCTACCCTGTAGCACTTTCTTTTGGGGAGCAGGGGAGTGGGTAAATGGGGAGAAAGATGTAAAACTACAACCTAGACGTGCAAAAATTCGTATACAGGAATCCGTAATTCGCTACCACCTGCTAAAAACAGGATTGGGTAATAGCTGAAAGTCCACAGAAAGTTTCACTCGACTGATGGAATATACGGAACCGTTAACAACGATTTCCTACATTTGCCCACATTTCCAGAGAATCAACGTTATCTCTGCATTCAGGAAAATACAAGAAGTGAAAAACGCCGGAGAAAGTCGCACTTCACTTGCCCCACGTGGTCCTTTCCGCGCTAGGGGCTTCTCCGCCGGTTCCAACGAATTTCCAGCGCCCGCAAACGTGTCCTCGCGCTCGACCTCTAAGGCAGGCGGCGGTCGCAGCTCGCAGAACGGAATCTGAGCGCTGCCGCGGGCGGTTCACTTGACGCGCCAAGTGCGGGCGCCTAGGGGCGGCCGAGTTCTGCGCGCCCGACCTACGCGCCGGGCACTAGGGCAGAGCGCCTGCGCGCCCAGTCACGTGTTGGGCGCTCAGCGCAAAGCGGGTTAAAAGTGACGACCGCGGAGAGCCTGTGAGCGCCTCGCCGGCCCGCGCGGCGCTCCTCGAGTCCCCTAAGCCGGTTCTAAGGGAGGCCGTCCGGCTCTCTATCACTTCCCGCCCTCTCGGCCCGGCTCAGCTCCACGCAACGCCTAGCACACTTCCTCTCCGCTTACACAGGCGCGTGAAACCGCCTTTCAACTGACAATGAAGCCGTAGCCGCGCAGCACGGCCGCTGCGGGCCAACGGGCGCGAGGCCGGGAGGGGGAGGGGGAGGGGAGAGGAGAACGGTTGGGCCAAGCCCCGCCCCAGCTCGCACTCCTATTGGCCGGCACTAGGGCTCTGGGCCCGCCCCCTTACGGACCTGTCGCATTGTGACAGGCGGAGGGGCCAGTTCCTGTTGGGTCGGGGGCGGAGTCAGGGGTAGCCTGAGCTCCGCCCGGACGCCCGGGGGCTCCTCCTCCTGTTCCTCACGGCTCGGCGGGCGGCGGTTGTGAGGGGAATGTCACTGCCGCTCCGAGAGGTGGTGCCGCCTCCGACTGCTCCTGCTCTTTCTCTGGCGCCCTCGTCCCGTCAGCTTTCGCCGTTGCCGCAGCTGCACTGAGGAGACGGATGGCTAGAGGGGCGCAAGGGCCATCCGAGTTGAGAGAGCGGCGGTCGCGACCACTGCTGAGGCGGAGACTCCCCGCCGCCGCCTCCACCCCCAGTTTTCTGGCCTCGCGGCGCTGAGGGCGGGCGCGCGCCGCGCTCTTCCCTCCTCCCTCTCCTCATTCTTCCTCCTCCTCCTCCTCCTCTGGGTCCCCGCCCAGCACCCCTCGCACCAGGCGGCGGCGGCGGCGCGGAGCGAGACCCGCCGCCGGGGCACAACATGGCGGAGCCCTCGGCCCCGGAGAGCAAGCACAAGTCGTCCCTCAACTCGTCCCCGTGGAGCGGCCTCATGGCCCTGGGGAACAGCCGGCACGGGCCCGGAGCCCAGTGTGCGCACAAGGCGGCGGGCGGCGCGGCGCCTAAGCCGGCCCCCGCGGGGCTGTCCGGGGGGCTGTCGCAGCCGGCCGGCTGGCAGTCTCTGCTTTCCTTCACCATCCTCTTCCTGGCCTGGCTCGCCGGCTTCAGCTCGCGCCTCTTCGCGGTCATCCGCTTCGAAAGCATCATCCACGAGTTCGACCCGTGGTGAGTGCCCGCCGCCCCTCCCCCGCCGCCGTTACCCCCCCACCCCCACCGCCCGCTCTGCCCGGACCGGCCGTGGGTCCGGGGAGCTCGGGCGCGCCCCCGTCCGCGGCGAAGTTTCTCCGCGCGGCTCGAGGCGGGGCGTCGGGGCCCGACCGGGACCTTGACCCCGGGCCGGGCGAGCCTGCCGACTCCCGGGAGGACGAACGTGGCTCTTCGCGGCCGGCTCGGCCCCCGGAGCCCTACCCGCCTCGCGGGCTGCCGGACGGCGGACTCCCCGCCTCCCCACTGCCCGGGGCTCTCGGCTTCTCGGGCGCCTTTCCGGCTGGCTGGGGTGGGATCGCCCGGGGGGGTGCCCCGTTGCAGTTGGAGGTGAGTCCCGATGTGCCGGAGCCTCGTCTGCTCAGACTCGCAGTTGCACGCTTTTACGTTGTCTCTCTGGGTTCTCAGACGGGAAGGGAAAAAGCGAGCGAGCGAGGTGTTGGAGCAAAGGAAATAATATCCCTGAAAGTGATCTGAAAGCTAGGGACGCTAATTTATTTAACGTGAGATGTTGTCAAGAGTGGCTTTTTTTTCACGGCCCTTAAGTGCATTCCACACCTCACCGGTCCACAATTACCTTGGCTCATGACTTAGCCAAACTGTCACCCTCTATGTTATGCACAATATCCGAAAGCGTTACATTAGTTCCTTTATTGGTCTCTGTAGGAAGGTTTGTGGATTAGAGAACAAACAGTAGCATAGTGGAGGGGAGCCTTGGATTTTAATACTGAATTTGCACATGGCATCAGGGACTGACTTAAGGTTTTAGGAAATTACCCCATTAAGAGCACTGGCTAATTTATCTAATTTAATTCATTGGTCTGTGATAGGAAGAGTGCTTTAATATTTTTTGCAACTTGCCCAGCCTAGGTTAAGTTTCTTGTGGGTTTTATTTTAGTCTGAATCTATGCCTTTTAACTAACTTAATTCATCTTGACCCATCACCGTTGAGTTAATCTTACTTCCTTACAATCAGACCCGACTAAACTGGTATTTATCGCTGGGATTAAAGAGAGAGAAAATCTTCTTGAGAGTTACTAAATATATGACTAATAAATATTTGGGGGAGTGATGTTAAAACACCAATTGAAGTTCTGTCACAGATAGAAAAATTGGTAGTGCATCGTCTGTTGAACACCAGAGGGGTCCACTCCTGGAGAATTCAATTTACATAGACAATTAACAGCTGTGACATGCTTCCATGAAACGTTTTCAAAAGCATTTTAGAGGTGTGTTTTTTTTTTCTTTTTAAAAATAACTTTTGTGTTACTTGGAATCAGAAGAAACTAAATTCCTGTGAAGCCTTATGAACCAGAGTATTCTTAGTCCTAGCTTTTAAACACATAAGCAAGTGAGATAAAAATGAAATTGGAACCAGAAAATGAAAACTGCTAATATGTTGCTGAACAATGTGAAAAGAGAAAGTTCTGTTTTTTCAGATTACAAGAGCAGAAGTGCATGGTTGACCAAACGTTTCGGGTGACAAAATTTGTGAATTCTGTTTCTGGAGAGTATAATTTTTAAAAGCACAATTTTTAATAGTAACATTGAGGCTTAAATTAAAGATTGCAGAGAAATTAACAGCTGCATTGGTATTTTTCCTTATTTTGAAGGAAGGTTAGACCTGTGCATCAAGCCAGCCAGAGAGTTTCTACTAAAATTGAATATTATAGTCATGAAAAGTCTTACTGGATTGCTTCACAGATAAGTTTTTTTTTAGTATGGCAAAAAATTAAAAGTTGATTTCTTCTCTAGTTTTGAAAATATACTCCAAGGGTTTTTGGAGAACAAAATCCTTTTTTGCTCACACGAAAATGTGTTTTGTGCCCCTTTTTCTATGTATAAGACACATTTTAGAAGCATCCTTGAGTATATATATAACGTTTGACTTTGATTCATATACTCTAAAGGTATATAAACCTCAGAAGTCTTAAAGATCTATTTGATGTAGCTGTTCAGCTTACTGATAGTTTTAATATTTATGTTTTGTTATATTCTTGGTTAAACATTTATGTTCATAATGTTAGATAATTCTGACTAGTAGTAAATAGCTTTTTATAATACAGGAATTTTCCCTGTCTTTTATTGTGAATGGAGATTTGCCAGTATAAATCTTAAATAGAATTCAGATGACTTAGAATTTTCAGTCAAAAAAAAAAAATTTCCTTTTTTGCTCTTTTATGTTTTTCCTGTCATGTCTTTCAAAGAATTTGGGTATCTTATTTTTAAAACCCATTCTTATTGAAAAATTTAAATTTTAAAAGTAGTTTTTCTTCAAAGCTACTAATATTACCAGCACTTTGATTCTACAAACACTCAAATATTATACTGTCTTGGGAGTCTCTCAGATTACTGTTTTAACATGTAGTAGTGACATGAACCTTTAATAATATTTGAATGTTCCTCTCAGGTTCTGAACCCACAAACCAGTTTTTCTCTGACCTTCCCTGACCTTTTTTTTTTTTTTTTTTCATGTTTCTGTACACTGGCTTCACTTCTGAGGTCTTTTTAGTGAAAAGTTTACTTCCTCTGTTTGATTGTAAGTTATTTCTATAAATTTTAATAGTAGTACTTATATTGTGTAAGACTCTAGTTAGCTGCCAAAGGTGACTCATTGTCACAAAGTTATACTTGTTTTTTAAAAAGTTTGTCATTTAAGTTATTTTATAAAGCTTACCAGTTGTTAAAAGGTGTGGTATGTGATGTTCATTAATATTTATTGAATTTTAAAGTACACTGCACTTTTTTAGAACTTCACTGCATTTTGGGTAATGATCTGTTCCCCACTTCACTTTAGTAATTTTCCCCCTTATCAGTTGAGTTGATCATACATGAAGACACAGTTTGAGAATTTGTTGTTTGTACTTGGCAAACATTTGGTTGACCAACTTGTTTAACAGCACCTAATTTTATCTTTTTATCTGGCGCAGAATGTAGTTTCTACTTATTTTTGTTGTAGCTGTTAATACTTCTATATTAACCAAGTGCTTTTCCCATAACTATTATCGTGTTAAATTGTGGTAGCTTTTCCCACAAATGCAGTGGAAAAGCTCCCTATAAAAGAGGAGTTGCTCTTCTCCCCTGCCTGCAAGGTTGGAGAAGGGTTCTCCCTGGAGCCCTGGAAGGAGAATTCTCTCAGCCTTGAGTTAACTGCAGTTAACTATAAAAGGGTAGCAAGGCAGAAAGCTGCAGTTTATCGAGTTGAAACTTGGGGGGCAATTTTTCATAGAAACTTTGGTATAAATGGGTTAATTAGTACAAACATGTTTTCAGAGGAGTGATAAACCTTTGGAACGTAGCGTAAGCTGTTTGTAAGTTGGGGACTGCTTCCTGTACTTTGAAGTCTCCATGATTTTCTTCACTTGACAAATGACAAAAGAGGCTGCTGACCTCAGTTCTGAACATGACAAAATGGGTAACAAAACCAATTTTAGAGCCAGAGTGTCACAAAATCTTAAGTCTCTTTACAGAATCATTAGCAACAGCAATCCAGAGGCCCTTCAGAACAGGTATACTGTCACTGATTTCATTGTAATTTAAAACTTCTCAAGCCTTGAGCCCTGGAGATCTTTCCACTTCTAAGAACACTTAAGGAGGAGGCGCAGGAAGTGTGTGGAGCTCCTGGGTTGAATGAGGGGATTGGACCTGCTCCCACTGGCTGAGTGTGGTGGCTCCTGTAGGTCATAATCACGGGTTTCCTGAGGCATCTCATAGGTGCTGGGGAAGTTAGGCTCTGTCAACAACCACTCTGGAACTTTTTTTCTATCTTTATTTGTGTATTGAGGGCCAACTTGAATAAGACTGCACACCCCTTACTGCCATAAGCAGTTTGCACAATGTTGGTCTGAGGAACTTTGATTAAGGAATTGCATCTAGGTTCTGACCCAGTTATTATGAATGTGGGCAGACTTACTAGCCTGTCCATGCTTTGTCTTCTCTGATTTTTATGCTTTCAGTAAGTTTTGGGTGCTTTGTGTGGTATGAGAAAGTGTTAAAAGTTGTCTTCATCGTAGTATCTTATTATGAATCAGTGCATACATGCTTTCAAAAATAATGGAATGATGGATATTCTCAAGTGACTGAAACATTTTTTCCCATCATTTTGTTTACTTTGAAAACGTAATGCTGTTAGGGAAAGACAATACTGCAGTTAACCTGTATTATAAAGCACTGTACAGTTCAGCAGCTCGGTATATTGCTTGATTGTCATATTATGAAAATTTTCAAGCATACAGAAAAGTTGAAAGATTTTTACAGTGAGCACTCATACTGCACTTTGTTGTTGAGTTGCTAAGTCGTGTCCGACTCTCTTGTGACCCCATGGACTGTAGCCCGCCAGGCTCCTCTCTGTGGGATTTTCCAGGCAAGAATACTGGAGTGGGTTGCCATTTCCTTCACCAGTTAGTATTTACTTAATTTGCTTCATCATGTCTTTCTATCTGTCCATTACTGCTTTTAAATCCTGCTTGTAGGATACTAATAGTACACTGTAATGTGAAGAATGTTATCTTTGTTCCTCAACTCTGTGATAAAGAGGAGCTCTTATCTCTAGGTAGCATTTATTTTCTATAATACTTGAATATAATGAGCATAAATACAGTTTATATATCATCTTCAAATTGAACTGCAGGTTAGAATCAGATTGTCATTCTGGGTTTTGGTTAGTAACTCACCTGAGTACATTTTAAGTCAGTGCTTTTAGCCCAAGTCTGTTAAATGACTTAAAAGTGAAAAGAAAGTGAAGTCACTCAGTTGTGTCGGACTCTTTGTGACCCCATGGACTGTAGCCTACCAGGCTTCTCCGTCCATTTTCCAGGCAAGAGTACTGGAGCGGGTTGCCATTCCCTTCTCCAAAGTTGAATCCTGTGTCTCAGGAGAAATTCTGAAGGTTTTATTAGATTTAGTTTTTGTGGAACCGCTAAACTCGTTTGAATTATTAGAAGCCTTTTATTGGTGAGCCTGTGCTTATTATGAGTTTCTTTCTTTCTTTCTTTTTTAGCGTTTTGGCTGTGCTCCATTGCTGTGCACAGACTTTGTCTAGTTGGGCTTCTCATTGTGGTGACTTGGAGACCACAGCCTCTAGGGCGCAAGGGCTCTATAGTTGTACATGGGCTTAGTTGCTCCTTGGCCCATGGAATCTTCCTGAACCAGAGATTGAACCCCTGTCCCCTGCATTGATTGGTGGCTTCTTAACCACTGGACCACTAAGGAGTCTTCTGATGAGTCTTATTCGTGCTTTTTTTGCCATGTTTTATCCACATGGAATGTGTAATTGAGTATTATGTATGATTCCAAAAGTGGCTTCTCTCAGTCCCTGCAATAAATGGGAAGAAAGGAAAACATTTTCAAACAATGTAGGACCCACAGTTGTAACACATGGGCAAAATTAATAATTCTGAAAGGGAAAAATATATAAATAGTTAACCTGCTATTCCATTTTTACTCCTTTATTTGCTTAATCTTGATTCTGGTGGCTTTTTTTGTTTTTAAACCTTTTGCTCTTTTTCTGAGAGGGTTTCTATGACCTTACTTTATTTTCTTACATAAAAAGATAGTTTCCAGGAATTTAGAAATTGATAGAAAGTGTGTGCTTAGTCGCTCAGTTGTGTCCAACTCTTTGCGACCCCATGGACCCTACCAGGCTCCTCTGTCTATGGGGATTCTTCAGTCAGGGATACTGGCGTGGACTGCCATGCCTTCCTCCAGGGGATCTTCGCGACCTAGGGATCAAACCCAGGTCCTCCAGCATTGCAGGTGGATTCTTTACAGTCTGAGCCACCAGGGAAGCCCAAGGATACTGGAGTAGGTAGCCTATCCCTTCTCCAGGGGATCTTCCTGACCCAGGGAGACCCAGCGATTGAACCAGGGTCTCCTGTATAGAGGGTGGGTTTTTCATCAGCTGAGCTACCAGGCAATACTATAAGATTAAAAGAAAAATCTGTTAGGGGAGAGTCAGGCTGGAAGTGGAGAAGGAAATGGCAGCCCACTCCAGTATTCTTGCCTGGAGAATCCCAGGGACAGAGGAGCCTGGTGGGCTTATCTGTGGGGTCACACAGAGTCGGACACAACTGATGTAACTTAGCAGTGGCAGCAGCAGCAGGGCTGGAAGAAACAGCAACTACTCAAGGCTCTCATATCTTAGGTAAATGTAGGTTAACTGGCATTTGTAGACTTGCCAGGAAACTGAACTGCTGTTTGGAGCCTTATTTTTTTGGGAAAGGACTTTCATAGTTTTAAATGAAAGACATTTAAACAAATATTTTGGAATATAACCTGTATTTAAGTTGGTAAATATCTTTATGTTGTTCAAGTTTGTACTATTTTTAGAAAAGCAAATTTCTAGGAAATTGTGACTGGTATACATGTCATCTGTGACTTTTCTTTCTTTGGAACTTAATACTGCAGGGTAACTTGAATGTATGTTCTAAAAAGTGGTAAATGCTTAGTTTTTACATGGTCTTATAACTTGATTTTCGATCTTAGAATTGAAGAGATAAGGTAACATCTTTTATTTCAGTAGATAAAAAATATTTCAATGCAATATTACTCTCAAAAACTGAATAATACAGGTCTGCCTGTTCTCCAAAATCTGTCCTTTTTATTACATCTTTTGCCTCAAAGGCAGGATTAAATGACAGCGTCCTCCATTTAATTTATGTTTTTTAATCAGCCGCCCTGATTTAAGTCTTAACACGCTGGCCTATCAAAATGCCTGGGCACACACAGTTCCTGTTCTGACTAACTGCACACTCACTAGTTGGATGATGGCTAATTACTTCTTTGTTTTGATGTAGGGAAGAGAGAAGAGTCGATGGTGGCTTAAAGTTATACCCGAATGACTAGGCAATTTTCAGAGAGGGGCTTTTAAGGGAATAGCTGAATGAGAGGGGAAAATGATTGAATCCAACTCAATGTTTTCATTTAGATTTGTCTATAAAAAGTTGAGAGAAATGAAGTTGGAAGTATTAAGCCATTCCAGTTAAGGAAATTATGGGTGTTACTGTTCAGTGGCTAAGTAGTGTCTGACTCTTTGCTCTTGGAATTCTATGGTCTAAAGGACTTGTTAGAGAGTTAATGTTGGTCAGCTTGTCTTGTTTTCAGGACAAAGAATCAGCTTGTTTCCTGACTGCCAGAAGACTGGAGTACTCTTTCTAAGGTAGTATAGTTGTGGGTTGGCCAAATTCTTTTGTATTTTCTTTGCATCTGTGTTTGCATTAGAAGTTTTTTGAGAAGTTGTTTGGAGATTATTACTTCAAAAGATGAGGGGAAGTTAGTGTCTGCTGCTGCTGCTGCTGCTAAGTCGCTTCAGTCATGTCCGACTCTGTGCGACCCCGTAGATAGCAGCCCACCAGACTGCCCCGTCCCTGGGATTCTCCAGGCCAGAACACTGGAGTGGGTTGCCATTTCCTTCTCCAATGCATGAAAGTGTCTACCTTCGCTTAAATCTGTCTGGGAGATGTTCGAAGTTCAAGTTTAGCTATGGAAATGGCTTTTATGTGAAGTTTGACTCTTTAGAACTAGTGATTTTCAAAACTCCATCAGTTATCTGTAATTTCTATAAGTTACTAGTTTCCATAGTTCAACTTATCAAGCTTCTATTTTTGATTTTTTTTTCTTTATTCTTATCTCAAGGGAAATATTACCACAGAAAAACATAAAGAAATTCTATGTTTCTGTTAGTAAAGTACTAGCGATTTGCTGATAACCAAGTTGGTAAGGTTTCTTTTGGAATTTCCTTTTAATTTCTTTTTCATGCCTTGCAGGTTTATTAGCTATTCTCAAGTAGTTAAAGATTTTTCTTCATACTGTGGATTTTCTTTTCTTTAGTGATATCTTGCAGTCTCTGCAACCTACAGATGACTTGGACTGAATTTGGTTTTTAAATTTAAATTATTGGATTCTGTTTTTTTAGATAGATGGATAGATAATATTACAGCATATACTTTTTCATACTATTTTAAAAATAAAATTAGTAATTCATAATTAATTTCTAAAATGCCAGTATATGCATACCTTAAATGTGCTGCTGGCCAAAACCTGGAAACTTACTTGTGACTATCATGCCTTTTTAATTCTTTTAATTGAAGTAAAATGGACTTATAACATTAGTTTCAGATATACAACATATGATTTAATATTTGTATACATTTTGAAATAATCACCAGGGGAACTCTACCTAACATCTATCAATCACCTTATATAGTTACCCTCCCCACTTTTTTACTGTGATGAGAACTTTATAGATCTACTCTCTTAGCAATTCATGCTTATTCTTTTTTTTTTAAATTTAATTTAATTTTTTTTTAATTTCTTTATTAAAATCTTTAATTCTTACATGCGTTCCCAAACATGAACCCCCCTCCCACCTCCCCATGCTTATTCTTAAAACACCAGTAACTCCTGTTAAGTAGAATGCAACCTGTTTAAGTAGTTTTTATTAAACTAGTTATCCGACCGTCTTACCTGTGTAATTCATAGAAAAAATAATGGAGTACAGAATTACTGGAAGGTGGCATTCTTTTAGTTTTTGAGATATTCTGAAAATGTCTTAAATATTTGCATAAAAGAATCATCTTCTGTCAGTGAGAAGATATTCAGCTTCAGTCTGTTAAAAATTTTTCCCTTACAGTGAAACACATTCTGAAAAGTATATAAACCTAATGTGCAGTGTAATGACTGATTATAAAATAAACACCAATGTGACCATCACCTCCATCATCAAAAGAATTGCCACCAGCGGATGTCCCCTGGGTGGTCCACTCCTCAGACTCAGAGCTTGTAATGCAAGGGGCACGGGTTTGATCCTTGGTCAGGAAACTAGATCCCATGTGCTGCAACTAAGGCCCAGTGCAGTCAAATAAATAAATATTTTTTTAGGAAAAAAAATTGCTGCCACCTCAGAATTCTTGTGGAGAAGGCAATGGGAACCCACTCCAGTACTCTTGCCGGGGAAATCCCATGGACGGAGGAGCCTGGTGGGCTACAGTCCATGGGGTTGCGAAGAGTTGGACACATGACTGAGCGACTTCACTTTCACTTTCATGCACTGGAGAAGAAAACGGCAACCCACTCCACTATTCTTGCCTGGAGAATCCCAGGGACGGGAGCCTGGTGGGCTGCCTTCTGTGGGGTCACACAGAGTCGGACACGACTGACATGACTTGGCAGTAGCCGAATTCTTGTTGTGTGCTTTCTCAATCCATCCCCCTCCCCACGACACACGTGATAGTAATTACATTCTGCTTTTTCTCCTAGGTGGTATAATTCTGAGTGCATTCCTAAATAATACAGTTTTGCCTATCTTAGAACTTTAGAAAAATGAACTTGTGGCTTTTGTGTCTTGCTTTTTTGTTGTTGTTCATCACTGTAAGATTAATCTTCAGTGCTTGAAGAGTGTTTAGAGTATGTCAGAAATAAGGTTTGACAATAATTTGATTCACCATACTTTTCAACCACCTGAGGAGGTTGCCTGCTCTTTTGCATCAGAAGTATCTGTAAGACAAGTTTTTTTTAAAGGTATGGAGAGATTTAATCTTTTCAGACAGTAAGACTACAAGAGGTTGGGGAGGAGACATCACTTTCAGGAGACAAATGATAATCAGATAAATGCAAAATTATTGGCTTTTTAAACTGTAGCTTTTGCCAAGTGTTGTTCTTTTTAAAGTATATACACTAAAATTTACATAAGAAAAAGTTGCTGTAGTTCTTGAAAGAGAATGTTGAAAGGGAATCTGAACTATAGGAATTTAGGAAAACCCTAAGACTGAACTGTTTAATGCATTAATATTTTTGTAGAGGATTGTTGACTCCAGGTTGGTTGTGATTTCGTGGAGATATTCTGGCTCTTGAATAGCTTTCTTTTCTCTGAGTGTTGCTCTCGTTGCTTTCTTCCAGCCTTCCATGGGCACCACTTTTATTCTTTTCCCATATTGTTACCCACCTGGGTTCTTCGGGCTTCCCTTGTGGCTCAGCTCGTAAAGAATCTGCAACGAGGGAGACCCACGTTCAGTCCCTGGGTTGGGAAGATCGCCTGGAGAAGGGAAAGGCTACCCACTCCAGTATTCTGGCCTGGAGAATTCCATGGACTGTATAGTCCATGGGGCCACAAAGAGTCGGACACGACTGATCGACTTTCACTCTGGGTTCTTCAGTCAATAGAAATTGATAAGAGGCCTCTTTAATCAATATATATTGATAAAAGGACTCCTGCAGCAGGAGGGAACAGAAATAAGTAACGGGGTCCCTTGCTTGCACCTTGCAGAGAGGTGAGCTGGTCCCTTAGGGATGATGGTAGGATTGGAGGGTCGGGTCAGGTAGTCTTTCTACCCCATTGATGCTGTGTGCAGGGATAATGTGCAACTTGCTTTTGGTCCTGGCGCCTCAGAAGTAGCAGTTTTTTGGCCTTTTTGCATAATTTGCCCCAACCTGCACATGCACAGAGTTATTTTTAGTCCCTTATAGTTTTTTTGTATTCTGTTGCTCAGGGAGATGTTTGTCCATGTACAAGTGCGGTAGGAAATGGTCCCAGGTCCCAGCCAGTTTCAATATCTTTTTTTCTTTATTGATTTAGTAGTTATCTTGGTCTTCAAGAAAAATGTGAGGGGTGATGGTAGAATCCTTTCAAAAGCTTCTTGAGGGGATAAAAAATTTTTTTCAGAGAAAGGTAAAGAAGAGGTCATTGATTTTTATGTAGGAACTTAGTATTTATTGGGGTGTGAGAATTTGTCATGTATTAGGAAGTGATTTAAAGATACTATTGGAGACGTTATTCCAGATTATGAGCTTCTAATTAGCAGTTCTTAAGTGAAACACACATATGAATGCTTCTAATGCATTTCTGTTTATTGGTCAGAATGATTTTGATCAAATTTAGTGGTATTTTTCTGCTGTGCATTGGTATGGAACCCTGGAGAAGGCAATGGCACCCCACTCCAGTACTCTTGCCTGGAAGATCCCATGGATGGAGGAGCCTGGTAGGCTGCAGTCCATGGGGTTGCTAAGAGTCGGGCACGACTGAGTGACTTCACTTTCACTTTTCACTTTCATGCATTGGAGAAGGAAATGGCAACCCACTCCAGTGTTCTTGCCTGGAGAATCCCAGGGACGGGGGAGCCTGGTGGGCTGCCATCTGTGGGGTCACACAGGGTCGGACACGACTGAAGCGACTCAGCAGCAGCAGCAGTATGGAACCCATGCTACTTGAATGGATAACAGTTGGTTTCTTTTGTAAACAAAAAAGACTATATAGTTATCATTAACAGTTGAAGATTATTAATCTCAGACGTTCTTTCTTCAGACTTCAAATTGAGCTAACCAGTATTCATAAGGAAGATGTATTTATTATCCTTTTTTCTCCAAATCCCATGTAATGCATGCCAGAGAGAAACTTTGAATTAGGCTCTATTTGTATAATGGTCCAACTTAATGATTTAAGCGATTTTAACACCTTCAGTGTTTCTCGTGTGAATTCTTCAGGGAAGTAGGGCTGTTTTTCTAAAGAAAATGTAGTAACTATTAGGAAATGCCCAGCATACTTCTTTCAGAAATAACAATCCAATATAGTTTATCTGTTTTATGTGAGAGATTTAGGTACAAGTTTTCTTAATCCCACTTTAAAGCAGACCAGTTAAATTTTGTTTATGACTGTTCATTTAACCAAATAGGTCAGAGCCATTTTGAAGATTTATAGTTTTTTATAATTTATTGTTATTACTATACAAAGACAAAGGAAGATCCTTAAGAACATCATCTTCCTAGAATATCTACATTATATTGGGAGCGTAGTGAATGATCAGTGATGATAACCACATTTTATGTTTTGGTCATAACAGTGATGGAACAAGAAGTGCTTATTGTGTAATACTTTGATAAAGTTTGGCTTTGACCGTGCTGTCAGGAAAATCATGTGTAGTTGGGATAAAGTGAGTAATAAGTCCTATTTGGTCTAAATCCTCTTCTGTGTGTACTCAGTCATGTCTGATTCTTTGTGACCCCATGGGCTATAGCCTGCCATGCTCCTCTGCCCGTGGAATTTTCCAGGCAAGAATACTGAAGGGGGTTGCCATTTCCTCCTGCAAGGGATCTTCCCGACCCAGGGATTGAACCTTGTCTCCTGTGTCTCCTACATTGGCAACCGGATTCTTCACTGTGCCACCTCGGAAACCTTAAATCCCCTTGCAGTTTCCTAAATGTTGAGAGCTTTGAATGTGTCATTTATGTGTTAATGAGTGAAGTTGGGAAGCCCCTGGCTCACCTGAGGATGGGAGATGGTTGCCAGTGGGTCTTTTAATTCCACCCCCTGACCTCCAGGGAAGGGAGAGGAGCTGGAGTGATCTAATCACTGGAGAATCACCAGTGGCCAATAATTGAATCAGTCGTTCCTGTGTAACAGTCTCCATAAAAACCAAAATAGTGGGAGTTTGGAGAACTTCTAGAACCTTGTGGAGATGGAGCGATGGGTTCGGAGAGAGCGTGGAAGCTCCGTGCCCCATCCGGCACACCAGCTCATCATCTGGCTGTTCCTGACTTCTCTCCTTTTATATTAAACCAGTGATCTACTTAATGAGATACTTGAGTTCTGTGAGCTAGTTCAAGGGGTCATGGTTGGTTAGAAGCACAGGTGAACCGGGACTTGTGATTGGCATCTGAAGTTGATGAGGTGCTCAGTTTTGCAGGTGTGAGCCCTTCACCTGTGGGATCTAATGCTGTCTCCAGGTAGATAATGTCAGTTGAGTTGTAGGACACGCAGCTGGTGTTGGAAAATTTCTTGGTGGTGTGGGAAAATGCCCCCATTCCCTGCCCCCGTCACACACTGGAAAGCTGTGGTGAACTGCTTATAGTGAACATCAAGATCTTACTCTCAATAAAGATGTCATTTTAATGTTAAGAAAGAGTTGAAGAAAATAGATGATAATGTTTGTAGAAGTAATCTACCTGAGCATCAGGAATTGCCATCAGCAATTGAGAGATGGCTAGTTTGGATGGATGGATACCTTAGGAATAATTTTAAGGGAGGGAGATTTTAGTTACATGAGTAAATATTTCTTCCAAATACCAGCAACTCTTAAGTAAAAGTTTTGTCTCACGTTTTCCTAGTTAAGGAACATTGAATAAGAAAAGACAGGTAAGTTAATATCTAAAAATCATGAATGATAAAGTTTCAGTGCTGTTCTTTTAAGATGATAAATGAAGAAAGATATCAGCTATAGAAGTAAAATTCACAAGCTGGCATTTTGTTTGAACTTGAGAAATAATATCTTGATGTGGAAGAATAGGAATGATCATTATATACACAGGTACTAGTTAGAATATACTAAATTCATAAAAATAGGTTTGGATGTGGTTAGATTAATTAATGATCCCTTTGGTTTCTCTCTTCGTGACTTAGCTTTATGGTAACAGGTAATTAATATGGAAATTAAGCAACACTTTAGGAAGCATTCCAGATCTGTTTGATCGAAATTTTTAAGCTTTACTGTTAAAGGATACTAAATAAAAATACTCGTTAGGGATGAAATAAGTTGGTTGTCTCCTTTAAAGTGTCCACAGTGGAAATAGTTTTGTCTATGTCTAATCGCTGGGAGAATCATTGAATATTGTAGATTTTAAGAGTAAAGTAAACCAAGATATAAACTCTTTATCTTCTTTTACTGTGTATTGGACTCTAACAAAATGATTGATCTGCTCTTTAATTATACTATTATTCATGTAATAATAACAACATTCTTGTGAATCCTAAACCTGATGTGCTGTAGTGACATTTTTGCTTAAAGCTGATTTTTTCTTGACCTTCATACCTCAGGGTGCCTTTAAAAAAAAACTATTATAGTGAGTAAAGTTTGTTGAATATATTGACAATTAAGACATTGAATATGTTCTTAAAAAATTTAATGAATTTGCTTCATGGAAGTTTAATTTTAGTCCTAATAATATTTTTATTCTAGTTAGCTAAAAAAGAGTTTTGTTTTAATACACTAAGCAGCTTTCCGGCATTTGAAGGAACAGGATAATGAAACAACGTGCAGCAGATGAACTGTAATCTTAAAACTGTCAAGTCCGGTCATTTGTTCAAAACAGAAGAATGAGCTTGAGGAGTGACTAAAATCTTATTAAATATAAGAGTTTTTTGTTTTTTGTTTTTTTTTTTTTGAAGATGCTAAAAGGGAGATCTTTTCTCCTGTTTAAGATACTTATTTTGGTTGTTAAAATAATTTGCTGCATTTAAATGAAGTGTCTGATATAAACAACTTAAAGCAACAAAAAAGATTTTCTTTCTGAAATAAGAATCGTTTTGGACTTTTAATAAGTGTTTGTGTAATTAGTGTTGGAGGTCATAATTGTTGGTTGTGAATTGCCTTATAATGTTCTAAATAAAATTTTTATAAGTCAAACTATATTGAGAATGCAACTTGCGTATAAAAGAATGTATAAACCCATATATGTAGTTAGGAACGTGATAAACACCTGTGAAACTCCTACACAGCTAGAGAACTGGAACGTTACCAACTGCACATTATCTGCGTTCCTTCCCAAGCCTATCCTCATTGTTTGCCTTTTCACCCTAGGAAACTAGTTTAACATTTCCTTTGAAATACTGAGGGAAAAAAGCTCATGTATATGTTTCTAGACAGTGTATTGCTCATTTTGCTTAGTTTGGAGCTTTAAAAAATATATCCTTTATAAAGGGTCTCTGTCTTGGATTTATACGTATATTTTTTTTAGGTGAACATTTGGGTTTCCTCATTTTTTATGAGTAATGCTACTATGAACATTAAAAACTGTAATTTCTGATGCATATGTGTACATGTTTGCTAGAGTGTATACCTGGGGATTTTGTCATGTGTTTTGATTGTTGTTAAAAACAAACCACTACTCTAAACTGAGTGACAAAACAGCATTTCATTATTTTGCAATCTGTCTTGAGTGGGAGGTTCTTTCGCCTCATGGTATCAGCTGTGGTGCTGGGATGATTATAGTCAACAGGCTGCAGTCTGCAGGGGCTAGAATGGCTGCAATGTGGACAGCTGAGAGTCATCTGGATTCTTGATTGGGAGCTCAGCCAGGGTCTTTTTTTTTTTTTTCGCTCCTTCACATGGGCTGACTTCCCTGGTGGCTCAGACGGTTAAGCGTCTGTCTACAATGTGGGAGACCCAGGTTCGATCCCTGGTCGGGAAGATCCCCTGGAGAAGGAAATGGCAATCCACTCCAGTGCTATTGCCTGGAAAATCCCATGGACAGAGGAGCCTAGTAGGCTACAGTCCATGGGGTCGCAAAGAGTCAGACACAACTGAGCAACTTCACTTCACTTTCACTCATGTGGGCTACAAGGACTGCCTCACAGCACGGTGGCTGGGTTCTGAGAAAGAGCCTCGGGAGAGAGAGGAAGTTGCCAGGCTAGTCTTGGAGTTAAGGGAGAAGATGCATATACCGATAGGGACAGGATTGTTTTAGGCATCTTTGGAGACTGACTGCCACAGTGTTGTCACTTTTATCTCCTCTGTGAAATAACTGTTAAGTTTTAGGTCAGTTTTTTAAGCTGGGTTTTGTGTTTTGTTGTGTGTGGAGGGGGTGTGGTGGTGCTGATACTAAGTCTAGGTTAAATTCGTTGCAAATTTTACTGCATATTTTGGCATATTGGTCCTTAAAAGCAGTCCTGTGAGACAGATATTTTATTACATTCATTTTACAGGTAAAATCAGTGCTGCTTAGTATGTTAAAGTAGGTCTTAAAAAGTCAGCCAGCCTCGAGATATTTTTGGTATAAACAATAGCATATGTAAACATGAACAATTACGAAATGACATGCTTCCATCAATCTGCCTGCCACCACCCCGCACCAGAAGACTGAAGCTTGGAAAAGTTTACAAGTTTCTCTTCATTCATTTATGGTCAGTTTCAGTGTTTAGGGTGAAGTGTGGCTTTCGTTAGTAAGCTGAGGCTTGGTGATGCCAGAGTGACAGAGCTGGAACCAGTACCTTCAGGTCCAAGTTCTCTATAGTCTTCCTGCCTTCCCCCCATCCTCACTTTTTTTCCTCTAAATTCTTCAGTTGGATCATCAGCAGGATCTGCTAGTACATTTCAGACACTTGTGTTTTTGATAGCCAAACTAGTTCTCCTCTCAGCCTCCCACTTTGAGGATTTGCTGAAGTTCTCAGAACACAGTGGAAAGGAATTGGCTGATATTGGAGATTTCCTTGACTAACCTTGCTTACAAACTGTATATTGGAAATTAAGATGCATAAGTGTTGTGGTCAGAATTCTAGTAAGCCTAGAGATTCACAACTGATATTCAAGTATCCACCATATGTATGTACTTTAAAAAGAACACTGTAGGCTTGCATCAAGCTCAGCTGAGTTGTTTTAAAACTGAAAATGGCACGGAGCAAGACTTTAAAATGAAGCAGCTTTCTCTCATGCCTGAGCAAATTCAGAGTATATAGAAATAAGTGTGTGGACATTTCCCAACCCTCAAATTTAGGAAAATCGTTTTGTGTAAGTATAGTTTCTGATCATTACAATTCTATTAATATATGTTAAATTCAGACACCTCAGTACAATTCTCCAGTGTAAAAGCAATGCTTCAGGCAGCATGACTTACTTTCATGTCACTTCAGGATTTCTTGGGTCCAAGATTCAAAAGCAGAAACAAAGGTGATAATAGTAATTGTACTTACTGGAGGAGTTTTTGACGAATAGTGGAATTCAGAATTTGGGCTTTGACTTAAGAATGTTTTTCCCAGTGATAACAGCCATTGCAGGACTGAGCCTCTCATTCATTTTTATTTTTCCCAGCCCCATATTCTTCCATTTCCAGTGTCCTGCATATGAAGATTAGTTACCCTTCCTCAGGAAGTAAGCTGAGATAGAACGTATTTGCTATACTGTTTGCATGATAAAGTATAGCTGTCAGGTCATGTGGCAGAAAGCTTAACACTAGATAGCCCAGGTGAGTATAGAACAATACTATTTTTTTTTTAAAGGAAAAAATTAAGTTCATTTAAAAATTCAGTAAATGCACTTAACATTTGTAATTCTTAGCATAAACACTTTTAAAATAGAGTATACCAAAAATATGCTATTCTCTTGAGTCTCTGACACGTTTAATACATGTTATTAGTTTATAGAAATTAACAAAATTACCTTTGCTATGTGAAGGACACCAAAGTTTTCTTATAAATCACTGTTTCCTGTCATCTTTTCCTCGAGCCTGAAATGTGGGTCAAAGGGAGGAGAAAATGGAATCACTCTCCTTTTACTCTTTCAATACTCTTTGAGTATTTTTGCTGATACTTTGAAAATGGGGTGATTAAAACTAGGTAAACTGGGTCACTTTCCCCCCACCCCTGGAATGTAGAATGAACTTCATACCTGGAAGAGAACACGGCAATTATTTGTTAGCATGCACACATGCTTAGTCGTGTCCTACTCTTTGCGACCCTGTGGACTGTAGCCCACCAGGCTCTTCTGTACGTGGGATTCTCCAGGCAAGAATACTGGCGGGGGTTGCCATTTCCTCCTCCAGGGGATCTTCCCTTCCCAGGGATCGAACCCAAGTCTCCTGCATTGGCAGTCGGGTTCTTTAACACTGAGCCACTTGGGAAGGTCATTATTTGTTAGAGTGCTTACCAAAATGTTGTGCAGAACACGTATCACAGGAATTATAGTTCAAAACTAAAAAATAACCTATTATAATTTAAATTTGGGAAAACCTGAATACCCTGTGCTCTTTATTACAGTACACATAAACATGTTAAAGGCTGAGACATTTTTGACCGTCGTATTGATTTTATTTAGTATTGGTGTCTACATATTAGAGAATCTCTGTAGCTTTTTTTTTTTTTTTTTTCCCTAATTTTCTGTACAATGCAGTTTGGGAAAGACTGATCTGGATGCTTTATTTAATAGATGAGGAATCTGAGGCCTGATGATACTAAGTAACTTCATAGAGCTACAGCTAGGACTGACAGCCTTGCAGGTTTGAAATCTTTCCATCTTTATTTTTTAGTTTGAATTACTGCATTGTGAACATCAAGTGTATTTACCTTATAATGGGAGTATGTATATTTTTTCATAATGAAACAGGTATCTGCTCGCTTATACCATCACCCCATTCGTCTTGGTGACAAAGTTGGGTGTTTTGACACTCTTCAGTACTTGGTAGTTTGTCAGATTTTAACATTGCACTCTGGCTTATGAATATGAGGGCCTATATACATTGCTATTTAAGTGGCTGTTTCAGTTTCTCTCTCGGTATTGCTTTCCCCCTGAATGTTGTTCACTTCGCTTTTGAATTACCCACTTTGGTTCTTTAATCTCAGCAAATTGTGGATCAGGGGATATTAATACCGTACATGTGCGTGCGTGCTTAATTGCTCAGTCTTGTCCAACTCTCTGCAACCCCATGGACTGTAGTCCGTCAGGCTCCTTTGTTCATGGGATTCTCCAGGCAGGAATATTATTGGAAGGGGTTGCCATTCCCTTCTCCAGAGGATCTTCCCAACCCAGGGATTAAACCTGAGTCTCCTGCATTGCAGGCAGATTCTTTACCATCTAACCACCATGTTAGTTGGAAATCTTATTTCTGTAGTATATAACATGTCTTGGGTTAAATACATGTATTATAATACATGTTTATATATCAAGTGCTTGTTAGTTGGAAATTAATTAAATTGTATATCACAGTATAGTGCATATAATTATGTAATGGCAGTGTTAGATAAATGGGCTTCCCAGGTGCTAGTGGTAAAGAGTCCGCCTGCCAGTGCAGCAGATGCAAGAGACCTGGATTCAGTCCCTGGGTTGGGAAGATTCTCTGGAGACGGAAATGGCAACCCACTCCAGTATTCTTGCCTGGAAAAATCCCATGGACAGAGGAGCCTGGTGGGCTATACAGTCCATGAGGTTGCATAGAGTTGGACATGACTGAAGTGACTTAGAATGTACAGCATGTTTTTATGTGTAACATTTATTGGAGATCTTGTTGCTTTTATGTATGGATGTGTGCCTGACTAAAATGTGTATGACATAAACATGTGTGTGCTTTGTAGGAAGAGAGAATACATGCAAGTGTGTGTAACTGTCTCTTGTGTAGGTTTTTTAAGATTTCAGTCTGCATTTCATTTAACTGAGCAAAAAGTATCATGTATACTCTTAATGTATCAAATACACTATTTTATGTATGACCCTTCTGTATGACATTAAGACTTATTTTGGTAGAAGTTTTTGGTGCCGGCCTATCATCATTTCCTTTTTTCAGTTTTTTAAGTGTCCTTTATAAAGCAGAACACACTCCTTTTTCACATGGTTACTTATGAAAATTGATAGCTGTCATTGTCAGGGCAAAAATTGAGAGAGAAGTAATAATATTTTCGCTCTGCGTTTTTGTGAGATCTAATATCTTTTGTCTTTAATGCATCCTACCTTTGTGGGATGGCACAGAGAAGCTCTGTGGGACATCCCCAGCTTTTGAACAGTCTGTGTCCCCCCCCCCCACCCCCCATTGTGTTGCTCGGGAGTAGAGAAGCAGACTGTCCATGTGAAACATACAGCATGCTTTCTGCTTACAGAAGATCTTGAGGCAAAATGACCCACACACATCATGTGCAAGAACCAGGGAGGTTATTGAGAGTAGTCTTAGACCCAGTAGCAATTACTTTTCCTTAAAGAGTTGTCATTGATGGTGTGCTAGCGGTTAGTCTGCATTTGTGGGTCTTTTCAAACTTCAAGATTGACCTAATAAAACAGGTTAAAAAAAAAAGGCTTCTTTATTCTGTACCGTTAGTAATCCTTTGAAATTTTGTTTTGCTGTTGTCACTTAATATTGGTATGGATCTCTATAATTGTGTTAGGCTTTAATATATCTCTACATACAAGTTTCCATAGTTTCCAATTGGCTAAAGTGTTCATATGTATAACATGTTAGGATTAGATTGTTCCTTTTAGTAGTTTTAGTAAATTGAGGATTTTTTTCTTCTCAGCATTTCAGTGTGGCATACTTTTGTTTTTGATACTGCCACTAGATTGCAAGAATTTAAAAAAAAGGTATATTGAAATGCTGATATGAACTGGTAGCCTTAGCTGCTTTGTATTAATATTTTCCCCTGGCCTGGTTGTTTTCTGTTCCCATTAGTGCTGAATTTGGGGGGGGGGGATATATATATAGTCTTGTTTATATGTAGATCTGGTACCTTGCGTAGTTTCTCCATTCCGAGACAAGGTAAAAGAGAAGAGAGGGAAACAAAAAACATTTAATCCTGGATGTAATCACTGGTGTTCTAACACTTTGGGTTTCACTTTGATTATCTTTGTGAAATTCCATTCCTTTCCTTTATTTTATTGATTCTCTTACGTTTACATTGGTATCTGTAGTTGGTCATTTTTGTTGGTGATAACTAGTTGCCTTCTCATCTACCAGATGAATACATATTAACCCAGCTAATTTTGTAAGATCTTGTGCTATACTTTGTTTAAAAAAAAAAACAAAAAACCTCTGAGTTATAATTGACTGTGAATCTTTTCACAGAATGAATTATTTTTGAAAGAGCTTGTCTGTTGATAGTCTTTAGAGAATGGAGTGGTGGATAGAGGCTAGGGTGGTGGTATGTAGCTTCCATCTTAACATTATGTGAGATTCTGTCTTACTATTGGACTTACATCAGCAACTCCCCTTGCTGGCATTATCAAGTGCTAAGTGGCCATGTTGGAGAAGTCCATGTGGCAAGGAACTGTGGGCGGCCTCTTGTCAAGAAACCAGGGTCCTCAAGGAAATGAATTCTCCCAGTAATCTAAATGAGCTTGGAAGTAAATTCTTTCTCTAATTGAGTCCCAATGACAGCCCAGCCCTGGTCACACCTTGATCGCAACCTTGTGAGACTGTACAGGGGTGCAATTAAGCTGGGCCTGGATTCCTGACCCACAAAACCATGAGATAATGATTATATGTTGTTCTAAGCCAGTTGAGCTTGTTGTAATTTGTTACACAGCCATAGAAAACGAATACAAGTACCCTTGATAAACCTTTCCCATCTCTGAATGTTATGTATTTGCCAGGTATTTGGATCCAGTGGTGTGAACCCAGACAGATACGATTCTAGTCTAGTCAGGGAGATAGACTTGAAACAATTAAGAATGACAAATGGTGTGAAGGCCATACCACAAGAGCATCTAATAGACTTAATGAAACATGAGTGTCTCTTTAGGACTTATTCTACTTTAAAAAATACTCTTCCTAGGTTGCCTCCCCCCACCCCCACTCCACCACTGTCTCTCTGTCTTTACTACTGGCAGTATATTCTAACATCACAAAACTTGATCTAGCTTTATTTTCTATTAGCATTATGAAAACTATATTACAGCCTTATTATTGCCTCAATTATTCCTCAATAAGAGAATGAACTGTAGTGTTTATGAATGGAATACTAGTCGGCAAGAAAAAAAGGGACAAACTGCTGCTACATGAACCAGTCTCAGAAACAGTATGTTGAGTGGAAAAGCCAGACACCAACAGAGAATAAGATCTGTGATCCATTTATAGGAAATCTGAGAACAAACAAAATCAGTCTGTGATGAAAGAACTCAGAAAATGGGAGGGGGAAATGACTCAAAAGGTGATGTGGGAACTTTCTTTAGTGATGGTTTTGGGTGATAGTTATGATTGATGATACGTATAAAATTGTCAGAATTCATTGAATCAAACATAAAACATCAGTGTGTTTTAATGCATGTAAATTATACTTCAAATTTTAAAAATAAAAAAAGTTAGATATCCTTTAGTATCTTTTAGTGGATTTAGTATCCTTTAGTGGATTCTTTTCTCTGGTTGTATTTTCTTGTTGACTATCCCTCCTCTAAGATTGTCCAAGATTGTGCACTTCATGAGGTCAGGGACTGAGTTTGCCTCTGGTTGTTACTTAGAATTGTGTGCTTGTATGCATAGTGCCCAGGCTTATTTCCTCTGAGGGAAAAGTTGTTTGTCAACTATAATTTATTCATAAGTTGGTAGCCATATTTCGCGGGTGTGTGTTTCAAGAAAAATATTTGTATTGTTTCAGAATTTTGTAATCAGTGTTTATGTCACTTCTGTTTAAGTGTTGGTAATCTTGCTCTTTTCATCTTTGCCAGCCAGTTTGAGATAACACTGTGCTATATTTATATACCAAAACTTAAAAATCAGATTTTTAAAAAAAAATGTTGTTTATTATATTCCTCTTAAGTGAAAACTAGATATTGCTCCTCTTTCTGCCATCTCTAATTTTTTGATGGGGAGCAAAGAATGGAGACACTCTTGTTTTACAGTTTTGATACAAAAAGCCCTTAAGTACCACAGTAATTTGAAAAAGAACGAGATGGCTCCATAGTACTTTGCCTAACTGGTGCTATCCCTTGTAGTCATGGTGTTATTTTTTCCTCTGATGAAAATAACAGTAAAATTTAAATGATTTAATGGTTGGGTCACAAACTTGAAAAATAAGTATACTCTGGAACTGGTAGATCACAGGTGTAGTTTTTCTGAACTGTTGGAAAAGATAACTCAGAATAGGTTTTTCAGTGCCGGAAAAAAATGCCTTCCTATTGTGACTTATATGTTGGGGGTCTCTAAAAATAAATGAACAATTCTGCAAATTTTTTTTTTTTTGCATAGTCTTCTGATGAGAGAATTCATATTTTCATCAGATTCTCAGAGGCCCTCATCTAGAAAGATTAAAAATCCCGCCTGTCCCTCCTTTTTTCCCTTAGGATTTTTTTTATTGCCAGCTGATGGGTTGCCAACTTTTCAGAAACATAACCAGCTCTCAGTAGGCAGGAAATTACTCTGTACTGTGTTCACCTGTACTGAACAGTTTGAAAGTGTAGTGTTTGTTTCAGTTGGTTCCCTATATTTCTTCATTGTTTTTTTCACTGTTTTTCTGACCTTTTGGGTTGCACAGCTAAATCATAATTACTGAGTTCCACGGGCTGTTCCCTTTGCTTCTGCATTCCAAACCATTATAGACATAGGTATAAGAATGGTGGAAAAATACTTCCATAAGTACACCTGATTTTTGTTAGGGAATCTCTGGTCAGAAATGCTTGTTCTCAATTATGATACCAGTTTTTTGGGAGGAAAATAATACTTTCTGGCAAGATGTTTAAAAATGTCAAAGTCTGCAACTGTGGCTACATGCATATTCTGTCATCTGTTAGTTTATTCTGTCCTATTTCTAAATCTTGCCACTCTTTCCTTGAGGTGGTACCTAGCTATAATAACCTATAAAAAGATGAAATAGCATGATTCCTGCAAAAAACTATTTAGGATAAGCTTCATATTTTAAGAAAATTCATATTAGAGTTGCTGCATTTTGATATTCTTATTTGAGTTTAAAAGACTGTCATATTGAGATAAATCAAAGTTTAATTGTGGAAATGACATTTTTTGTGCTTTCTGTTGTTATGTTACTCATGCCTCTCCTGTTTTGCCTTGATTGCTGGGAAATGAAGTCAGATTTAAAGTTAAATTCATAGGCTCTTTTGACTTATTTGGTGTGTTTTTACCTAGTCTTGAATTTTTGTATATGTATATTTCTCTTGTTCTTTATCTTTTATTAGATATTATTGTGGAAATTAATAAGACAGCTGATAGAATTTAGAATTTGGAAAAGCATTGATTTCCTTCCTCCCCCCACAGGCCTTGATTGCATATCTGAACTATAGTAGAGTAAATGCTTTTCATTCTAATTTACCTTTAACATTCAAGTCACATAACAAATATTTACTGTGTAGCTTGCCTAGTGGCTCAGTGGTAAAGAACCTGCCTGCCAATGCAGAAGATGCAGGTTCAATCCCTGGGTCACGAAGATCCCCTGGAGAAGGAAATGGACTCCATTTCCACTCCAGTATTCTTGCCTGGAGGATCCCATGGACAGAGAAACCTGGTAGACTGCAGTCCATGGGGTCACAAAGAGTCAGCATGACTTAGCGACTAAAGAGCAATAATCATGTGCCAGGCGCTGTACTGAATGTTTGGAATATATATGTGGTCTCTGTTGTAATGGAGCTTATTTTCTGGCAAGGAAAATATAAACGAAAGACCTAGATCATTTTAGTTAATGATAAAAGCTGTGAAAAAATAATATGCTAGCTAGTGTCTGGGATGTTGCTGTGGGGCTACCACTATAGAGAAGGAAGCGAATGTGGCCCTTTTGAGGCAGTATTTGACCTAAGATGCTAGCTAGCCTGTGAAGATGACAAGGAGTTAGCTAGCTCTGTGAAGATCTGGATTAAAGGCTATCTCTGCAAGCAGAAACAAATTTGGCATGCTGAAGGAAGATAGGCCCCTGTGGCCAGGATAGAGTGAGAAAGGATACAGTGTGGATGGGGATAGGATAGGAGATAGGGGATTGTGGGGGTTAAACTCTGAATGCAGACTAGTTTGAAAAAATAAGTGGAACAGAAATTAATTTGTAACAGATGTTTTTCATTTCTGTGTATAATACTGAGTGGTTTTGTGGGTGACACACAGGATGGATGAAAGACTTAAGAGGCCAGAACCTGAAGAGGTAACCAAATAGCACTGACCATATGGAGTGTTCAGTTCAGTCGCTCAGTCGTGTCCGACTCTTTGTGACCCCATGGACTGGAGCACGCCAGGCTTTCCTGTCCACCACCAACTCCCAGAGCTTGCTCAGACTCACATCCATCAAGTTGGTGATGCCATCCAGCCATCTCATCCTCTGTCATCCCTTCTGCTCCCGCCTTCAGTCTTTCCCAGCATCAGGGTCTTTTCCAGTGAGTCAGTTCTTCGCATCAGGTGGCCAAAGTATTGGTGTTTCATCTTCAGCACAACAGAAGTTCTTTAAAGACCTTTTAAAACTTTTTATTTTGTATTGGGTATAGCTGACTAACAATGTTGTGATGATTTCAGGTGTACAGCAAAGGGACTCAGCCAAACATATACATGGATCCATTCTCCCCCAAAATCCCCCTCCCATGCAAGTTGCCAATAACATTGAGCAGAATTATGTGCTATACAGTAGTTCCTTGTTGGTTATCTGTTTTAAATATAGCAGTATGTACATGTCCATCCCGAAGTCCCTAACTATCCCTTCTCCCCATTCTTCTCCCTTGATAACCATAAGTTCATTCTCTAAGTTTGTGAGTCTCTTACACGGTGGAAATTTGATTAAACCAGTTACAGTATTTTTATTGCCTTCTACCTGAATTCTATTTTTATAGAAGAGTAGTTTACCTTAGAGTGGGAGTTAAAACATTACACAACTCATAACTCACATTAGTGTTATATAACCTTACTCAGGGAACATCTGTGGGAAAATATTTAAAAATTGGATCATATATAAAGTGTTCAGAAGCACTTTAACATTTATTGAAATTATTATATTCAGGGTGCTTGGTGATAAGGGGGATAGTAAGATCAAGTCATTCATCTTTGTACATCATATCGTGTGGCTTTGCTGTTTGTTGAGTGACCTTGAGCCAAGCTAACTATTTGCATTTCATTTCTCATCTATAAATTGGGATTGACATGGTTGATTCATGTCAATGTTTGGCAAAACCCACTACAATATTGTAAAGTAATTAGTCTCCAGTTAAACTTTTAAAAATTGGGATTGACACTAGTACCCATCTCAGTGAATTACCATAAAGATGGAATGCACTCATACAAATAAAAGTACTTAAAACAGTATATAATTCATAAAAGGTACTCATTAATGTTCACTATTTGTTAATTTTGTACTGTTCACTTACAGGGGCTTTCCAGGTGGCTGAGTGGTAAGAATCTGCCTGCTAATGCAGGAGACACAGGTTTGATCCTTGGGTGTGGGAGATCTCTAGGAGAAGGAAACGGCAGCCCACTTCAGTATTCTTGCCTGGAAAATTACATGGACAGAGGAGCCTGGCAGGCTGCAGTCCATGGGGTCACAGAGAGTTGGACATGACTTGGTGACTGACCAACCAACCAATTAACTTACGATGAAAGCAAATAGGTCAGTTTATGCTGTTTTAGTATGTTGATTGGAAAGAGTAAAATGCAGAGTACAAGATCCACTAGAGGCATAAAGGAGGGTTTCCACCCCTTAGCTGAAAAGGATAGTATGACTTAGTAGCAGGTGTCTTTTGAGTTAGGTCTTGAAAGATAAGTGTGGGAGAATTTGGAGGAGGATTTGCTCTTGAGGAAAAAAGAACAGCTTGTGCAAAGGTATAGCAGTATGCGAAAGCATGAACAGTATATGTTTAGGGAAAAACAAGTTTGGATCCATGAAGTAAGAAAGAGGTAGTAGGGAGCCATTTCAGGGTGGGGATAGGGAAGGGAGTCTAAAAACATTAGGACTTTGTCCTGTAGATTTGGGGAAATAGTGAAGGACTAGTGTGTTTCATTTCAGAAGGAATTTGTGGAGGATGAATTGGGAGGCAGGAAGTTAATAAAGAGGCACGTGAAATAGAATATGAAGAGGTGTTTTTTTTTTTTTTCGGCCGCTCCTCGAGGCATGCTGGGTCTTCTTTCCCTGACCAGGGGTTGAACCTGTGCCAGCTGCATTGGGAGCACAGAGTCTTAACCACTAGACAGCCAGGGAAGTCCCTGAAGAGGACTTTTTATTGGGGGATTTTAAGAGGTGGATTTAGGAAATGAGTATAAGATGATCCTGATACCTCTGTAATAATGGTAGCCTTTTTAACTAAGAAGAGAGCCTTTTTAACTAGTGGAGAGCAGAGTAAGTAGGAGTTCAGTTTTAAGTATGTTGAGTATAATGTGCCGTCATTTCCAATGTGAAGCTGTCTCAGCAGCTGTTCTGGTGGGCTGCTCTATATGAGGATTGAGAATTTAGGCAGAGGAATTCTTAGGAATCATCCATGGTAGTCAGATGGACAAGGAAAGAGGAGAGGTAGCAGTGAAGAGAGTCTGGCATCAGTCAGGCTCTTTACATCAATCTTTGAAGCAGAGTGACTAAAAAAATTTGTGCACATGATACACAAAATTGTTTTTCATTTAAGCGACTCAGGGGAATGGGCACTTGGAAGAGACTCTGCAGGTTCTTCTTTATGTTGTTGTCTGTCTCTGAGTCATGTCTGACTCCTTTGTTCCCCAATGGACTGTAGCCCCCCAGTCCATCCATGGGATTTCCCAGGCAAGAATCCTGGGGTGGATTGGCATTTCTTCCTCCAGGGGAATCTTCCTGACCCAAGTATTGAACTCATGTTTCTTGCATTGGCAGGCGGATTCTTCAGTGCTGAGCCACCAGGGAAGCGCTGCTTCTTGATGTACTTTTTCTTAAAACTGAGGTCCAGGCCACATGGAGATTCTCATTCCCCATCTCCCATTGCACAGTTATCCATCTCCCATTTTCCAAAAGGAAAGCATCCCACTCATGTGTCCCTGTATGTTGCCCTGAGCTATAAAAATCTCTGAGGGTTCCAGGTGAAGGCACAGTAGACTGTTGGTGTGGAGATACTCTCCTTTCTGTCAAAGAGAGCACGTAAGATCTCTGTTACAGGGACTTCCCTGATGGTCCACGGGCCAAGACTCCACACTCCCCACGCAGGGGGCCTGGCTTCCTGTTCAGGGAGCTAGACCCCACTTGCCACGAAAATAAATAAATAATACATTTTTTTTAAAAAACCTATTGAGTTTTTAGAAATTTATTTGCTGGATCATAATTGAACAGATTGAATGTAGCAAATTTAATTTGAAAAAGCTAATATATATCCTGAGATATTTGTGAGAGTAAGTATAAAAAACGTTGACTATCCTACTAATTTTAAAGCATGAAATAGAGCAGAAAAATCAGTATTAAATGAGAAAAAAAATGGACAGAGGTCAGTTTTACAGACAGAAATCACAATATAAACCTTGAGATGCTTGCATTTGGTGAGGGATGTCTCATTTGGAATTTCGATATATAGATGGTCTCTTTCAGGACAGATCTAGCTTTGATAGAGCTTAGCATAGATTTTCTTACTCTAACAAAGCTGATGATGATTAAACAGGGTTCTGTAGGAAGCAATATAGAACTCTGAAATTAGAAAACTAGATCTTTTCCATAAAACCAGTCTTTTTTAGAAGACAGTGCTTTTTCTTCTTGTTTTCATATTATAGTTTTTACTGCTATATTTGAAGAAATAGGAAAGTTCCTTTTCTCTTACAAAATAACTAGAGTAATGCAAGCAAGAAAAGACACTAATTGAAATAGTTAAGTATTTTAAGTATATAAAGGAAAAGGTGGGGCTTCCCTGATGGCTTAGTGGTAATGAATCTGCCTGCCAATTCAGGAGACCTGGTTCAGTCCCTTGGTTGGGAAGATCCCCTAGAGAAGGAAATGGCTACCCACTCCAGTATTCTTGCTTGGGAAATCTCATGTATGGAGGAGCCTGGCAGACTATAGTCCGTGGGGTTGCAAATGAGTCAGAAATGACTGAGACTAAACAAAGGCAACAACAATGGAGAAGGTGACTTTCCCTTGTTTCGTTTAGGGTAGACTCTCCTTTTTGGTAGTGTAATATTTTACTTGAAAAGAGTGCAAGTCAAAGGGAGCTAAAATTGCCCACTCTTGCACATTTTTGACATTTTTCCTTGGAAAGAGAGGGAGAATGACTTTTAAAGACAGACTAAGTAAGTTTCAGACTTCATTTCTGAAATGGGTTATATGAATAATTTTCTCACTTGTCGGTAACAAGACTATTTACAGATTTATGGGTAAAATGGGATAAGGAGTAAACTGTGATTTTAAAATTCATTAAAAGAGGAGAAACAACTGTACTTATTGGAGGATTCCTATTTCATCTAAAAAGGCCAGTTCACTTTTATAATATTTCTATTACACATGGGTGAAAAGCTTATCTGATAGAAAACTCAGTGTCAGTTCTCATGAAAAGAATGCAGGACAAACTTGTTAATGGTGGTGGTGGCAGCTTAGTAGCTAAGTGTTGTCTGGCTCTTGTGACCCCATGTCCTGCAGTCTGCCAGGATTTCCCAGGCAGGAATACTGGATAGGGTTTCCATTTCCTTTTCCAGGAGATATTCCCGACCCAGGGATTGAACCCGAATCTCCTGCACTGCAGGCAGATTCTTTACCATCTGAGCCACCAGGGAAGAAAATAGCGTGAGATATGGAAATAGCAGCCGACTCCAGTATCCTTGCCTGAAAAATCCCATGAACCAGAGGAGCCTGGTGGGCCACAGTCCCTGGAGTGACAGAGAGTCAGACATGACTGAGTGTGCACACACAATACGGTATCTCTTGTGCTTTTCACCAGTATCTGGTTTCCCTCTTTTCTCAGCACACGAGTTGGGCCATGTGACTAGTACTAGTGGTGAATCAAGACTGTAAATGATATGCATTTCCTTCCACCTGAAAATTTGTTGTGCCTGAGCCTTCAAAGTTCTCTTCTCTCAGGCAGAATGATGGCAACATTCAAGGTAGTGGCTGTTCAGACCATGATAGCTTAAAAGGTAGTGTCTCTACCAGAGAGGTAAAACGTAAAATGATACAGTTAGAGATGTAGTGGGCTTCTGCGTCTGTTTGTTTCCAAAGTTATTTGAGAGCAAAAGCTTCATGGTTCAAAGCTGCATCTTAATCTTGAGAACTTTGCTAATGATTTTGCTTATATAATTTTAAATAAATGCCAGTGTTTTTCAGACACTTGTTTTTAGCTCTTGAACCCTTTAAATGAGAGTTTATACAAGAGCCTAATTAATATATAAACAGATAAATATGATTAAAACGGGATGGTTCCCTATTCCCTTGAAAACTATGTATTCCATTCGCTTCAAAATGTGTACCCCACTCCTGTTAGAGTGGTAGGGGTTCTTGGGAATCTGAGGTACGGGGAACTATTTAAGGTTCACTTTTAAGATTCACCGTGCCTGGAAGGTGATACAAATTATTATTTGGATTTATGACTCTTACTCTTTGGAATCATCATGCTCAAGAATGTGGGCTCTGGAATCCAAGCTGCTTCGTTCACATTCCATCTTGACCAGTTAATGGCTGTATGACTTTGGATAAGTAATTTAGGGTCTCTGATAGATTGGGCATAGTATCCTATGTCAATGGTTTGTGTTTTTTGTGAAGAAAGCTGTTCTTACCACAGTACCTGACAGTTGTTGATGGTTTTTAAAAGAATGTGCTTAGTCTCTCAGTCATGTCCGACTTTTTGCTACCCCTTATGCTGTAGCCTGCCAGGCTCCTTTGTCCATGGGGATTCTCCAGGCAAGACTAGTGGAGTGGGTTTCCATGCCCTTTTCCAGGGATCTTCCCAACCCAGGGATCAAACCCAGGTCTTCCGCATTACAGGATATTCTTTACCGGTCTGAGCCACGAGGGAAGCCCTGATTGTAAATAAATAGTGCTGAAAGTGCATTTCTTTACCGCTCCTCCTCTTGGATTCTTTTCTGTCCTTAAATGCACTAACCTCTCCCGTCTCAAGGTCTATGCACTGGAGATGGCTCTCCCCTACTCTCCCATCATTAAGGTCTCACAGATACTAGAAGACTGCATTTATACCCGCTTAAAGCCCACTCCAGTGTTCTTGCCTGGGGAATCCCAGGGGCGGCGGAGCCTGGTGGGCTGCCATCTATGGGGTCGCACAGAGTCAGACACGACTGAAGCGACTTAGCAGTAGCAGCAGCAAAGGCACCTTTACCCGTCTTCCCATTTCACTCTTTTATCTTGTCCCTTTAGTGTCTTCCAAAGCTCTTGTTCAACCTATAATTATCTGGTTTGTGTTTATTGTACTAAAGCTCCAGGAGAGAGATACTGCCTCTTTTTCACTGCTCTGTTCTAGTGCTGAACAGATATCTGTGACACATTCTTTGCTTAGAATTTTAAAAAATAACAATAATAAATGATTATTACTTTTAAAAAATGAAAACCACACTAATGTTCAATGTAGAATAGCAGTCCTTAGAGGCACATATTATAATACCTTGACAGACAAAAATTTGCGGGAGTTATTCATGTTGATGTATGGCAGAAATCAAACCAATATTGTGAGGCAATCCTTAATTAAAAATATTAAAAAATAAGATAATAAATTAATCACACTTAAGTGCATAAGTAAAGAAAAAAGTAGGGTGTACATGATAAATTATAAAACTAGTGGAATTATGCAAGTAAATGCCAAAATTGGATTAGATTCACCAAAGTGACTGAATTTGTGTTGCTTCATGTACTCTAAAAGGAGGGTTACTTTTAATTTATTTTCTTAATAATATTATTGGGATCTCTGTCAGCCAGAGTAAAATTAATTTTAAAAGAAACTTTGAGGAAGACTTTGAAAAACGTGCTGTCAAGTTGACATAGGAGCCGTAGACAACTCTTGAGCCATGTATCCTTATTTTTGGTAGAAACTGAAGTGTAGTTGACCTGGCATTTCAGTGCAGAGCAGATTAAAATGGGGCGTGAGTGCAGGCTGTGTCTTGGAGAGGGGACTCTTGGTGCCGGCGCCTGGTGCGAGCTCTGCGCCCCTGCCTGCTGTCGCGTCTCCTTACTCCCATTCCCTTTGCTGCTTTCACTTGGTCGTCGTCATCATCTTGGAGCAGAGCTGCTTGCCTTGCCTTTGTTTCCTCCACTGTTTCTGGTTGGTTCTTCTGTTTTTTAGGTCTTATTTGCAGAGACTAAGCTAAACTAGACTTGCGTTGTTGTATGAAAGTCAGATTTGTGCGCTGACCATTTGTGGGTGTGGAACATGTTTGTCTTCCATCCTCTCCGAGTTTATCTTGCTGTTTCATTGCCAAAAACATTCTTTTTCTGTTGTTTCTTAGTTACTTCCTAATTTGCATCTGTTTCTGTAAAGCCTGGTTTCTGCACTTCTGAGGTTTTTACTTTATTCCTCTAAAAGTGTGTTAATATTGGATCTATATAAGAATCTAATATAGACGTGAAAAGAGTAGGGGTTATTACAGGAGGCACTTATTTTGAGACAGTCATTTTGATGCCAGTCTTGCAAAAAAGCAATGACATAGCCCCTGGAAAATGTCAAGTAGCAAACTGTAGTTAAGAGTTTAATTTTATTTATGTGCATTTGGTAGATAGTTTTAGAGAAGTAATGGTTTAGGGAAAAGGAGGACAGAACTGGCCCTTGGGAAACTTGCCTTGTGTTTTGCTTTCATAGCACTGCCCGTAGCCCATTTCTTTGGCCTAGAACCTTTTCTGTCTTTTACGTGCATAGCTATAAATTGAGACCTTTATTTCTCAGCTTGTCTAGCTCAAGTTCTACGTATACTGTATATTCTGTTACAAAAGCTAGTCACAGCGGTCTCAGATGACTTCAGGTCGGTCACAACTTTAAGGCTAAGAATATACTGTTCTGCTTATTCTTAGACATTTTCCAATTATATTAGTTTTGTGTATATATGTATGATAAAGTGCCATGTTTTTATAGAGGACTGGAAATGTTAAACATACAAAACCCTTTGCCACCTCCAAAGTTTCCTCTTGAAGATAGAGAAGCCTTTGATTAATATTAGGACTAAGGTATATATATTTTTAACCTTCAAGATTAAGGGTATATTGTCGTATTTCATTTTAGTACATAATTGTGAGATTCTGTGTTTGGTTTTGAATGTATGTTAGTGGTTCAAAATAGCATAAGATGAAATAACAAACCTAAGATGAAATGTATCAAGTGGTTAGGTCATCAGCAAGCCCTATAGAGGAAAATGTGGTTGTTGCTAAGGGCAGCCCTAGTTTCTGAATGGATTGGTACTGAGTGTTCTCCTCAGGAGACAATATGGTATATGTTGATAAGCCTTAAATCAGTTTCTGAAATTCTATTTAAGCTATGTTTTCAATATAAGTACTAGACTAATCTCTACTAGAATCTAAGAAGTATAACCCATTTTTCCATAAATGGGCTTCCATAATTTAATTTCATCTTGCTACTGTAGTCTTTAAGCACAAACTTTTAGCTTTTGAAGAATTTCTTGGGATGAAGAGTTAATACTACGGCATTCACAAAGATTTAAAATGAATATGTGGCTTTCAGAAGCAAGTTTTTTATTCCTATCTTCTTTCTTTTGCATTTGTTCCCTATAGATAGAGGGAAAGGCCATTATAAAATGTGGTGTCTTTGAATAGCCAAAGGACACCTTAGGTCTTTATAGGAATATATTGAAGAAGGAAATAAAGTTTATATATCTTAGCTTCTATGTGAAGTTGGATCTCTAAGACCTCTTTTAATTTGTCATGTGGCTGTTTCTCTTTTATCAGATTTAAAACTCATATTTCATTTTCATACCCAGGTTCCTCTTACATCATAAAATAGTTTGTTACTCAGAAGTAGCCAAATTATTTATATGCCCCTTTCAGAATGAAAAAGTTAATGTGAGAATAATTTTGTCTGTCTTAATAAATCATTATCCCACACTTTAGTGGAATTGCAGGGTGACTCTAGAGATTGGGTTAAGAGAATTTGGGAGAAGGCATTCATTTATTTTTTAAAAGAACTTTTATGAAAATGTCAAATGAATGTTAAGTAGAGACTGTAATGAACCACATATATCTACTATCTGTATTCAGTAATTATCTTTTTGTCACACTTGTTTCAAAACACATTATTTTATTGAACTTAAAATACCGAAAGTTGCTCTTACAATATTGATAAAAGTGTATGTAAAATGTGATGGTTTACTCAGACTATTTTAAGTTAGATATTATTTTACCGCTTATCTTTCTCTTTTATTGCAGTTTATTTTGGTGTCTCCTAACCTTTAATACATCATTTCTCAGTCAATTCACCTAGTCTTACTTGTGGGAAACTAAGTTATATGTATGGCATATGTGTGTATTTGTGTGTGTTGTATGTGTGTGAAGTTTTCTGACAATTGACTTGAAACAAGTAGACTGCCAGATACTCCTTCAGCAAAAGTGGATTATTTGAGATCAGCAGAGAATTGCAATTTGGGGTCTGCAGCACATAGGCCCTGTGCAGGTCCCAGCACGCCGTTTTATAGAGAGGAAAAGGAAGTTAGAGCGGCTGTAGTAAACAGAATCCGTGGCTTTTCATTGGCTACTGAGCCCTCACCAAGGAAGAAGAGGAACCTTTTTCCTGTTGGGCTGTGCTCTCCTTGCAAGGAACGAGAGCTCCCTTTTCTGGTCTTCCTACTCTATTTAATCAGAGTTTATTAATTTTTAACAATATGTGTTACATTACTCACATATATGATTATGTAGACCATATATCTATGTAATTGCATATATAATGTATGTTTTATATATACACAAACACATATACACATGCACAATATTGTGGAAAGTTTCAGACATAAAAGAGCTAATACTGTAACGAACTTTCATATATCACCCAGCTTCAACAGTTTTCAATTTACGGTCCATCTTTTTTCACCTATAACACCCTCCCCAGCTATTTAAATGTTTTTTGAATATGTAAATTGGACATACTAAAATTGAAGACTACTTTTGTGAACGTGATAGCTTGCATTTAATGAAGAAGAAAATAGCTAAGATTGAAGTCAGTGTTAACACTCACTACTAGTATGCTACAAAGGAGAATTAACTGACCCTCATAAGCGAAGTGCCGGGAACTATATGATGCCTCCAAGGATACAAAAGTCACTAAGAAAAAAATATTCCATTGCCAGGTGAACTAGAGTAAAGGTTCCAACTTGATGCTTTCAAAGCACAAATTCAAGTGGATTGGGAAAGGGAGGATACAGTAGTAGAAAATGCTTCTTCAAGAATGAATTTCAGACTTGAGGAGACTTGCATGAAGAAAGGGGAATAAAATGCATGGCTGTGGTGGTTTCTATGTGGATGGAAAAAAGAGCTTAAAAAGATCATGCTAAAATTACTCCATAAAAAGGCAAAACAAATGAGTGATAGACGTATTCTTTATTTGGTTATTTACTGTAATGGAAAAGAATAGTTGTATGATTAATCCAAACGCCTTTTATATTTGTTTTGAATTTTTTCTCCCCGTTATTAACCCTCCCACCCGGATTCTTTTTTTTCCAGTTGAGGTATGACTATTATATAACAATGTAGTATACATCATAATGATTTCATATATGTATATGTTGTGAAATGAGTACCACAGTAAGTTTACTGAATGTTAGTTACCGCACCTAGTTAGAGTTTTTTCCTTGTGATGAGAACTTTTAAGATCTACATAACTTTCAAATATATAATACAGTATTGTTAAAACCGTAAATTTGAACCTTTGGACTACTTTCATCCATTTCCCCCGCTCCACCTCTGACAGCTGGCAGTGTGTTCTCTGTATCTGAGTGCTTTGGGATTTTTTATTTGTTTTGTTTGGGAGAGAGGGTTAAATTCCACATAAATGAGATCTCGTGTATGTCTTTTTCTCTGACTTATTTCACTTAGCATAATGCCCTCAAGGTCCATCCTTATTGTTTCAAATGACAGGATTCCTTCTTTTTTTATGTGTGTGTATGTGCTCTGTCATGTCCGATTCCATACCCTTTTATGATTGAACTATATTCCTTTGTGGGTGTGTACTCGTACATGTGTACACCGCATTTTCTTTTATCTGTTCATTTGTTAGTGGATACTTGGTTTGTTTCTATACTTTGCCTTTGCTACAACAAACATGGGAGTACAGATACCTATTAAGGATAGTAGTTTGGATTAACGCCCAGGAGTGTAATTGCTGGGTCATGTGATTGTCCTATTTTTATTTTCTGAAGCACCTCTATACTGTTTTCCATAGCGGCTGCATCAATTTATGTCTCCACTCAGTGTGCGTGGGTTCCCTTTTTTCACATTCTCACCAGCATGCATTTCTTGTCTTTTTGGTAATAGGCTCTCTGACAGGTGTGTAGTGTTATCTCTTGTGATTTTGATTTGCATTTCCCTGGTGATTAAGATATTTAACACCTTTTCATCTAACTGTTAGTATTTATATGTTTTCTTTGGAAAAATGTCTAATCAGTTTGGATTGGGTTTCCTGAGAATTCACATAGAAGCAAATAACCAGACTCTACTTGTAGTAACAACTGAATCTATTACACAGTGTTACAAATTAAAATTTGGGTACTTCTGGTTTACTCTTTATAATTTGTATGTGTGTGTGTATACATATAATGAGAAATACAAGCATTGTTACATAATAGTTACTTAATCTTGAACTGAACTTTCCTATTAGGGCCTAAACTTTTCACATCATTTAATTGAAGGGTATCTTTAACAGCAAGGAATACTTTTTAAAAAATGATTACTGTTTGACAGGTACATCTAAGTAAAAATTTTTTACAGTTTTGTGACCAAAATAACAAATTTGATGAGATGGTTAGCATCTTTGCAACTAGGATATGTAACCTCAAGTTTAAGATTCTGTTTCTGAAAGAACCTAATTGTTCTTAATGATTGACTTACTAGTAAATGTTTTAAATTTAGGCTTAAATATTTTTCCTTTATTTTTAAGATTTTATTTGAGTAAAGGTTCAAGATCTTTATAGTTTGAGAATGTAGCTTATTGCATTTTGAAATTTCATATTTCATACCTTAATTAACTATTTCAATTAAATATCTTTGAATGAAATTAATGTTTATCTGTATTTTCTGCTAATTGAAAAGATTGGTAGTTATAAGAAAGAATGAAGTGATTTGGGAAGACAATATTACCTCTTTTAACAGGGTTTTAAAAACTTGAAACTTTTCAAGTAGTAGTCTTTGAGACATCGCTCTCTTTTAACATAGTCATAGGGGTGTTTATTGATTTTCAGATTTAAAGCCTGAAGGAATCTAGTGACACGTTTCTAGTTATAAAATCAATGTAAAATATCACGAGGTACCTGTCACTATGTCAAGCAGAATTTTTAAAAAATAAATGATTCTATTAAAAATGGGAATAGATCTAAGCAAACAATGTGTAAGACCTCTGAGGTGAAATTATATATTTTCTGGAGAGATATTAAAGAAGACCTAAATGAAAGAGTTAAAGTGTATTTATGGATTGGATGGGTCAGTATTGTAAATATATTAATTATCCCAAATTAATGTGTGGAATTAATGGACTTTCAGTCAAAACCCAACATGAGTTTCTTGGTGGAATTGGCAAGCTTATTTTAAAATTTATGTGAATATGCAGAAGGGCAAATTATAAAAGGCACAGTTTTAGAATGTTCTTTGAACTCAAGATTTTATTTGAAGCTCTACTTATAAAGTTTGCATATTATGGGAGGACATAAAGATTACTCAAGCAGAATAGAGTCCAGAAACAGATCTGCACTAATGAATCCTTTGCTTATGGTAGAGGTGGGACTGTACAGCAGTGGAGAAAGGAAAGCTAGTTGAAAACTAGTTGTTTCGATAAATGGTAGGGAACAATTATTTATATTAATACAGAGGAAATAAAGTTGAACCCTTATTTCTCATTATATAAAATAATTGATTCCCGGTGTATTACATACCTAAATAATTGTTTAAGCTCGTAATTGTCATGAAGAAGAACACAATACCTTTATGACCTTGGGGCACCAAAAGACTTTTTTTAACTAGAAAAAGTACACTAACCCATAGCAAAGAATTGATGAATTAGGTTTATGTCAAGAATTTCTATTTAAAAAATACCATTATGAGTGAAAAGAAGCTGTGGAATGACAGCAGTTTATAAACTCATATAACTGACAAAAGAACAGCATAAAGTACTTCAGCACACACTTAGGAGGAAGGTTAAAGACCAATAAATATATGAAAAGTGTTCAACCTCAGAAGGCATCATGGAAATTCAGTCACTTTTGTTGGCAAAAGCCTTTGGTAGTCCTAAGTGTTGGTAATGTTACTAAGCAGCAAGAACTCTTAGGTAAGGTGTCCACCATTTATATATCTCTGTAGTTTGTTTATTTAGCTGACAGGACTGATTAGTGGTAGTGGTGTGTTGTATGGGGGAAGATAGGGCTTCCATGGTGGTTCCAGTGGCAAAGAATCTATCTACAATGCAGGAGACCTAGGTTTGCTCGTTGGCTCAGGAAGATCCTCTGGAGGAGAAAATGGCAACCCACACCAATATTCTTGCCTGGAAAATTCCATGGACAGAGGAGCCTGGCGGGCTATAGTTCATGGGGTTGCAAAAAGTTGAACACGATTGAATGACTAACACACAGGGGCAGTAATGTATTATGTGCCCGAAAGAAGAGAAGTGACTGCTATTACTTGAAAGTGCTCAGTGAAGTAAGAGAGTGCTGTGCTTTATAGTAGATAAGAGGGGAAACCCATAAGCACATTCAGTAAACTATTCATAGTGGTCGGTTAGAAACTGGGCCAGAAAATACGATAGAAAAATGAATGGCAAATCAGAAGGAGGAAGTGAACTGAAAGTCAAAAATGGGTATATAAGAAAGAGTTAAGGGAGTTTGGGGAGCCTTGCGTATCAGGATTGACTTGACCCTGGGGATAAAATAGGGCAAAAAGCATTCTTCATTCATGTTTAGTTTTTTTATTCTTTGAGTAGGTTTTCAATAGAATCTTAATGAACTTGCTTGTTTGTTTGAACTCTGTAATTCTGCCTTCAGTTTTGAATCACAGGAGGTATAGTTAAACTGGTCTTTAACTTTGGGGATACCACTTAAAGTTGACACTAGGTAGCTCTCTGGGAAGCTATCTAGATTGTATTTCCTCTAGTTAAAACATATTTATGAAATCAGTTATTTATTCAACGAATATTTTAGGGCTACTATGTACCAGGTCAGAGAAGGCGATGGTACCCCACTCCAGTACTCTTGCCTGGAAAATCCCGTGGACGGGAGGAGCCTGGTAGGCTGCAGTCCATGGGGTCACGAAGAGTCTGACACTGAGCGACTTCACTTTCACTTTCATGCTTGGAGAAGGAAATGGCAACCCACTCCATTGTTCTTACCTGGAGAATCCCAGGGATGGGGGAGCCTGGTGGGCTGCCGTCTATAGGGTCGCACAGGGTCAGACACGACTGAAGCGATTTAGCAGCAGCATGTACCAGGTGCTATGCTAGGTGTTGGAGACATGCGGTTTCCTTGTGGGAGTATTTACCTAGTGCGGTAAATATTAATCAGGTAAACTAATGTGAAATTGCATCTGTGGCAAGTGCTAGGGAGAAAAAAGTACACTGAACCTTTATTTTTTCCCCTCAGAACAGCATCCCCTAGGAATGTGCTGAAGTTTGAAGGATGAATTATTTAGGCCAAGAGGGGAGATAGCAGTGATACACAGGTAGGGAACTGGCAGTCTGAAGATGCTGAGGTTGGAGGGGACAAGCTGAGTCTGGAGGACTGAGAGATAGGTATATGGAAAAGTAGGGAGATGGTAAAATGTGAGACAAGACTAGAGTTACGTAAGAGCTAGAGTACGTGTGGCTTTATCTTAAAGTTCCTTTCATTTAATTTTAAGAGATGAAGCCCTTGAATAGTTCAGCAGAGGATTGCAATGTAATTACATTTGCATTTTGAAACAGCATTCTTTGTTGAGAAACAGTATTTACAGATTGGGGAATGAGATAGGCAAAATGGATGTAGGGGTTTGAGTTAGGGGCTATTGTAGTAAGTAGTGTAGTTTAAAAATGATAGCTTAGATTTCAGTGCTAGTATCAGAGTAGGAAAAGATTAGACAAATTTCAAAGGTATTTAAATAGAAGGAACATTCCGGGATGACACCTAGATTTTTGGATTTTTAAATTTAGGTGGTAGGTAGGAAACACTAAAAGGAGACAGTATATGTGCTTGTTTTGAAGTTAGAGAGGAGGTGTCCAATCATGAGTCTAGTTGAATGTTGACTTTGAGATGCCTTTGTGACATTCAAGGGGGGAGAAACATGTAGATAGGGAAATAACATTGGCAGATTGTGGGCATACTGGCATACAATCATACCCAGGTATGACTGACATCCCTTGGGAAAGAGTTAAGAGTTGGTAACAGGATCTTGGGTAGAGGAGTCTGCCTGTACAGAAAGCAGAGAAGAGGACTGGAGATGAAGGGTAAAAATCAGGAGACTATTGTAGTTTTAAAAGCCAAAGAAAGAGAATGATTCAGCAAAGAGGGAGGAGAGGTCAAGAATTATGTAAAACGAAAAGTTAAAAATATCATGCAGAACTTTATAGAGTTGGAGCCCCATGTTTCTTAGTTTTCAAAACATGTTCGTTATCCCTTGGAGTCCTATTTTGTGTTTTTAATCTGAACAATTGCATTTAAAATTTAAAGCCCTGGTTCTTGCTAAAATACTAGGCCTTCTGTCATTGAAATACTTTGACCAGTTTTGGGGCTGTTACTTGTGTACTTTCTAATAGTGATTCTCTACCTCTTATACTTTGTTACTATTGTTTATGAGCTTGTTTTTTCTAAAGTTATTTTTGGTTTTTGCTTAAACTGTTAATTTAAGTTTTGGGACCTTGGTTTCAGTGTTGATATCTTGATTTGGAGATTCCTGGTAAATTTAGACTGTCATTCATGGTAGGAAGGTTAAGAGTTTACCTTTTTTATGGGAGTCTTTCTTCCCTTGGAAAGAGAAAGATTTAGCCATTTCTATTCTGGTGGCTACCTTGTTTTTCATCTCTAAAGTGGTAGTCTTTCCAGGGTCCCACCTTTAAGTACAATAAATATTTTGTTGCTAGTATTGGGGGATTTCTCTTCTAAAATTACCTCCCATATTTTCTTTTGGAGCATGTGTAGCATTTCTAGCACTAGCTTAGATTTTCAGAATTGTTGCTGGAAAATAAATGTTGTTTTACTTTAAGTTCTGAGTTTAAAATCCTTTTCCTATAGTCCGAAATTTCATTGCCTTTGTAGCATTCAGTGATGGCAATTAATTGATACTCCTTCAGAGAAAATGTTTATTTTCTGTGGATGATTTTAAGTTAGACTTTAAGTTTGTTGTTCAGTCTCTCAGTCATGTCCTATTCTTTGTGACCCCATGGACTACAGCATGCCAGGCTTCCCTGTCCTTCACCGTTTCCTGGAGCTTGCTCAAACTTACGTCCTTCAAGTTGGTGATGCCATCCAACCATCTCGCCTTCTGTCGTCCCCTTTTCCTCCTGCCTTCAGTCTTTACCAGCATCAGATCAGGGTCGTTTCTAATAAATCAACTCTTCACATCAGGTGGCCAAAGTGTATTGTAGCTTCAGCTTCAGCATCAGTCCTTCCAGTGAATATTCAGGACTGATTTCCTTTAGGATTGACTGATTTGATCTCCTATCATTAGTGGTTTGAAATTAGTGTTTTTTTCATAATCATCTGCGAAACATAGTGATTCTTTTTTTTAATGATTAAATGTAAAAACTGGATTTACTTCTTATGATTTCTTAAATTTTTCCTTAATGCTTTTTTCCAGCTTTATTGAGATACAGTTGACAAAGTTGTATGTATTTAATGTACATAATGATTTGAGATATACATACACATTGTGAAATGATTATCACAATCAACACATTTCACATAATCACCTCACATAGTTCTTTTCTTTTCTTTTTGGTGAGAACTTTAAAGATCCCATCTTCTCTTAGCAAATTTCAAGTATATAATACAGTATTACTTAATGTAATCATCTTGCTGTACTATAGAGCCTTAGAACTTATGTTTTAATTGAAGTTTGCAACCTTTGACCTGTGTCTCTCCATTTGTTCCATCCCTCATCCTCTGACATTCACCATTCTACTCTCTTTCTGAGTTAAACTTTTTTTTTAGTTCATGTGTAAGCGATACTATTCAGTATTTTTCATTTTCTGTCTGGCTTATTTCACTTAGCATAAATGCCTTTCAAGTTTGTATATGGGTCAACAAATCTCCAATGGCTAGGTTTCCTTCTGTTTGTGGCCAAATGTTTCATTATATAAATGCATAATTATAAAATGTGTGTATATATACATGTTATTATTTATGTTATATAACTACATTTTCATTATCCATTATTCATTATCAACAGACCCTTAGGTTGTTTACATATCTTGGATATTAGAAATAATGCTGCAGTGAACATGGAAGTAAGTGCCGATACATCTTCTGTATATTAATTTTGTCTCCTGTGGATATACAGTAGACCCTTGAACATTGGTTTAAATTGCACAAGTGTACTGATACACAAAATTTTTTTCATTGATAAATACAGTCTGCAGCTGGTTGAATCCATAGGTGCAGAGGAACTAAAGATGTGGAGGAACCAAGTATTTCAGAGAGCCGATTGATTTTTCAGCTGCAGAGGCTTGATGCCCTAACCCCCATATTGTTCATAGGTCTACAGAAATAGGATCTCTGGATCACATACTAGTTGTCTTTTAATATTTTTAAAGGAATCTCCACACTATTTTCCATAATGGCTGTATGAATTTACATTCCCACCAACAGTATACCAAGGGTTCCCTTTACTCCACATCTTTGACAGCATTTTTTACCTCATCCTTTTGATAATAGCCATCCTAACAGATGTGAAGGGTATATCTATCTCATTGTGGTTTTGAGTTATGTTTCTCTGAATAGTGATGTTGAACACCTTTTCTTTTTCCTATTGGCCATTTGCGTGTCTCTGGGAAAATACCTTTTCAGGTTCTTTGAACCTTTTTTTAAGTCATATTTTGTATGGGTTTTTGGATTTTTTGTTTGCTTTTGAGTGGTATGAATTCCTTATATATTATAGATAATAACCCCTTATTAGATACATGGTTTGTGAACATTTTCTTTAATTCCACAGGTCACCTTTTCATATTGTGTATTCTTTCCTTTGTTGTACACAAGCCTTCTAATATATACTCCTGCTTGCTTATTCTTTACTTTTTTTTGCCTGTTTTTGGCATCATATCTGAAAAAATCATTGCCAATGCCAATGTCAGGGAGCTTTTTTTTTTCCTCTATGCTTTGCTCTAGGAATTTTATGGTTTCACATCATACATTGACGTCAGTAATCTATTTTGAGTTAATTTTTTTGTATGGTGTAAGATAAGGGTCCAGTTTCATTCATGTAATATCCGGTTTTCTAACACCATTTGTTGAAGAGACTAGTCTTCCATCATTGTCCTTGATGCCCTTGCCAAAGGTTAGTTGACTGTAAAAGTAGTTTTTTTCTGGGCTCTGGATTCTGTTCCAGTGTTCTCTCTTTCTCTCGCTCTTTTTTTTTTTGGTAGTAACATACTGTTTTGGTTACTATAGTTTTGTAACATGGTTTGGAATCAGGGATGTTGATGCTTCCAGTTTTGTTGTTCTTTCTCAAGTTTGCTTTAGCTATTTAGGGTCTTAGGGGATTCCATGCAAATTTTGGGTTATTTTTCTGTTTCTGTGAAAAATAGTATTGGAATTTTTATAGGTATTGCATTGAATATGTAGATTGCTCTGGGCAATATGGACTTCAAAAAATTTTTTTTCTTGGAGTATGGCTGATTTACAATGTTGTATATATGGACATTTTAATGATACTGATTTTTCCAATTCATGAGCGTGGAGTATCTTTCCATTTGCTTTTGTCTTCATTTATCAGTGTCCTATACTTTTCAGTGTACAGGTCTTTCACCTCCTGGGTTAAATGTATTCCTAAGTATTTTACTGACTTTTTTTTTTAAAAACATACTACTGTAGATGGTATTGCTTTCTTAATTATTTTCAGATAATTCATATTTAATGTATAGAAATGCAACTGCTTTTTTAATGTTTTTCTTGAATCCTTGGTAAAGTTTTTAGAGTTTTTTGTATATAAGATCATGTCATTTGCAAACAAATTCTTCCTCCCCAATTTGGAAGCCCTTATTTCTTTTTCTTATCTAATTGGTAAAGCTAGGACTTTCAGTACTGTGTTGAATAGAAGGGTGAGAGTGGGCATTCTTGTTTTGTTCTTGATCTTAAAAAGCTTTCACCATTTCACCATTGAGTATGATGCTAGCTATGGACTTGTCGTATATGGCGTTTATTATGTTGAGGTAAATTTCTTCTATACCTACTTTTTTAGTTTTTGTGGTGAAAGAATGTTGAATTTTATCAAATGCCTTTTTTGCATCTGTTGAGATGATTAGATGATTTTAATCCTTCATTCTGTTATATGGGATCACATTTATTTATTCTCGTATGTTGAACCATTCCTGACTCCCAGGGATAAATTCCAGTTAATTGTGGTGTGCTGTGTGCTAAGTTGCTTCAGTTGTGTCTGACTCTTTGTAACTCTGTGAACTGTAGCCTGCGAGGCTCCTCTGTCCATGCAATTCTCCAGGCAGGGATACTTGAATGGGTTGACATGCCCTCCTAGCCCAGGGATTGAACCTGCATCTCTTAGGTCTCCTGCACTGGCAGGCAGGTTCTTTACCACTAGCACCATTTAAAATCCATTTTAAATGGCAGCCCCTAATAATGGTGCATGATCCTCTTAATGTGCTGTTGATTTCAATTTGCTAGTATTTTCTTAAGGATTTTTGTATCTTTGTTCATCAGGGGCACTGGCCTGTAGTTTTCTTGTTGTGTTGTCTGACTTGGGTATCAAGGTAATAATGGCCTTGTAAAATGATTTTGGAAGTGCTTTTTCTTTAATTTTTTTAAAAGAGTTTGAGATGGGTTGGCATTAATTCTTTAAATGTTTGGTAGAATTTGCCAGTGAAGCCATCTGGTCCTAGACATTTCTTCAAATTAGTAATCAAAAGCCCCCAACACTCACCTTTCTTGTTATTGGTCTGTTCAGATTTTTTAAATTTCTTTCTGGTTCAGTCTTTGATATAGGTTGTTTCTAAGAATCTGTCCATTTCTTCTGGGTTATCCAATTTGTTGGTATATAATTGTTAATAATAATCTTTTATGATCCTTTGTGTATTTTTGGTAGTAGTTGTAATCTCTCCTCTTAATTTTTTTCTTTTTAAATTTTTTTGCCTTAACATGTGGCGTGTGGGATCTTAGTTCCCCAGCCAAGGATCAATCTTGTGCCCCCTGTATTGGAAGCTCAGATCTTAAGAACTAGACCACTGGGTAAGTCCTCTCCTCTTTCCTTTCTGATTTCGCCTTCTTTTTTCTTAATCTAGCCAAAAGTTTGTCAGTTTTGCTTATCTTAAAAAGTGGAATAAAACTTTTTTCCTCTTTTTTTTTTAGTCTCTATTTCATTCATTTATGCTCTGATCCTTATTTCTTTACATCTGCTCTTTGGGCATAATTTATTCTTTTTCTGGTTCCTTGAGGTATAAAGTTAGACTGTTTATTTGAGATCTGTTTTCTACTAATGTTGATATTTATTGCTATAAACTTCTCAGATTGCTTTTGCTATATTTTGCTGTGTTTCCATTTGGGTCTGTCTCCTTTTTTGGACCCATTGATTAAGGAAAATATTGTTCAATTTCCACATATTAGTGAATTTCCTAGCTTTCTTATTGATCACTAATTTCACACCGTTGTGCTCAGAAAAGATACTCAATATAATTTCATTCTTAAATTTGTTAAGACTTGTTTTGTGACCTAACATATGAAGTATGGATGTGAGAGTTGGACTATAAAAGAAAGCTGAGTGCCTAAGAATTGATGCTTTTGAATTGTGTTGGAAAAGACTCTTGCGAGTCCCTTGGACTGCAAGGAGATCCAAGCAGTCCATCCTAAAGAAAATCAGTCCTGAATATTCATTGGAAGGACTGACGCTGAAGCTGAAACTCTAATCCTTTGGCCACGTGATGTGAAGAGCTGACTCATTTGTAAAGACCTTGATGCATGGAAAGATTGAAGGCAGGAGGAGAAGGGGATAACAGAGGATGAAATGGTTGGATGGCACCATCGACTCAATGGATATGAGTTTGAGTAAACTAGGAGTTGGCGATGGGCAGGGAGGCCTGGTGTGCTGTAGTCCATGGGGTCGCAAAGAGTCGGACACGACTGAGCGACTGAACTGAACTGATATGAAGTATCCTGGAGAATATTCTCTGTGCACTTAAGAGGACTGTATGTTCTACGGTTAAATGGAATGTTTTCTGTTAGATTTCATTTGGTCTAAAGTGTAGTTCAAGTCCACTATTTCCTTTTTTATATTCTCCTTCTCATCTATTCTTTGAAAGTAGGGTATTAAAGCCCACTACTATTATTGCATTGCTATCTATTTCAGTTGTTGTATCTTGATGAATTGATTCCTTTATCATTATATAATGAATGACCTTTTATCTCTGTTACAATTTTGGGGTTCTTTTTTGGTCTGATAAAAATGTAGCCAATCTTGGTCTCTTCTGCTTTCCATTTGTATAGAATATCATTTTCCCTCTCTTCACTTTCAGGCTGTGTGTGTCCTTAAAGCTGAAGTGAGTTTCTGTTAGCATATGTTTGGGTATTGCATTTTTAATATATTTACTTACTCTATGATTAGTGGATTTAATCTGTTTACATTGAAAGTAATTATTGATAGGTAGAGATGGTTGGATGGCATTACTGATGCAATGGACATAAGTTTGAGTAGGTTCTGGGAGTTGGTGATAAACAGGGAAACCTGGCGTGCTGCTGTCCAGGGGGTTGCAAAGAGTCAGATGCAACTGAACTGACTGACTGAAAGGCTTAACTACTGCCATCTTGTTAATTGTTTATGATTGTTTTGTAGTTCTTTTGTTCCTCTCGCTATCTTCCTCTGTGATTTGATAGTTTTCCTTCATGGTATTCTTTCTTTTTGTATCTACTATAAGTTTTTGCTTTGTGACTACCCTGAGGTTTAAACAAAACGTTTTATAACAGTCAACTTTAAGCCATTATGTCAGTCTTTTTATGTTTTATATTTAACAAATTATTGAATGCAGATATTTTTATTTTTGTCTTTCAGCCTTTATACTAGTTAGTGATTTACACACCAGTACAGTACTAGAATATTCTGAATTTGCTCATGTCCATATCTTACCAGTGAGTTTATACTGTATATGTTTTTAAGTTACTAATTACTGTCCTTTCATTTCAGCTTGTAGAACTGAGATGAAACTCCCTTTATCTTCTTATAAAGCAGGTCTGGTAGTGATGAACTCCTGCAAATTTTCTTTCTCGCTCTCTTATTTTAGTTTGGGAATGTCTTTTTCTGATGGTTAGCTTTGCTGAGTATTCTTAGTTGGCAGTTTTTTTCTTCTAGCACTTTGAATCTGTATACCTTATTCTGGTGCAAGGTGTCTACTGAGAAATCTGATAGCCTTATGTGGGGTCTCATGTATGAGTTTCTTTCCTCTTGCTTTCTGAGTTCTCTCTTTGTCTTTGATTTTTGATGGTTTTATTAGATTATCTCTCAGTGAAGTCCTGTGTGAGTTGAATATGTATTGGGGCATGTGAACACCATATTCCAGGATGACTCAGTTTCTCTCCCCAGATTTGGGAAGGTTTAAGCCATTATTTCTTTAAATAACCTACCTAGCCCTGTCTCTCCTTCTAGAACTCCTATAATGCAATCATTACTCTTGATGATGGCCTACAGTTGGTGTAGGCTATTTTTTACTTGCTTTGCTTTGCTTTGATAATTTCAAGTAACTTTTCTTCTGGTTTTCAGATTCTTCTGCTAGTTCAGGTCTACTATTAATGTTCTCTACTGCATTTTCTTTTTCATTTTATTAATTTAATTAGCTCCAATATTTCTCTTTGGTGTTCTTTTTTTTTTAAGTGTAATTTCTGTCTGTGTTGAACTTCTTATTTTGTTCATGTTCATGTGGTATTGTCCTGATTTGTTGTCTGTCTGGGTTCTCTTGTAGCTTGCTGAGCTTCCTTGAAACAATTACTTTGAAATCTTCATTGAGAAATAGATTTATTTCTCTGTGGTCAGTTACTGAAAAATAATTGTGTTCCTTTGGCATTGTCATATTTTCTTGATTTTTTTTTTTTTTTTTTTTTTTACATTTCTTGTAGCCTTACTTTGTATAGTGTGTTAGTCACTCAGTCGTGTCCAACTCTTTTTGACCCCATGGACAGTAGCCTACCAGGCTCCTCTGTCCATGGAATTCTCCAGGCGAGAATACTGCAGTGGGTTGCCATTCACTTCTCCAGGGGATCTTCCCAACCCAGCGATTGAACCTGCGTCTCCTATATTGCAGGCAGATTCTTTACCGTCTGAGCCACCTTTACGTCTACCCATTTTATGCAGTAATTTTGGTGGGGAAAGACCTTACCTGTGGGTAAGTGCAAGAGTGACAGCTGGATAGACTGGCAGTTCTTACCCGGGTAAGATCCAGGGGTGTAGTCTTCGTGCATTTCTAACAGCTGAGTTTAAGTGGAGAGTGCACACTGCAGAGGTTCTCAGTGGCCAAGGCTGCAAGTGTCTGTGGGGGCTGTAAGGGCTACGGGGGACCTTCTGATCTTTTTTTCTCCCAGGGCGAGTTGTTGTGGCCAAGGAAATCTTTCTTGGCACCTGGCTCTGCTCACCGGTGTTCTCCTAATTGTGGTGTTACTGGCTAATCCATGGAGTCACCATGGAGCTGTGAGCTAGAGCCCAGGCAGTGGTGGCTCAGCTGCAGATCTGGGGCCCAGAGCATAGGCACTCGTCGAGCCAACCATGGAGCTGGGATCTGGAGCTCAGGAGGCTGCAGAGCTGGAATCTGAAGTGTAAGCACTTACAGTGGTTCTGGGGTTCAGTCGTATTTGTGGGACCGTGGTAGCCTGAGTGCTGGGGCAGTGCAGCAGCAAGTCTTTCTTGTTGAGGGCATGGCAGCATCTCCCTCTCCAGGGGCCCTGTGGCAGTGATGACTTTTGTTGAAAGCTGTTGTCCTCTGTAGAGCAGGCTACTGGGGTCTGCTCTGATGAATACTCACAGAGTCCCCGTTTGTGAAAGCTCTTATGGGTGGTGTTGTCCTGCCTAGGTCCACCACAGAGCAGACCATGGGAGTGCAGGGGTGCCTGCCACGTGGCTGATCCTGGTTGTCTCCAGATGCTTCAGCTAAGCCTGTCACCCTAGTGATCCTCCTTCCATCTGTGTGGTTGCTCTCCATCCTTTGCTTCATTGTGCTGCTATAGGATCTCAGTTCTACTTGACCTTCCTGTAAATATTTTCCTTTGTGGATAGCTGTCTGTTACTTTTTATTGGGGTTATGAAGGCTGCTGTCACCTACTGTGCCATCTTTTCAAATGCCGCCTCTCAAGACACTCTTTGTCTTGTTACTAATTTGTTTTGCATCTTTAACCTTTTTAATATTTAGCTTATTTTTAATTTGACATTCAAAAACTCAAATAGTGCTTTTACCATACTTTATTTCACAGTAAGAGTAACAGTAGCCTCTGGGTGCTTTAGGGACATTGTATTGTTTATTTATCAAAGCCACCTTATTGACATGGGTACAACTGTTACTCCTTCTTGACAGAGGAAGAAACTAGACCACAGAGAATGGTCTAGCCAAGGTCACATAGCTAGTAAGTGTGGAAACAGAATATCCAAACCCAGGCAGTATGATTCTAAAACTTGTACTCTAAACCTCCCTTTCAGCCTGTGTGGCTTATCTTACTTCTGAAGTTATTTATTTCGTTGGTTGATTTCGATGCTTAGTTTTCATATTGCTTATTTTTCTCATGTTTGATTTTTGGATGTGTGCTTATTTTGTATTAGATCAAGTCTGTTACAGCATTTTGTTTCTAGTGATCATGCGTTGGAAAGTCATGACTTGCTGTTTGGGAAGGATATAGCAAGCTGATTTTGGATATGAGGATTTCCTATTCATCTGGAAAGCATTGTTCCACTCTTTGAATTGCTTGGCTATGTGTGTTGGAGATACCCATGAGGCCCACTTCCTTGCTTGGCAATGGTCGTCTAAGGGGATCCACCTGCCTAGCAGTTCCTATTGCTCATTACCCTGAGGTTGATGCAAGATTTTCTCTTGCCTCTCTCACGCCCTCAGCAACTTTATATTAAACATGAACCATCCTGAATATTGCCTCTTCATCTCTCCCCCTTCCAACACCCAAGCATGCACACACGTGCACACACACACCATAGTTTGCAGTTACTTCAGGTTGCAGTTTGGACTGTGGCTTCTTCCATCTCATTTCTTCCTATTATTTTGTCTTTCATTGATCAAAATTCTCATTCGTTAAGGTCATGTTCTTATTCTACAGTAAAGTTACAGTTCATCTCCCATGGTTATTTATAACTTAACTCTTTATTTCTGTGATTTTTAGAGTTGTTCAGTCGCTAACTCGTGTCCAGCTCGTTGCAACCCTGTGGACTGCAGCACGCCAGGCTTCCCTGTCCTTCACCATCTCCTGGAATTTACTCACATTCATGTGCATTGATTTGGTGATGCTATGTAACCATCTCATCCTCTGCCGCCTTTCTCCTTTTGCTTTCAGTCTTTCCCAGCAGCAAGGTCTTTCCCAGTGAGTCAGTTCTTCACATCAGGTGGCCAAGGAATTGGAGCTTCAACGTCTGTTCTTCCAATAAATATTCAGGGTTAATTTCCTTTAGTATTGACTGATTTGATCCCAAGAAACTCTCAAGAGTCTTCTCCAGCACCACAAATCAAAAGCACCAATTCTTTGGTGCTCAGCCTTCTTTATGATTCAATTCTCATATACATTCGTACCTGACTACCTGGAAAAACCATAGCGTTGACCATACAGACCTTTGTCGATAAAGTACTGTCTTTGCTCTTTTTAATACCTGTCTGGATTTGTCATAGCTTTCCTTCCAAGGAGCAGGCTTGTATCTTTTAATTTTGTGACTGCAGTCACCATCCACAATTATTTTGGAGCCCGAGAAAATAAAATCCGTCACTGTAATCACTTTTTCCCCCTTTCATTTGCCATGGGGCCATATGCCATGATGTTAGTTTTTTGAATGTAGAGTTTTAAGCCAGCTTTTTCCACTCTCCTCTTTCACCCTCATCAAGAGACTTTTTAGTTCCTCTTCTTCCATTAGAGTGGTGTCATCTGCATATCTGAAGTTGTTGATCCTTCTCCTGGCAATCTTGATTCCAGCTTGTGATTCATCCAGCCAAGCATTTTGCATGCTGTATTCTGCATATACGTTAAATAAGCAGGAATTGAAAGCAATTACATTGAATGTACAAGCTTCATTTTGGTGCTGTATTCTGTTAGTGGTTTTTAATCTTTTGAGAGTCATTGACATCTTTGAAGATTTGGTAAATTTTATGTACCGTCACATTTTTTGTTCAGATGCATAGCTATTTACCATCTGTACCCCAAGCAATGGCCAAATGTTAATTTGATCATTACTAGTTTTGTAGACTTGCTTTTTGGCGGGAGAATGGGCTTTGTTTTTAGTTATTTTTAGAGGTATAAGCCAATTTCTTAGAAAATAACCTGTTGTTCAGGTTTGAGGAAAATTGTTATGAAAGATATATAGCCATAGATTTATATATAAAGAGTTAAATATAAAGTATAGTATTAGAAAGCTAGAGCTATTTCTTTCTAGTAAACCAAGTTTTATAACATTTCTTTTTTTCCTATTTTCTCTAGGTTTAACTATAGATCAACACATCATCTTGCGTCTCATGGGTTTTATGAATTTTTAAATTGGTTTGATGAAAGAGCATGGTATCCACTAGGAAGAATAGTAGGTGGTACTGTAAGTATAAATGCAGTTATTCATGTTAATCTTAAATTTTTTCAGTGATTTGAGTAAATCATTCATCACTAAGGTGATGGCAGTTCTTAAAAGTTTTTTTATAGTTAACTGATACGTTTTCTGTGGCTAATTATCTGTTATTTAATTTGTTAAATCTCTTTTCTTGATACTCTTCTTCACACACCCCCACCCCCCAGCCTGTTTTGAGGTAATCTCATACTAGCCATTATTTCTGACAGGTGGTGAAGGTTAGGAGGAGAAGCTCTTGTCACACTCTTAAATTCAGGTTACTTGTGTTTTTGTTTTGTTCTATAGAAGCTTTATTGAAAAAAAAAAAAAAAAACATTTGGAAGGAGATAAAAATGTAGAAGTCAGATAATTCTAATTTTCCAGGTCCTGAATCTGTCTTAGATTACTCCAGGTGGATTAGGTATTGTTCATAATTTATGGGAAATTATAATATCCAGAGGATGATAGGAAGGAAAATGTTTTTAGGATTTGGGATGTAAGGAGAATGGTTTGAGAGAAAATGAAAGACAAGGCACCTACTGGAGAAACATATACATTTAATATTTTTTTCTTGATCACTTTTGTTAGAGGTTTATCAATTTTAGTAGAGTCTTTAACCCATTAAACTTTGTTGATTATTAAATATTTGTCTTGTGTTACCTTCTGTTTGTTTCCTTCCCCCTACTTTGTTGAGTTTGATGTTGTTATCTAGTTTCCTGATATAGTTTGCTCAATAATTTTCAACTTTCCTTTGTTACTAATGTATTTGTTTTGAAGCTTCAAATTGCCTCATGATTACTGTTTTAGCTACATTGCTCAAGTTTGGATATGTAGTGTTTTCATTATCATTCAAGTCAAAATGTATTTTAATTTCTGTATAATTTTCTCTGATTCATGAGTTACTTAGGACTGTATTTAACTTTTAAACATAAGAGAATTTCCTCATCATCTTATTTTGCTTTTTACTTCAAATATATTAATGTTAGAAAACAAATTCTATAATTTTAATCCTTTGAAATTTATTGGGTCATGATTTGTGGCCCCAAGATATAGCCAGGTTTTATAAATGTTCCCTCTTCATTTGGAAGGAATATGTTCTCCATGATAGTGAGATGTTATAAAATCTGGGACATCTTTTTATCTTTGTAAATAGGAATAATGATACAGAAGAATAGTCATGATAGCCTCTGAGGTTGATAGAAAGGTATTGAAGGGTGAAAGGTGCAGTAGATGACTATTACCTGTACTGCTTGTGGTGTGAATGCTGTCATATATTTTATTGTACTAATCTTTGATTACTATAGTTTGTTTCCTGGTATGTTTATAACTTTTTATCTGGAATTCACCCTCAGTGAAGGCTGGTTTTCTGAGATTCCTAGTGTCCTGATATTTGGAACCATCCTTACAATAATCTTTTTCGCTTCCTTTTGCTGGAGTCCTCAGAAGTTTAGGACTGTTTTTAGAGGTTGGTTCTCAGTCTATGTTTCTTATACATGAAGTTGTTTTAAATGTGGAGAGGGCTTCCCTGCTTACTCAGTGGTAAAGAACCCTCCTGCCAGTATAGGAGATACAGGTTGGATCCCTGGGTCGGGAAGGTCCCCTGGAGAAGCAAATGGGAACCCACTCCAGTATTCTTGTCTGAAGAATCCCATGGACAGAGGAGCCTGGTTGGCTACAGTCTATGGGGTTGCAAAGAGTCAGACATGACTTAGTGACTGAGCTTGCATGTATAAATGTGGAACCCATACTCAACCATGTGGTGAATGAGTTATTTCTTGTTTTGTTTCTATTTAAAGGTTTGGAAGTAAGGCAGAAGTTGCTTACTGTTTCATTTGATGGATGGGTAGAATTAATCTAGTTTCATAAACAGGCCCTGGGTTTGTGCTGGGAATTAGGCCTTTTTTTTAATCTCAGTGGTGAGCAATAACTATCCCCCAACCACCTCAAGTACCTAAAGTATATATTAGGGCCTCGAGTGTTTTTTTTTTTTTTTTTTAAAGACTTCCGTGGTATCAGTGCCTAGTTTGAAATGCTTCTTTATGTTTAGAACCTGAAGGATTCCCTTCCGGGTTCTCTTTCTTTTAAGGTTAAACATGCCTTTTTTGTTGGTGAGTGGTTTTGTCTGTCTAGAATACCTTGATCTTTTCATCTAATACTTCTATGTATTATTTTGTATGTCAGTTCAGTCTACCATATTTAGATATTTTCAGATTTATTTCCATTAAAAAAATATTGTCAGTAAAACTATTTACTTGGGACCTGGTATTGTATATGTAATGGAACGAAATTTTAATTTTTAAGAATGGTGATGATTGCCATACTTTTTCCCCTTTTCTTACCCCACTCTCCTTCCATGTGTTCAATAGATACTGTGCATCTATTTTATGCCTATCATTATTATTTGGATGCTGGGGAAATTTTTCATGTTATCCTGGAGCTTGTATTCTGTGAGAGTGTTTATTTATTTATTTTTGGACGTGCTATGCAGCATGTGGGATCTTAGTTGCCCTACCAGGGATTGAACCCATGCTCCCTGCATTGGAAGTGCGAACTCTTAATCACTGGATCACCAGGAAAGTCCCCAAGGGTATTTACTTAATAGACAGTAAGTAAATAAGTAAAATAAATACTATGTGAAATGGTGATAAGTGCTATGGAGAAAAAGCAAAGGAGTGGGTTTAAAGACCATGGACAGTTTGCAAATAGTATGGTTCAGGAAGTAAATTTATAACATTCTTTGTAGTTTCAGTGATGGAGAAAGAAAAAATCTTTTAGGATGTAGCTAAGGATGAAACGGAGAAGGCAATGGCACCCTACTCCAGCACTTTTGCCTGGAAAATCCCATGGATGGAAGAGCTATGTAAATACACAGTTTAATCACAAATAGCTCAGAATTAATGTCCTGTTTGTTGTTCGTTGGATCTTAAATGTTTCATGTTCCTCCTTTGGGGAGAGGTTGGAGTACAGCTGTTAACTGGGCCTATTCTAGTTGATTTGCCTTCCATTGTTAAGTATTTTAAGAAGTGTAAAAATGTCAACCTTCGAGGAGTTCCAAAATATTATATTTGAATTCACTAACTAGTCCTCCTTTTCCTAGCTAGAATTGTTCACTTTCCAGATCTTGACTTTGAAGGGAGGAAGAAATCATTTATAAATATCACTTAAATAATAACTGCACATAAATTTTTTTCATCTTCTGTTTGTTTCTCAATTCCTTAAACACAAGTATGGGCAAAATTGTTAAAACCTCATACTTAAGGATGTGTTAGAATCCTGTTTATAGTGAAAGATAGAGTTAGTGGGGACAATTATAAAGTTACCCAGTGTTCCATCATTAAACATCTTTACTTTTAATACTTCATTCAATGTGATCTTTCTTCTTTTGCTTAAATATGTATTTCTACATATGAGAATTTTTTGTGTCCAGTTGAAAAAGAACATTTAATTTTATAGTATGTAAAGAATGCAAACTGTTGTGCGAGCTTATTCTCAACCTAATTATTTAATAATAAAGAGCTTAGTGTTTTCAGCTACCTCCTTATATTTGTAATTAAATTTTCCTTTTTTTTTTTTTTTTTCCATAGGTTTACCCAGGGTTGATGATAACAGCTGGCCTTATCCATTGGATTTTAAATACGTTGAACATAACAGTTCACATCAGAGATGTATGTGTGTTCCTTGCACCAACTTTCAGCGGCCTTACCTCTATATCTACTTTCCTGCTTACCAGAGAACTGTGGAACCAAGGTGCAGGGCTGTTAGCCGCTTGCTTCATTGCCATTGTGCCAGGCTACATTTCTCGGTCAGTCGCTGGGTCCTTTGATAATGAAGGCATCGCTATTTTTGCACTTCAGTTCACATATTACTTGTGGGTAAGTAACACTTGGTGTTTTGTTATCCTTAATACCCATGAACTTTCTACTGAAAGTTGTCATTATAGTTGCATGCAGAAAACTGTTACTGTTCATGACAAATAAGTCACAGCTCTAATAAAAGAGGCTATCAGAAAGTAAGCTGTTGATTTTTTTGTTGTTTCTTTACTAGTGGGGAGAGAGGTTAAAATTACTTAAGAAAGTTGAAGTGTGGTTCATTGGCTTAGGATGTTGAATTCTGTGTGTGAAATTTGCATTATTTTACTGTTGCCAAGTTATTTCTTCTTTCCCTGTCTGTATACCTTCTGTTTCTTTTTCTTGTCTTGCTGTATTAACTAGTACTTCAGTATGATGTTGAAGAGGTGTAGTAAGATGATCCTCGCCTTGTTCCTTTTCTTAGTGGGAAAGCTTTGAGTTTCTCACTATTAAACATGTTGGTTATAGGTTTTTTTGATAGATCTTATTTATCAAGTTGAAGAAGATACACTTTAGTTTGTTGAGAGAGTTTATCATGAGTGGATGTTGGATTTTGTCAAATGTTTTTTCTTTACTGATACATGATTAATCCTTGAACAACACAGGTTTGAACTGTGCAGATCCATTTATACATATATATTGTTTTCTATTACATACATACTACAGTACTTCACAATTTGGTTGAATCCATAGATCTGGACCCAAGGATTATATAAGGGCCCTACTAAAAAGTTATATGTGGATTTTCTTATGCCAAGGAAGTAGTCACTGCTGCAACCTCTGCCTTGTTCAAGGGTCAATTATAGTTAAACATAGTTGTAACTATATGTAAATTCTTTGACTTTTTGATGTCATGAATACATTATTTTCAAATGTTGAACCAGTATTTCGTACTTGGGATAAATCTCACTTGGTCATGCTATATAATTCTTAAAATATCTTGTTAGACTTGATTTCCTAATATCTTGTTGAGGATTTTGTATCTAATGAGAGAGATAATGGTCTGTAGTTTTCTTTTCTTGTAATGTCTTTGGTTTTTACTATTGGTTCAGTACTGGCCTTGTAGAATGAGTTAGGAAGTATTTCCTCTGCTTCTGTTTCCAGAAAGAGATTGCAGAGAATTGTTGTCATTTTTATTTATTCTTTTTTAATCATTTGGTAGAATTCACAAGTGAACTCCCCCTTGGCCTGGTGCTTTCTGTTTTGGAATGTTGTTAATTATTTATTTATTCCATTTCTTTAATAGATAGAGATCTAGTCAGATTTTCTGTTTCTTTCTGTTTGAGTATTAGCAGATATTTTCTTTCAAGAAATTGGTTCATTTCGTTTAGGATATCAGGTTTTTGGACATAGAGTTCATTGTATTTCTTCATTATCCTTTCAATGAATGTCCGTGGGATCTGTAGTGATGTTCCTTCTTCCATTTCCAATATTAGTATTTGTGTCTTCTTTTTTTGTTATTAGCCTGGCCTAGAGGTTTATTGGTTTTTGTTCAGCTTTCAAAGAACCAGTTTTGGTTTTGTTGATTTTTCTTTATAAATTTGCTGTTTTCAATTTCATTGATTTCTGCCCTGGTTCTTAATTCTGCTTACTTTGGATTTAAATTACCCTTCTTTTTCTAGGTTCCTAAGGCGGAAACTTAGATAATTGTCTTAGATCTATCTTTTCTATTGTTTACATTCAGTGCTATAAATGTCCATACTAGCACTGCTTTTTGCTGCATCCCATAAATTTTGATCAGTTGTGTTTTCATTTTTATTTAGCACTATTTTGAAATTTCTCTTGAGGTTTTGACTTTTGAATGTGCTTATTTGAAGGTATGTTTAACTTCATATATTTTGAGACTTTCTAGTTATTTTTCTATTAGTGATTTTTTTGTTTGATTTCATTGTGGGCTGAGAATACATATTACATGACTTTTATTCTATTAAATTTGTTATGATGTGTTTTATGGCCCAGATGTTGTTTATCTTGGTGAATATTCCATGCTGACTTGAGAAGAATATGTATTCTTCTATTACTGGATGAATTTGTCTTTAGATGTCCACCATAGCCAGTATCCAGTTGATTGGTGGTGGTGTTGAGTTTTAGCTTTATCCTTACTGATTTTCTACCTGCTAGATCCATCTGTCTGAGAGAAGGGTTTTAAGTCTCCAATTATGATAGTGGATTTACCCATTTATGCTTGTGGCTCTATCAGTTTTTCCTCATGTAGTTTGACACTCTGTTGTTAGAAATGTACACTTGAAGGATTGTTTTGCTATCTTTGAGAATTAATCCCTTTTTCATTATATAATGCACTTCTTGATCTCTGATAGCTTTCCTTGCTTTGAGGTAGGCTTTATTATATGTATCTTTATCAGTTCAGTTCACTCAATCATGACCAACTCTTTGCAACACCATGGACTGCAGTACACCAGGCCTCCCTGTCCATCACCAGCTTGCTCAAATTCATGCCCATCGAGTTGGTGATGCCATCCAATCATCTTGTCCTCTGTCATCCCCTTCTCCTCCTGCCTTCAATCTTACCCAGCATCAGGGTCTTTTCTAATGAGTCAGTTCTTTGCATCAGGTGGCCAAAGGATCGGAGCTTCAGCTTCAGCATCATTTTTTCTAATGAATATTTAGGACTGATTTCCTTTAGGATTGACTGGTTTGATCTCCTTGCAGTCCAATGGACTCTCAAGAATCTTCTCCAACACCACAGTTCAAAAGCATCAATTCTTTGGTGCTCAGCTTTCTTTATAGTCCAACTCTTACATCCATAATGACTACTGGAAAAACCATAGCTTTGACTAGATGGACCTTTGTCAGCAAAGTAATGTCTCTGCTTTCTAATATGCTGTCTAGATTGGTCATAGCTTTTCTTCCACGGAGCAAGTATCTTAATTTCATGGCTGCAGTCACCATCTACAGTGATTTTGGAGCCTAAGAAAATAAAGTCTGTCACTGTTTCCATTGTTTTCCCATCTATTTGCCATGAAGTGATGGGACTGGATGCCATGATCTTCATTTTTTGAATGTTGAGTTTTAAGCCAGCTTTTTCACTCTCCTCTTTCCCTTTCATCAAGAGGCTCTTTAGTTCTTTGCTTTCTGCCATAAGGGTGGTGTCATCCACATATCTGAGGTTAGTGATATTTCTCCCAGCAATCTTGATTCCAGCTTGTGCTTCATTCAGCCCGACATTTTGCATGATGTGCTCTGCGTATAAGTATCTTTATATATACTTCAATTTTTTAAAAAATCTTTTAAAAATATATTTATTTCTGGCTGCACTGGATCTCCATTGTGGCACACAGTACTCTTCATTGCTGCATGTGAGCTTTCTTCAGTTGTGCATGGACTTCTTGCAGAGCACGAGATCCAGGATGGGCAGGCTTCAGTAGTCATGCCACTTGGGTTCAGTGGGATCTTAGTTCCCAAACCAGGGGTCGAACCCATGTCCCCTGCATTGACAGGTGAATTTTTAACCACTGGGCAACCAGGTGAGGCCCTGTATCTTTATATTCAAAGTGGGTTTCTTGTAGACAGCATATAGTTGGGTCTTGGTTTTTGATGCACGCTGACAATTTGTTTTTTAATTTGTGCATTTAGACCATTGACGTTCAAAGTGATTCTTGACTATAATTGGTTTAATATTTACCACACGTTACTGTTTTCTGTTTGGTACTCCTGTTCTCTATTCTTTTTCTGCCTTTTGTGGTTTGAACTGTGCATTTCTTGTGTTCTGCTTTCTCTCTCTCTGGCACATCAGTTATGCTTTTTTAAACTGTTCATAGTGGTTGCCATAGAGTTTGCAGCAGACATACACAGCTGATTGAAGTTCACTTTCAAAGAATACTATACAGGCATACCTCGTTTTAATGCACTTCACAAATACTGCATTTTTACAAATTGAAGGTTTGTGGCAACTCTGCATCAAGTGAGTCTGTCAGCACTAGACATTTGCTCACTTCATGTCTGTCATATTTTGGTTTTTCTCACAATATTTCAAACTTTTTCATTATTATATTTGTTACAGTGATCTGTAATCAGATTTTTGATGTTACCCTGGCAAAACAATTATAACTCCCTAAAGGTTCAGATGATGGTTAGCATTTCTTAGCAATAAAGTATTCTTTAAAGTATTATGTGTTGTTTTAGTACACATAATGTACTCTTAATATTGGGGATTTTCCAAGTGGCTCAGTGCTAAAGAATCCACCTGCCAGTGCAGGAGTTGCAGGTTTGACCCCTGGGTTGGGACGATCCCCTGAAGAGGGAAAATGGCAACCCACTCCAGTGTTCTTGTGTGGGAAATCCCATGGACAGAGGAGCCTGGTGGGCTACAGTACATGGGGATAGCAAAAGAAACATGACTTAGCAACTAAACAACAACTCATAATAGACTCCAGCTTAGTGTAAACATATCTTTCATATTCCTTGGGAAACAAATTTGTATGACTGGCTTTACTACAATGTTCAGTTTATTGTAGTGGTCTGGAACTAAACCTGCTATATATCTGAACTCTGCATGTACCACTTTATAGGCAGTGTGAGTACTTTATAGTATCAAAACAACCGTTGTATCATTACTGTCATTACTTTCATATGTAATACATACATAATAGATTACATTGTTGGTATTATTTTCAATAAACTTATGTGTTGAATCAGTTAAGAATAAGAAAACTAAAAGTTTTTAATTTCCCTTCACTTATTCTGACTTTGATGCTGTTCCTTTCTTTAGATTCAGATCTATGTTGTTTTCCTTCTTGTTAAAGAACTTCTAGCTTTTATTGCAAGACAAGTCTGCTGTCAACAAATTTCCTCAATTTTCATTTATCTGAGAAAGTCTTGAAGCATAATTTCACCAGGCCCAAATTTCTAGATTATTTTTTCTTTTTTTCCTTTCTCAGTTCTTACATATTTCACTCTAATCTCGTCTTGCTTGCCTGATTTCTGAATAGAGGTCATGTGATCGTTATCCTTGCCCTTCTAGAGGTAAGGTGTCTTTACCTCTGGCTTCTTTTAGGGTTTTTTCATTATTGATTTTCTGTAGTTTGGAAAAGATATGCCTAGGTGTGGTTGGTTCTTATTTATTGCTTAACATTTGAGCTTTCTGAATCTGTAGTTTGGTTTCTGACTTTATTTAGGGGAAATTATCAGTTATTGTTTCAAATATTCTTTCTCTCCTCTCCTGGTACTTTTATTACATGTATGCTATATCTTTTGAGGTCTTTTAACCAGTACATAGTATTTAACATATATTAAGTATATATTTTGACAATATGTATGGCTGGATCTTGATAGTATAAAGCCAAGTGGAAAAATAAATTGAGGTAGAATACATACAGTAATTTTAAGTAGTACAGACTATATTGTATATTGTCAGTTTATACTTATTTATAATAAAAGTATAAAAATATGGCATTTATCCATCATATATACCAACTTTATGATAGTGGTTACTCTTGAGTATGGGTGAGTGATACTAAGGAAGTATGAAGGGGGAGGTTCAACTATGTCTGTTAAAAACTTTTTTTTAATAAGATCATCTAGAACAAATATGTTTTATTTGCATTTGGAAGTCGGGATGGCTATTATTCTCTACTGTATGTTTGAAACTTTTTGTAATAAAATTTTAAAATAATATATTCTATCTGTTGGGAATTTAAAAACATAGAAAACTAAAGAAACCATCACCCAGGTATTACTGTCATTTGCATTTTGTCATAGTTTAAAATTTTTTCATGCTTTATGAAATGCAAAAGTGTTACTGTTTAAATAGTTTTTTTATTCTTTAAAAAAATAGCATGAGTCTGAACCATTGCAGTAGTGCCTTAACTGGCATGTTAATTACCTTTCATCATTTAAAAATTTAAGAAATTGAGACAAAATTCATGACATAAATTCACTTTCAACCTTTTTTTTTTTTTTTTTTTTTTTTTACTTTATTTTGCTTTACAACACTGTATTGGTTTTGCCATACATTGACATGAATCCGCCACAGGTGTATGAGTTTCCAATCCTGAACCCCCCTCCCACCTCCTACCCCATATCATCTCTCTGGATCATCCCCGTGCACCAGCATCATCCCCAAGCATCCTGTATCCTGTATCAAACCTAGACTGGCAATTTTTTTCTTACATGATAGTATACATGTTTTAATGCCATGCTCCCAAATCATCCCACCCTCTCCCTCTCCCACAGAGTCCAAAAGTCCATTCTGTACATGTGTGTCTCTTTTGCTGTCTCGCATACACAGTTCAGTGGCTTTTGGTATCCTCTGTTTACTTGCAGAACATTTTATACCCCCTAAGGAAATCTTGAACCTCCCCATTCCTTAGTTTTTAATTTCTGTTGAAGACTTATTATTCTGTAGGTAAAATTTTACGTAGGTAAAATCCACATAAACAGTACGTTCACTTAGCATAATCTTTGTTATTTTTGACATGTATCAGTATTTCTTTTTTGCGGTTGAATAACCCATTGCATTGCATTGTATTGTATTGTATGGCTTCCCTGATGGCTCAGATGGTAAAGAATCTGCCTCCAATATGGGAGACCTGGGTTTGATCCCCAGGTTGGGAAGATTCTCTGGAGAAGGGAATGGCAACCCACGCCAGTATTCTTGCCTGGAGAATTCCATAGACAGAGGGGCCTGGCAGGCTACAGTCCATAGGGTCTCAAAAGAGTTGGACATTATTGAGGAAGTAACACTTTCCCTTTCAACCCATTGTATATATACCACATGTTTAAAATCCATTAGCTGATGGACATTGAGTTGTTTTCAAGTATTAACTATTAGGGGTAATACTGCCAGTGCACATTTGTGTACTTGTTTTTGTGTGGACATACATATATTTTCATTTTTCTTCCATGTAATGTAAGAGTGGAATTGGGGGATTTGCCAGACTATTTCCCACAGTGGTTTCCCCCTTTTACATTTCCACTGGTAGTGTATGAGGATTTTAATTTCTCCTGATCCTCACCAAAACTCCCCCCTGCTCTAGTTTTTTTCGTTTGTTTTACTTGACTGTTGGTATGAAGTGGTATCTCATGGTTGTTGCTTTGGGTTTTTTGTGTGTGTTTTTAAATTGTGGTAAAATATATGTAACATAAAATATACTATCTTAACCATTTGTAAATGTAGAGTTCAGTAGTGTTTAGCATTTAGTAGATTTATAATGTTACAGAGTCGTCACCACCATCCATCGCCATCGTGTTCCTTAACTGCCCATTTTAATCTTCCCCAACCCCTGACCCACCACCATTCTCCTTTCTGTCTCAATGATTTTGACAGCTCCTAAGTATTTCATATAAGTGGAATTGTACATTTTTTCTCTTTTTGGCTGGCTTGCTTATTTCACTTAGTGTAATGTCCTCAAGATTCGTCTATGCTGTGGCATATGTCAGAATTTCCTTTTTTATGGCTGAAAATAATATTCCGTTGTATCTGTATACCACCTTTTGTTTATCCATTCGTCAGTGGACAGTTTGGTTGCCTCCATGTTTTAGCTAACATGGGTATACAAATACCTCTTACAGACCTTGCTTTCAGTTATTTTGGGTATATACCCAGAAGTGAAATTGCTGGGTCATGGGTGAGTCCTATTGCAGTTTTTGAGAAGCCACCATATTGTTTTCTGTAGCAACTGTACTATTTTACGTTCCTACTAGCAGTAGGTCTGTTTGAGTTAGTTTTTGTGTATGCTGGTAAGGGTCCAACTTCATTATTTTGCATATTGATGTCCAGTTTGCTCAGCACTGTGTACTGAAGGGACTGTGGTTCCCCATTGAAAACACTTGGCACCCTTATTGAAAATCAATTGACCACATATACAAAAGTCTGTGAGTTTTTTATTTTGTTCCATTGACCTCTCAGTATATATGTGTCTTCATGCCAACACCACACTGATTTCTTTAGCTATGGAGTAAGTTTTAAAATCGGGAGGTGTTTATCCTCTTTGTTCTTTTTCAGGATTCCTTTGGCTACTAGGGGTCCTTTGAGTTTCCATATGAATTTTAGGGTGGGTTTTTACTTCTGGAAAGAAAAAATCATCGAATTTTTATATGGATCGTATTGACTCTGTAGATTACTTTGGGTAGTATTGTCATCTTCCAGTCCATGAATAATCATGGGGTGTTTCCATTTCTGTTTTCTTTAAACAGTGTTTTACAGTTTTTATCATGCAAGTCTTTTACTTCATTAGTTTGATTTTATTCTTTTTGATGCTGTTGGAAATTTTTTGTAATATCCTCCTTGCATTGCTATCTGTTAGTATATAGAAAAGCGGTGGGGTTTATTTATTTATTTTTTCTGTGTTGACTTGTATCGTGCTGTTTTGCTGAGTTCATTTATTAGCTCTAGCACGTTTTGTATGGGGGAGCTTTTTTCATATGAGATCATATCTGTGAACAAGGGTGATTTTACTTCTTTCCAACCAATTTGGATGCCTTTTATTTATTTTTCTTGTCTAATTGCTCTGAGTAGGACTTAAGTACTGTGTTGAATAGAGGTGGTGAAAGTAAGCATCTTTGTCTTCTTCCTGGTCATAGAGGAAAAACTTCAGTCTTTCACCATTGAGTATATTTACTGTAATTTACGTATATGGCTTTTGTTATGTATTACATATAATTAAGTATGTAATATATTTTATAATATATAGTATTTTGTATTTTAATGTCATTTACACATTTTTTTATACATGGTATTGCTGGTCTCATATGTGAGTTTGGCTAGATAGAAAGGTTTAGGTCATTTGTTCTTTACTTGAAATTTTTGAACAAAAAATTGTTGTACTACCATCATTTTGCTTCTTACTGTTAACCTAATTTTATGTGTTTCATAAGATATGTCTTTTTTTTTTTTTCTGAAGAAATAATGAGTTTTTTGTTTTTTACTTATATAGCATTGAAATGTAATAGATTTCCTAAGATATGTACCAAAGTTGGTACTCCTGGAAATGGTAGACCCTTTCAACACAGTATATTGTTAATTTTTATTTCTGGAAAGCTGTCTTTGATTATAGTTTCACGTATAGTTTGTTTCACTGTTTGTTTTTCTTGGATCATCTTCCTCTTTGTTTGAATTCCAGTTCTATCACTTGGAGTTGTTTAAACCTCCTCCATGTCTATTTCATCAGTTATAAAATGAAAGACCAGTGATACTTTTATACACATCCAAATTTGAGGGAAAAAATGATTTCTTTAGGTTTCAAACACTGTAATGGCTATAAAGGAAAAATAAAATCCTGTTGCAAAGTGAAAAAAGAAATTTATCTCATATGGTTTAAATAAGCTAATTCATGTAAAGGTACAGAACATTGTAAGAACACAGAAAGGGATGAGTAAATGTTTGTTTCCATTGTTACTATCACCAAAAATAGAGCTAATGTAGATAGAATAGTACTTAGAACAATACTTCTCACCACATTGCATCCTATAGTTGTGGGATTTTAAGTTTCTTCCTGTGCCTTTGTAATCAGCCTTGTCCTTAAACTGTATTACTTGGAATCACAGATCTGATTTCTGTCTGTATTCTCTCTGGGAGTTTCTTTTCCGGAATGCCATGTTATAGAAACAGACAGTTTGGGGTGGCCCTTTATGTCTGACTTACTTCATACAGCATAATACTTCTGAGTGTCATCTCAGAACATGGTATCTCTTTTTATTATTTTATTTCTGTTTTTGCTTAAATTTTTCTAGATCATTATATTAGTCATTTGAGATCATCTCTTCTAATGGAAGGAATCTTCCTGGGTGGTGGCTCAGTGATAAAGAATCTCCTGCCAGTGCAGGAGACTCAGGAGATGGGGGTTTGATCCCTGGGCTGGGAAGTGGAAATAACAACCCACTCCAGTGTTCTTGCCTGGAAAATCCCACGGATAGTGAAGCCTGGCAGGCTACAGTCCATAGGGCTGCAAAGAGTCAGGCACAGTTGAGCACTCATACACTTCTAATATAAGCAGTTTCCCATTATGGACTATTTTAACTTCACTGCACAAACTTTTTTTGAGAAATAATTTACATACTATAAAATTTAGTCTTTCAAAGTATACAGTTCAGTGGCTTTCAGTATATGAATAAAGTTATAAAACAAACTTCCAGATTATAATTTTCTTGCTTTAAAAAATTTAAATATTTTAACATATCTCCTCCCCATAGGACCCGTTATTTTACCCTGTCCAAAGGGAAACCTTTTCAAAGTTGGCATGGTTTGGGGGAGAAGACCAGAGTATATTTTGGCATACACGTGCACTGTATTCCGAGCAGTGTTTTGGAACACTGAATTCTGAATTCCGAGCAGTGTTTCATAGTCTTTTAGAAGTCTCAGGCAGCTCGAAGTGCTGTGAATTAGGAATGTTTTCTCTTTTCTTCCTCTTTCCCTTCCTTTTTTGTTACAATTTCCCCAAAGGTTGATGTCACCTGTGGTTTGTTTTAATGTACTAATAGAAGACCATTTTGAAAATAAGAATTCCTTAAAATAAACTCTGTATAATACCGTTAAGTAGAACTTCCTATCATATCAGGACATAAAGATAGCTCTTAATATAGGATTACTTATAATGGGCCTTATGTCTATCATTTCTTTAGGACCCTCACTTGATTCATCTTAAAGATGACCCATTGCTCTTGGCAGAAGTATTCAGAGCTTATTCTTTTAAAATTTTAAATTCTGTTTCTGAAGGTGCTGATGTATTATGCTCTTTCAGGTGAACATATAAACTCTTCGATTAGTTTCTTTTTAGACCATAGACATTTGTCAGCTTTTTAAACCTTTGTTTACAGACTATTGTCTTGAGAGTAATTGAGAATTTTACTGACATTAGGTCTTCTAGAAATTTAAGAATATAAACTTAATGAAGATGTTGATTGTAGTGTCATAAAATTTCCAGCTTAATTTGTTTTCAGAAATGAATGTTCATAATTAATATTGATATATAGGTGGTCACATTCAGATGAAGAAAAACCACAGATTAAGGTGTTAGGTCTAAGCAAACCTGCCATATAAAAATGTAGAGTTACTAAACAAATTTATTCTTTAGTTTAAAATCTTAATTTGTTGATATTAATCATTTTGAGATAGAAAGTAGAACAAATGGAAAAATATACATTGTTTCTTTTGATATGATTCTTTTTACTAAAAACTACATAGCTAAAAAAATCAAAGCTACTCCTAAAATGTCTGACTGCTATCCATTGTTAGTAAGTGAATCTAAGTATCTGTGTAATCTCATTACCCTTTTTAAAGAATAATTTTCGCTTTTTATAATACAAGTTTACTAAACACTTAACCTTTTTTCAATCAACAGGAACATTTATAAACATTTTTATATCAGTTGCTTGTTTGTTTTTTAGGTAAAATCTGTAAAAACTGGGTCAGTTTTTTGGACGATGTGCTGCTGCTTGTCGTATTTCTATATGGTAAGATTTCATACTTAAAACTGAATACATGAGGTCTAAATCTTCGGCAACTAGACCAGTGCCTTCTCAGTCAGGGCAGTTCTTCACTTCCTTTCTCCTGAAGTCTTTAAGATCTTATTTCATGCATTCTCTTTCCTTACTACCATTTTCTTCCCTACTCCTATCTTCAGGGTCTTGTATGGACTTCTACTTTACGGGTGATGGAGGACTAATACTCAACCTCCCAAAACATAATATTTGCAAGCAAGTGAACACAAAAATTTTCTTTCAGCTGTACAAAGTTTTGTAAATAATGGGTTAACCTGTGAACTGCTTGTCTAATTTTTTCAACAGGTTACTTAAGATTGGAGTTCAGTATCACCTCTTTAATCTCCTGCCTTTGTTTTCACACCACAGCCTATATGGTTTTCTTATGCTGAAAACTAATGATAATCTTAGGTAACTTTTTTTTGGTTGTTAAACAAATGTCATGGAATTTGTGTTTCCAAATTATCCATGGCCCTTTTAAAGTGGTTAAAGGTTAGGACATATTATGTGCCTAATTAATGTGTCCTAGGCATGTTGTGCTCAGTAATAGCAAACTTACTCTCTTCTAAGTTTAGACTTAAATTTTAGAAATAACCAGAAGTCCTTCAGGTAGAACTGGAGCTCAACCAGAGGAATGTTGTCTTTGGTGAAAAAATAGCACATGACTGAAACATTGTTAGAATGTATGTTAACATATAGTCTCCTAAGGTGACTGTTGATTCAAATGGTTCTATCAAGCTTTTCATTATTAGAGCACATGTAAGAACTTGATCTTGACAGACCTTATTATTGTTACTGAATTGAATGTTCTTAAAAAATAATAAGTTCTTTTGGTCTGGAATAAGCATAATCTTTAGGATCTTTATTAATTTAGACCAGAACATACTGATAAATAGAATTTTTCTAGCTTTGTGATACAGGCTAAACATTAAACTGGGATCCTGGTTTGTATCCATTAGTAGGAAGAAATTTATACCCAAGGTAGCACCTTTTATCTTGAGGATCACAAAGCATATCCAGATCATCAGAGTATTCCTTTTAGTTGAGGTGTTGACTGATGTTAACTTCCATTGTTCTTACTCTCTGTGAAGTCTCTTGTAATGTATTTACCATAAAAAATGGGGGAGAGCAAAGGGTTTTTTGCTTTTTAAAAGTTTATGATATGTATTCTGAAGTCTGTATCTCTGTGACAGTGTTTTTCTTGCCAATTCACAAACTGTTCTCAGTGTTCTTAATAAGTTTAATTTGACCATTCCTCTAGTGGATATCAGTGGATATAGAAAAGTGTATTGGAATTATGGGATTGTGTTGTTTTAATTATCAATAAAAAACAAAAAGTAGGTTATTTATATGTTATAGAAAAAATAGGTTATTTTGAAGCATCTCAAAATTGCTGAAAATCCTAGTGTTTATGTTTAGACTTTTGTGGCAGAATTTATCTACTTTAAGAAGCAAATATGTAAATTATTTAACTTAGCATTTCTTTACTCATAGGTCTCTGCTTGGGGTGGTTATGTGTTTATTATCAACCTTATTCCACTGCATGTATTTGTGTTGTTACTGATGCAGAGATACAGCAAAAGAGTCTACATAGGTAAGTGATTAGACTTCTGATATCTGTCAACTTCTAAGAGGTGTTTCGTATACATTCTTTCATTGTCAGACATTTCTGTTTGGTTGGTATTACCCATGAGTAATAAAGCTAACTTTACAGTGTTTTGCCTTTTTGTATTCATAAGGAGGGTTAGGCATTTTTACTGAAGTGTGTTATTATCAATTTTTCCTTAATTAGTTTGTTTTGTTTTTGCAAAATAAGTCTCAATATTTACCAGCCTTTTTTTTTAAAATTTGGGGAAATGATACATACACACTATAAACACACTATTAATTATATATACACACTATTCTAATTCACCTTACTTGCAAGAGACTGAGCATCTTAACAGTTTAATAAGCTTTTGAAAGCCCTTTCTGAATAATATACAGCACACTGTCTTAATCCATTCAAGCTGCTATAACAAAAATGCCACAGACTGGGTAGTTTATAAACAAGAGAAATTTCTCAGTTTGCAAGCTAGAAAGCACCAGAATGCTTACATTCTTCTGAGGGCTCTTCTCCTGTTTCTTAGCTTGATACCGTCTCTGTCCCCATATGGTAGAAGGAATGAGCCAGCTCTCTCGGCCGCTTTTAAAAAGGTGCTTGTTCCCCAGTGACCTCATTATTTAATCACTTCCCAAAGGCTACCTCCTAACACCCTTTCCTCGGGTATTGGGTTTATAAACATTCAGACCATAGTGTAGACTGAGGGTTTTTGTGTGCAAGATTTTAATTTGCTCTGCAGGTTTTAGAACACATCTTTAGAATAAGATGCTTAGTAATAGATGGTGTCTTGAATCTTAGAACTCACTTTCTGTGATAGAGACAGAACTTTTATAGGTTGTAGGTTGTATTAATCACAGAGCAGTTGTCGTCTGAAACCAGTGTCTTTATAATGAAGTAATACAATTCTATTATAGTAATGTTGGAAGACATTAACAAAAATAATAAAGCTGTTTACTTGATTAAAAACCATAGTAGTTTGGCAGTTTATCAAAAACTTAAAAGTTACTGTGACCCACAAATCCACTCCTTGGTATATACCCAAGAGAATTGAAAATTATATACTTACACTGAAACTTGTAATGTTCATAGCAGCATTCATTGTTCATAATAGCCAAAAACTGAAGACAACCCACTGTCCATTAACTGATGAATGGATAAAATATGGTGTATCCGTACAGTGGAATGTTGTTCGGCAGTGAAAAGGAATAAAGGTGATACATGCTATATCGTGAACCTTGAAAACATTGTGCTAAGTAAAATAAACCAGACACAAAAGGCCATATATTGTAGGATTCTTTCTGTATAAAATGTCCAGAGGTGGCAAATCTGTAAAGACAGCAAGCAGGTTAGAGACAGAAAGTTGGTTCAGGTGTTGCCAAGAGTTTGGGGACTAGAGTGACAGCTTATAGATACGGGGTTTCTTGCGGGCGGGGGGTGGGGGATGTTCTAGAATTAAATAGTGGTGATAGTCACGCAACTTTGTGACTATAATAACCACTCAGTGGTACATTTTAAAAGGGTGGGGGTTTTTTAGTATGTGTTATATCAGTATTTTTAAAAAGTTATAATCTGCTAATTAGGTTTATACCCACTTCAGCATACTTTATAACAATCACCACTGAAATAGTATATATATATATCAGGTGGTTCTTATACACCATGAGCTGTCCTAAGTTCTTTGCATGTATTGAACTCATTTACTCTTTACAACCTCACGTTGAGGATAGGTCCTGTTAAACAAGAGAAGACAATTTGCTCAGGATCATGTAGCTAGTAATGGAGCTGAAGCCTAAATATAGATATTTTGGCTCAATACCCTGTGATGCAAAAAATCATTGTAACTGTGTTGCCTACCATATAAATAATTACCTTATTGTAGAAATATATCAACATGTGATTATATATCTCGTTACCCTGAAAACACTGTAAGCCAGCATTGGAATCCAGAAGAGAAGATGATGGATTAAACAATAACTCTGAGCTTTTTGTTTTGGAATGGTATAAGGAAAAAATGTTTTTAAATTAAATGGTTATGGGGAAGAACTGAGAGTTTCTTTGTTTAATTTTAAAAATGTAGGGCCCTAAAAATGTAATGGTTAGGAGGACAGAGTTAGGGAAAAGATTGAGGGATAGACCTTTGTGAAATGCCCCTGAATCAGAGGAAGAAGAGCTAAAGGAAGTGAAGTTAGATTAGCAAAGTCTAACTTCCCTACCCTCCTCATTTCTATTCAGCTCTAGAAGTTACCAAGGAGCATCATCTTACATTTTTAAATTATATTTCTTTGTTGTTCTTTTTGCTATCCTATGCTTGATTTCATTTTAAGTATCAGTACTAGGTATATTTGCTATTTTTAAAATTGTCATTGTGTCTCCATTCAGATGTTTTGCACAAGTCACTTCTTCCTGCTTTTAAAATAGAGCTTGTAAAATAGTTTAAAAGATTCATTCAATACAGTTTATAATGAACCACATCCTTGAGAAAGAAAAATTATTTTTTCTCATGTGTATCTGTTAGTCATTATATTTCTCTCTGCTGGTCAAGAAGAATCTGTGGAGGGTTTTTGTTTGTTTGTTTTGTGTTTTTTTGGGGGGGAGTCTTGTAAGCTGTAATTTCATGTATGTTTCTTATCTTTCACTCCCTTTATTTATCAGCATTCACAGTAACCAAACAGTAAAATATCTTTATTAATCAAAGATTTCAACAGTCTTGTAAACCTTTAATCATATTTATTAATAATAAAGCAAAACTGGTTGAGTTTTAAAGTATTTTCTGTTTCTTTTGGTTAGTGCTGTTGTGGTTGAGAGAGAAAATGTTTTGCCAGCCCTTTCTATTAAATATCACCCAGGAGATAGAGCGAATCCTAAGGTGATTTCATGGTAGATTAGAGTTAACTGGAATATAATATTCACAAAACCTTTTCTAACTTTATTTACATAAAGGGACGTACAATAGTATTTTAAAAGCATGAAGGGTGCTGTCAACTTAAATTGTGATGCTTTGTCAGGGAGAAAGAAAGTACTTAAAGGTTACTTTGGGGAACAGCAAGAGCTTCTTGAAAACTGGGCATTTCTTTGGTACTCGAATCAGGCCTTTTGGTGCCTTTTATTTTACAAACCAACTCATTTGTGCACCTTAAGCCAAGAACAGTGGTTTGTTTCTTTTCTGTATCAATCTAGTCCCACCCAATACCCTTGAAAAAAGTACTGTAAAAGTGAAAAGATGTTTAGGTTCTGTTTTAGAAGATTACTATTTGTCCCAAATCAAAGAGATTTTCTTTGCTTACAAATAAGCTAACAGACTTTGTATATATCTTCCTAATGATAATTTGAGGGGAATTCTAACAGATTGGAAGTTTGATCTGCAGGAGTAAATTGCCAGTAACTATACTTCCACAGGATGGCAGTGTGGTAACATTGTCATGATGTAATGAATGATTTACCACACTATTGGTCTTGTTTGTTTCCTTAGAACTCACTACTTTGATAGAAAGAAAGCTTTATTCTTCTGGTTTAAAGGGTAAAAAAATGTAGGTTAAGATAGATGGACAGAAGGTTGTGAAGATGTAGACCATAGTTTGGTCAAGTTTCAGAGTCTGGAGGAAGAACTGGTGGAGAACGAGTGCTTTGTGCGTGTGCTGTGGAGGGCTCTGAGAGTGTTGGAGAATGGCGCAGGCGGTGTTTCGTGCGTCTTCAACGTCCAGGTCAGGAAGCAGAGCTCTCGCCCTCCTTTAAGTTCTTACGGAGCCAGGGTTTTTTCCACCAATGTCGCATGTACTTGCTCCATTGTATTGCGGTAATTTGTGTACATGCGTGATTTTCCAAATTGGATATCTGATTCTTAGAAGGTCAGATTGTAGTTTTAGAATGTCTTGACCATAATAGACCATAACTTAATATTTGAATGAATTAAAGAGATAATTTTTAAAACATATGGTACAAAGACTTGAGAAAAACACGTTTTCATTTTGCATTGGAGAATGGTTTAAGAATTGAGGGTTACGTCACTGTTTCTTCTAGTTTCACTGTTTGTTAATACGTATTGCTAATTCTTATTTTCTGTGTTTAAAAACATGGGTTTGTAAATGGGATTTAAATTGAGGTATGATGCATGTCTAATTTTACAGGTTCAAGAAGAAGGGCAGTATTAAGCAAGATGAACTTGGAATTTTTTTTTTTAAACAAAATTCAACTGACTGAATTTTAAGTATCTAATTGGCTTTATTAATGATTCATAAGTTGGGCAGCATCACTAATCTAGCCAAGTAGAAAGGAGCTCCAAAGAACCACAGTAAGGGAAAGATTTTTATAGGCAAGACAAGGAATTCATAACCAAAAAAGCCTTTCAGGCTTAGGTAACCTACGTGTGGTGGGGGAGGGAAAGGGTCTTTGTGGCAGATTCCCTCCTCTTTCTTTGGGCAGTGGGGGTTAGAAAGAATTACCTGATTTGTGCTGACAGAACATTCCATGCCGACCTAGTAGAATAGTATTCCTGGGGAAGGTTGTGACTGCAGTTAGGATTGGGTATTGAGTCTTGAATTTCAGCACTGCTGACTCCATTTGGGGCCTTTAACAATGGAAATATTTGTGTATTAAAGAGTACTATGAAGTAGAACATACAGCCCTCTATGTAAACATCTCAGTATCACTGATCCAAAAAAGATAAAAATAGGGAAGACATGAATCAAGTTCTTTTAAAAGAAAATGGTTATCTTCGGATTACTGCATTTATCACGTTTATTAGCTTTGAATCATCAATGTAGGTATAAATAAGTAGGTAAAAATGAGGTTAGTTTGGATAGAGGAATATTTATAGGTAAAATATTGTTGAGAACGTGTCTGTTTCTATTAGTTGAAATTTGTTTAACACTAACTGATATTTACAAAGTAATGTGTTTGCAAGTTAAAGTCCCACCTGGCCTTTTTTGTATTTCTTGAGATTGAGTTTCTTTTTCCTGAACCCATCTCCATCACTTTTTTTTATTAACTTGAACTCTAGTGTACCACTTCTTTATAAAGTTTTCTTTACCTAATGCAGTGAATGCCTCTGTAGCTGCATGAAACCACTGAAATGAAAATATTAGCAGATTTAGTCTCTTTTTGAATATACCCGGAAAAGTGGAAACAGTAACAGAGTTTCTTGGGCTTCAGACTCACTGTGGATAGTTACTGCAGCCATGAAATGAAAGACATTTGTTCTTTGGAAGGAAAGCTATGACAAATCTAGACAGTGTATTAAGAAGCAGAGATAGTTGGTAAAGTGAAGGTAGTTCACTTTGCTGACAAAAGTCTGTTTGGTCAGAGCTATGGTTTTTCCAGTAGTCATGTGTGGATGTGAGAGTTGGACCATAAAGAAGGCTGAGCACTGAAGAAACAATGCTTTTGAGTTGCGGTGTTGGAGAAGACTCTTGAGAGTCCCTTGGACTGCAAGGAGAACAAACAGTCAATCCTAAAAGAAAATCAATCCTGAATATTCATTGGAGGGACTGATATTGAAGCTGAAGCTTCAGTAATTTTGCCACCTGATGTGAAGAGCCAGCTCATTGGAAAAGACCCTGATGCTGGAAAAGATTAAAGGCAAAAGGAGAAGAGGGCAGCAGAGGGTGAGATGGTTGAATAGCTTCACCAACTCAATGGACATGAATTTGAGCAAACTTCAGGAGATAGTGAAGAACAGGGAAGCCTGACGCATTGTAGTCCATGGAGTCACAAAGAGTTGATAGGACTTAGTGACTGAATAACAACAACAGTTCTTCAAGGTCACAAAATGATGATGTTCCCATTTTTTTCCCTAATTCTGCCTGCTTGACTCTTTGTGCATCTACACAGGCTGATTTGTAAGAGAAACATACTGCTGTTTGAACACCATCAACCAAAATGGTTGGCAGTTCAAATATATGTGACATCAGTTCAGTCGCTCAGTCGTGTCCGACTCGTGACCCCGTGAGTCGCAGCACACCAGGCCTCCCTGTCCATCACCAACTCGAGTCTCACATCCATTGAGTCAGTAATACCATCCAGCCATCTCATCCTCTGTCGTCCCCTTCTCCTCCTGCCCCCAATCCCTCCCAGCATCAGAGTCTTTTCCAGTGAGTCAACTCTTCGCATGAGGTGGCCAAAGTACTGGAGTTTCAGCTTTAGCATCATTCCTTCCAAAGAACACCCAGGACTGATCTCCTTCAGAATGGACTGGTTGGATCTCCTTGCAGTCCAAGGGACTCTCAAGAGTCTTCTCCAACACCACAGTTCAAAAGCGTCAATTCTTCAGCGCTCAGCTTTCTTCACAGTCCAACTCTCATATCCATACATGACCACTGGAAAAACCATAGTCTTGACTAGACAGACCTTTGTTTTCAAAGTAACGTCTCTGCTTTTTAATATGCTATCTAGGTTGGTCGTAACTTTTCTTCCAAGGAGTAAGCGTCTTTTAACTTCATGGCTGCTGTCACCATCTGCAGTGATTTTGGAGCCCCCAAAAATAAAGTCTGACACTATTTCCACTGTTTTCCCATCTATTTCCCATGAAGTGATGGGACCGGATGCCATGATCTTTGTTTTCTGAATGTTGAGCTTTAAGCCAACTTTTTCACTCTCCACTTTCACTTTCATCAAGAGGCTTTTTAGTTCTTCTCTTTCTGCTATAAGGATGGTGTCATCTGCATATCTGAGGTTATTGATATTTCTCCCGGCAATCGTGATTCCAGCTTGTGCTTCCTCCAGCCCAGTGTTTCTCACGATGTAGTCTGCATAGAAGTTAAATAAGCAGGGTGACAATATACAGCCTTGACATCCTCCTTTTCCTATTTGGAACCAGTCTGTTGTTCCATGTCCAGTTCTAACTGTTGCTTCCTAACCTGCATATAGGTTTCTCAAGAGGCAGGTCAGGTGGTCTGGTATTCCCATCTCTCTCAGAATTTTCCACAGTTTATTGTGATCCACACAGTCAAGAATTTCTTGTTCATATTTACTTTTATTGCATTTGCATTCACGTATCTGATTGAGAGTAGTTCTAGTCCAACACTAATGTGTCTGGAAAGTAGATTGTTCGATGAGTTTGTTCCTCAGGACCCTCTCGACCAGTTCTCTGTTAGCTTGAGGTCATCAGAAACTTTATACGTCGGTCCTTCCTATTACATTTACTTAAGCTTCTTAGCCTTTTCCTAATACTGTAGTCATCTCTGATCAGACAGCTTGGAAGGCACCTTAACATTTGAAATATTAGCCTCTATCATTTACCTCATATGGATGGGTTTCTTTTAGCAGTGGATAAGCATTCTCTCTCAGCTGCATTGGGTAGAGAGAAGCGTGTGCTGTGCTGCAGTGTGTGGCATGCAGATGTGTCTGCTGAACCGTCTCCTGCAGTCTTTTCTTCCCAGTAGAGTACTTTATTTGCCAAACACTAAATGTTGACTATCCTTCATAAGGTGATGTGTATAATAAGCTTTATAAATGGAATATTTTTCACATTTACTTATTTCAGAAGAGTTTTAACTTTTTTTCAAAGTAAGTTTTAATTACGACTATTCCAAATAGTTTCACTGTAATGATCTGTGAACACCTTCATGCAAAAACAAGTCCTTCATACAAGCTGTAACCACTCCCCAGTTTGCCTATACACTTAGGTTGATATAAGCCAAGAATACTACATAGTATATTCAGTGCAGAAAGTAAATATCCTTTATTAGATCCTAATAAATCTGTAACTAATCTGTTTTATGACTTGACCTCTGTGCACTTAGTTCTTTTGTTCTTTAATCATAGAAAACTAGTATTTAAATTGGTTACATTACTGTACAAAAATATTAGGAGATTATAAAAAGGTTGTGAAATACTTAAAAGCTTTTCAGACTGCAAGCTGCTCATACAGGATAATGATAAGCTTTCATTTGGTCATGCATACTTTGTGTTAATGCTAATAGGAATGGTGTTTACATGCTTCTTGGGTCATGTCAACAATTGTTAATGATAGATTGAAAAAATTTGATTCCATTTTCAGAAGAAGAAAACAGCACCAGTCTCCTTAAAATAATACTTTTTTTAAATGGCAGAAAATAATTATATGTTTTATAATGTATGATTGATTAATCATCAAATATGTATCAAATAGAATAGTAACTTCAAAATTCTATTAAAATAAGTTCAGTTAAAACTTTGCTAAAAAAATATATGAATCATGCATATATCTATGTTTGAAGTACTTAATGGTAATAGTGAATTGTCCTTGTTTCCTATTTTGTCTTTATAGCATATAGCACTTTCTATATTGTGGGCCTAATATTATCCATGCAGATACCTTTTGTGGGATTCCAGCCAATCAGAACAAGTGAACACATGGCAGCTGCAGGTAGGAAAAATATCTGTGTTCTTTCTTCTGAAGAATCCATGAATGTGTGACTGCTGATCTTCAGTAGAATGAAGAGTTCTTTTGGGGTTTTCTTGCTGTTTCTAATTTTCATTGTGTTAGTTCTAAAACATCACCACTGTAAAATATGACTGGAGAATTTAGTAAAATATGACCGGAGAATTTATTGAGACTTTCTGGTATTGGGCTTCTGAAAGTGCCTGTCTTCCCAGGTATGGCTGTTTTGAGAAGGTAAAACATCCTTTTTTGCCAACACTAAATAACATTTGCTTTGTATAAACAAATATTAAATAGTAATGTATCTGTATACTGAGTTATTATACCACTGAGTTGTCATTTTACCAAATTTAGGTGGAATGGAACATTTCATTTTTATATTCTTTACATCTTACTAAAATATTTTATCCATCCCTACTAACTAGAATTAAGGGCTTTTATATTGATTATAAAGTCACATAATTCTCCCTAAAGCAGAGCATTTTGCCATCATTAATCTGGGTCACAGATAACAAGATATAATGAGAGATCTGTGAATAAAACTTCATCAGAGATTTCCACACAAGGTCCATGACCCAGAGAAAACCCGTGGGCAGTCATTTTGTTTGTAGCGTTTTATAAATATCAGTATATTTAACTTCCTGAGATGATGATGATCCATAGCTTTTATCATCAGATTTTCAGTGAGAATCCAGAACCACACATACTCACCCCAACTATGAACAATAACCACATATTGTTGTTCAGTCGCTAAGTCATGTCCCTGCGGACTATAGCACACCAGACTTCTCTGTTCATTTATTAGAAAAAAAATATGTAACAGAATTTTTTGGATATATTGATTGGTTACCTGTCATTTGACAAAGGAAATGTCAGATCACTGAATTGTACGGGGTATTCTCAGTTTTCCAAATTAATGTTTCTCAGTGTTCTTGGAAAAATGCTTCATTGATTACTTACATGAACCTTCTCTTTAATTAGGTGTCTTTGCATTGCTGCAAGCTTATGCTTTCTTGCAGTATCTGAGAGACCGGTTAACAAAACAAGAGTTCCAAACCCTGTTCTTTTTGGGCGTGTCACTAGCTGCAGGTGCTGTGTTCCTTAGTGTCATCTATTTGACTTATACAGGTAGGTGTCATCACTTGTTGGACGTGAATATTGTCTCTGTCATTGCAAAAGGTAAATTCTTTTGCAAGTTTTGTACATGTTCCATTTATCCTAGTAGGTCAGCTATTGTTTCCTTAGAAACAGTATGAAAATAAGTCAAAGGTTCTAAAATCTGAACAGCACTACAAATTTCTTTTTTTAAACGATATATTTGTTGCTTCAGGTTCTGTTAAATCCACATTCTAGCATCCTCTTGATAAGGCCCAAAATGTATAAAATTCAAAGTTTCCAGTGTTAACGGCATAGGTTTACCCTCCCTAGTGTGTTATATACTCTGTCTCCTGCTTCTAAACAGCCAACCAAATCAGTTTTCAGTCAGCTGGATTCTAAGTTACTTTCTTTTCCTGACTTTACCAGTCACTAGAAACAAATCAAATTCTTTCTGAAGGTATGTCAAATTAATGTACCAGCTTAGCTCGTAAAATCATTAAGAATTAATTGACAGGAGTAAAAGGCGCAAATGTTTAAAATCACCTTTGTAATTGATCTAAATTTGGCATGCTGGACACCTCTCACTTTTAAAAATTATCCAGTGCTTTCTTAATATCTTTATTTTACTAGTCAGTCAGAGGTTTAAAAGAATCGGAAAGCTGTCTACAGTGTTTTCAGTCAGCTTGTTGTATTTCTTTGGAAATATAATGTCCATGGGTATTTTTTTAATTTGATCCCTAAGGCTCAGACAGTAAAGAATCTGCCAGCAATGCAGAAGACCCGGGTTCAATCCCTGGGTCAGAAAGACCCCCCGGAGAAGGGAATGGCAACCCACTCCAGTATTCTTGCCTGAGAATTCCATGGATAGAGGATCACAAAGGATCTGTAGGATCACAAAGAGTTGGACATGACTGAGTGGCTTAACGCTACTACTACTATATCTGATGACCAGCTGTGTGAAATACAGTATAACCTTTTTTTTTTTTTAAGGCAGTTCTTTTAACATTAGCTTAAAATTAGTCCAAATAATCAGTAAACATAAAACCAATAAAAACAATGAAAGGGCAATGAATTTCCTTTGCATTTTTCCTTCCAAGGTTACATTGCACCATGGAGTGGCAGGTTTTATTCATTGTGGGACACTGGGTAAGTGCAGATAAGTTATTTGCCCTCATGTTATTTAAATATTCTTTTGTCTTCTTTATTGTTAATATCTACTGTCAATACCAGGCAACATTCTAAAATATTTAGCATATACCAGTTTAGTAAATGTTGTATTTTGTCTTTGTTATAATATCCGTTTGGAGTTCACCTGTAGTTTGATATGTAAGTCATATTTCTGTTCTTTATGGGCAGCTCCTTATTTTTGTTTATTAAAACATTTCAGGTATCACATGCCATTTTAATGATTGATTTTTTTTGTTTGTTTTTACCAATGTATTCAAAGTTTCCATCTGTTAGTAATATTTAATTTTTAACCCTTAAGGATAGATTCTATGTTATAAATCCATATGCTGTAGATATGAGAAAAAATTTAATTTTATCTAAGTTTCTTGGTGTTTTTTAACCATCAGATATACTAGAGGATATTTGTTGCATTTTTTAAGAGTGCTTTTATGAGATGAGTTAATAAAAAAAATATTTTTACATTAGCTCAATACTTTTTTTAACTCTAAAAATGTTTTCTTAAGGATAAGAAAATATCTCTTGGTGATATTGATCTCTCTCTCTTGATTCTGCTATTCTGTTACTCCATGTGGCCCAATAAAAAACCTACCACATTTTATTGATCAGGCCTGCCCTTTGATATAATACCAAAAAGGCCCCAAGTCAAGCCTAATTAAAGGGCATAAGCAAATGATGTATGGGTGGCTGAAGCTAACAGATACATACTCCCAGAGATCAGCCTTTGCATCACCAGAGAGTTTGAGGGAAAAATCCCAGTTGTAGAAGTTAATTAATTCTGACTAGGTTAAAAATTCTAGGTTAAAATTTTATTAGTCATACTTACTCTTGTTTTCAAACTTATACTTGCCCACTTTGGAATCTTAGGACATTTCAGAGAAAATCTGTCCTGTCCTTTCCACGTCTCTCACCAACCACCTCTGTGCCATCTCTGTGTTAAGAAAGGTATTGCCGCAATAGGATATCTTATTGGATGAGTTATTCTGCTAGTCACACATCCAAAAGGTAATCGAACTCATTGGTGCAAACTTAGGAAGTGCTTGTTCAGTGCAGTCCCTCAGTTGTGTCCAAATCTTTGTGACCCCATGGACTGCAGCGTGTCAGGCTTCCCCGTCCATCACCAACCCCCAGAGTTTACTCAAACTCAAGTCCATTGATTCGGTGATGCCATCCAACCATTTCATCCTCTGTTGTCCCCTTCTCTGCCTGTGTTCAGTCTTACCCAGCATCAGTGTCTTTTCAAATGAGTCAGCTCTTCGCATCAGATGCCCAGAGTATTGCAGTTTCAGCATCAGTCCTTCCAATGAATATTCAGGACTGATTTCCTTTTGGATGGACGGACTGGTTGGATCTTCTTGCACTCCAAGGAATGCTCAAGACTTTTCTCTAACACCACAGTTTAAAAGCATCAGTTCTTCGGCACTCAGCTTTCTTTATAATCCAACTCTCACATCTATACAAGACTGCTGGAAAAACCATAGCCTTGACTAGATGGACCTTCGTTGGCAAAATAATGTCTCTGCTTTTTAATGTGCTAAGTTGGTCATAACTTTTCATCCAGGGAGCAAGCGTCTTAATTTCATGGCTGCAGTCACCATCTGCAGTGATTTTGGAGCCCCCCAAAATAAAGTCTTTTACTGTTTCCCCATCTGTTTGCCATGAAATGATGAGACCAGATGCCATGATCTTCTAGTTTTATGAATGTTGAGTTTTAAGTCACCTTTTTCACACTCCTCTTTCACTTTCATCAAGAGGCTCTTTAGTTCTTTACTTTCTGCCATAAGGGTGGTGTCATCTCCATATCTGAGGTTAGTGGTATTTCTCCCGGCAGTCTTGATTCCAGCTTGTGCTTCATCCAGCCCAGTGTTTCTCATGATGTACTCTGCATATAAGTTAAATAAGCAGGGTGGCAATATAGAACTTTGACGTACTCCTTTCCCGATTTGGAACTCTCTTGCTTTTTTGATGATCCAGCGGATGTTGGCAGTTTGATCTCTGGTTCCTCTGCCTTTTCTAAATCCAGCTTGAACATCTGGAAGTTCGCATACTGTTGAGGCCTGGCTTGGAGAAATTTGAGCATTACTTAGCTAGCGTGTGAGATGAGTGCAATTGTGTGGTAGTTTGAGCATTCTTTGGCATTGCCTTTCTTTGGAATTGGAATGAAAACTGACCTTTTCCAGTCCTTTGACCACTACTGAGTTTTCCAAATTTGCTGGCATATTGAGTGCAGCACTTGCACAGCATCATCTTCTTTCAGGATTTGAAAGAGCTCAACTGGAATTCCATCACCTCCACTAGCTTTGTTCATAGTGATGCTTCCTAAGGCCCACTTGACTTTGCATTCCAGGATGTCTGGCTCTAGGTGAGTGCTCACACCATCATGATTATCTGGTTCATGAAGATCTCTTTTGTATAGTTCTTCTGTGTATTCTTGCCATGTGTCCTTAATATCTTCTGCTTCTGTTAGGTCCATACCATTTTTGTCCTTTATTGTGTCCATCTTTGCATGGAAAGTTCCCTTAGTATCTCTGATTTTCTTGAAAAGATTTCTAGTCTTTCCTAAAACAATTGTATTATTTCCCTCTATTTATTTGCATTGATCACTGAAGAAGGCTTTCTTACCTCTCCCTGCTATTCTTTGAAACTCTGAATTCGAAAGGGTATATCTTTTCTTTTCTCCTTTGCCTTTCACTTTTTGATAGCTCTTTGTAAGTCCTCCTCAGACAGCCATTTTGCATTTCTTTTTCTTGGGGATGATCTTGATCACTGCCTCCTTTGCAGTGTCATGAACCTCCATCCATAGTTCTTCAGGCACTCTTTTCTATCCGATCTAATCCCTTGAATCTATTTGTCACTTCCAGTGTATAATCGTAAGGAATTTGGTTTAGATCATACCCGAATGGTCTAGTGATTTTCCCTACTTTCTTCAATTTAAGTCTGAATTTGGCAATAAGGAGTTCATGATCTGAGCCACAGTCAGCTCCCGGTCTTGTTTTTGCTGACTGTATAGAGCTTCTCCATCTTTGGCTGCAAAGAATATAATCAGTCTGATTTCAGTGTTGACCATCTGCTGATGTCCATGTGTAGTCTTCTCCTGTGTTGTTGGAAGAGGGTGTTTGCTATGACCAGTGTGTTCCCTTGGCAAAACTCTATTAGCCTTTGCCCTGCTTCATTCTATACTCCGAGGCCAAATTTGCCTGTTACTCCAGGTAGTTCTTGACTTCCTACTTTTGCATTCCAGTCCCCTATAATGAAAAGGATGTCGTCCTTTGCTGTTAGTTCTAGAAGGTTTTGTAGGTCTTCATAGATCTATTAAACTTCAGCTTTTTCAGCATTACTGGTCAGGGCATAGACTTGGATTATTGTGGTGTTGAATGGTTTGGCTTGGAAACAAACAGATCATTCTGTCATTTTTGAGATTGCATCCAAGTACAGCATTTTTGGACTCTTGTTGACTATGATGGCTACACCATTTCTTCTTAGGGATTCTTGCCGACAGTAGTATATATAATGGTCATCTGAGTTAAATTCACCCATTCCATTCCATTTTAGTTCACTGATTCCAAAAATGTTGATGTTCACTCTTGCCATCACCTGTTTAACCACTTCCAATTTGTTCTGATTCATGGACCTAACATTCCAGGTTCCTGTGCAGTATTGTTCTTTATAGCATCAGAACAAGTGCCAAAGAAATTCCTATTTGAGCAAGGATTTTTGTGGTAGAAGTCAGAGCCAACACTTTTATAACTGGCTTTAGATAATTCTAGTTTTAGGGGGAAGTATGTTGATTTTGGTTTTACCAGTGTGTGTCAGATACAGCAAGTAACATTGGAATGTACTTTTAAGCCAGAAGAGGGAGAGACGGGAACCATATCTATTAGTACAATCAAAGAAAGTTTATTCACCTAAAAGGAACTTCTGTTTTATCATTTAATTTTAAATAACGTTAACTTCTTTAATACCAGGTATGCAAAAATACACATTCCAATTATTGCATCAGTGTCTGAGCATCAACCTACAACTTGGGTATCTTTCTTCTTTGATCTACATATTCTTGTGTGTACCTTCCCAGCAGGCCTGTGGTTCTGCATTAAAAATATCAACGATGAAAGAGTATTTGGTAAGAGGTTTTTAATATATACTTTGGTTTATTTTTGTTATTGAGATTATCATTCTACCTTAAAGTTTTGTCATTGCTTGACTTTGCATGAAGATAAACTTTCCTCTCTTACTTTGCATAAGTGCTTAACCAAGAAAAATTAAATGAATTTGCATTATATATACTCTTAATTATTAAATTTTGGACTAGTATGTAAGCTTTTCATTCAACTTACTGTTTTCTGAGAAGTTAATGTAATGATTAACTCAGTCTGTGGCTGAGAATTGGAAATTATAACTTTGTTGATAGAATAGACTTGGCTGTGTTTTCTCAGTTAATTCTGTCTCAGTAGGAAGGCTTTTGCAGGGGCATCCATGATCCAAAAAATTTCAGTGGAAAGTACATTTTGTAATAGAATAAGAATCACCTGTAAGTAAATATCCTGTTGGCTGATAGATTTGTGTAATTTTCAACAACAAGACTTAGAATTGCAAACTATTTTAAAGCCATTGTTTAAGATAAAACCTGAAACTGAAAATGGTTTGTAATATGCACAGGGTCACACAAGCAAATATCTTGTACAAGTTCGTGGCCTGGACCATGCATGACACCCAAAAGTTAGAGTTTCAGAGTGAAGTCAGGAGAGAGAAAATAGCATCTGCATAGGTGCTAACCATAGACACACCCTGGTGGGCTGCCGTCTATGGGGTCGCACAGAGTTGGACACAACTGAAGCGACTTAGCAGCAACAGCAGCAGGTGCTAACCAAAGAATGGCACTCATTCTTTTCTGGCTTATATAGGTCAGTGGACTTTGGAGAAAGCCATGTTAATGATACATCACTCAAGAAGAATTAGCTTAACATATTGCCCCGTTCATGATTTAGCAGTCCCAATCCTAGATATTAAGAGAAGGGAGTGTGTGTGTCTAACAAAGGGCATGTCTAACAAAGTACATAGCAGCTTTATCCATAATAGCCCCCTAGTTAGAAACATTCCAAAGGTTATCAGCAGTAGAAAAAAGAGATTCTTATGCATTTTAGAGTGGAATACAGCACAACAATTAATACAAGAGTAGCGTGGGTAAACAAGACAGTACAAAAGAGAATATTTTTATATGATTTTATTTCTATAAAGTGTTAAGAATAAGGAAGCATCACTACGAACAAAGCTTGTGGAGGTGATGGAATTCTAGCTGAGCTATTTCAAACCCTAAAAGATGATGCTGTTAAAGTGCTGATCTCAGAATGCCAGCAAATTTGGAAAACCCAGCAGTGGCCACAGGACTGGAAAAGGTCAGTTTTCATTCTAGTCCCAAAGAAAGGCAATGCCAAAGAATGCTCAGACTACTGCACAGTTGCACTCATCTCACACTGGCAAAGTAATGCTCAAAATTCTCCAAGATAGGCTTCAGCAGTACATGAACTGAGAACTTCCAGATATTCAAGCTGAATTTAGAAAAGGTACAACCAGATCAAATTGCCAACATCTGTTGGATCATAGCAAAAGCAAGAGAATCCCAGAAAAATATCTGCTTCGTTGACTTTGCTCAAGCCTTTGACTGTGTGGATTATAACAAACTGTGGAAAATTCTTAAAGAGATGGGAATACCAGACCACCTGACCTGCCTCCTGAGAAATCTGTATGCAGGTCAAGAAGCAACAGTTAGAACCAGATGTGGAACAATGGACTGGTTCCAAATTGAGAAAGGAGTACGTCCAGGGTGTACATTGTCACCTTGCTTATTTAACTTATATGCAAAGTACATCATGAGAAATGCCAGACTGGATGAAGCGCAAGCTGGAATCAAGATTGCTGGGAGAAGTATCAATAACCTCAGAGAGGCAGATGATAGCACCCTTTTGGCTGAAAGCAAAGAACTAAAGAGCCTCTTGGTGAAAGAGAAGAGCGAAAAATCTGGTTTAAAACTCGACATTCAAAAAACAAAGATCATGGCATCCAGTCCCATCACTTCATGTCAAATAGATGGGGAAACAGTTGGCTTCAAAATCTCTGCAGATGGTGACTTCAGCCATGTTACTTTTGTAAAAGGCACTTGCTCCTTGGAAGGAAAGCTGTGACAAACCTAGACAGCATATTAAAAAGCAGAGACATTCCTTTGCTGGCAAAGGCCCATCTAGTCAAAGCTATGGTTCTTCCAGTAGTCGTGTATGGATGTGAGAGTTGGGCCATAAAGAAAGCTGAGCGTTGAAGAATTGATGTTTTCAAGCTGTGGTGTTAGAGAAGACTCCTGAAAATCCTTTGGACTGCAAGGAGATCAAACCAGTCAATCCTTAAAGGAAATAAATCCTGAATATCCATTGGAAGGCCTGATGCTGAAGCTTAAGCTCCAGCACTTTGGCCACCTGATGTGAAGGACTTACTCACTGGGAAAGGCCTGACACTGGGAAGGATTGAAGGCGGGAAGGGAAGGGGACGACAGAGGATGAGGTGGTTGCATGGCGCCACTGACTTGATGGATAGGAGTTTCAGCAAGCTGCGGGAGTTGGTGATGGATAGGGAAGCCTGGCTTGCTGTAGTCCATGAGGTCACAAAGATTCGGACATGACTGAGCAACTGAACTGAACTAACAATAAGGAAAGTTAAATTATTGCTTTAAAAGTTTGAATAGTGATTACCTGTTTCATGGGAGAGTGTAGTGGTTATTGACTAGGAAGAGGCATGAGGGCTTCTCCTGAGGAGGGATACAGATGTTTTGTGTATGGGTGGCAATTACATAGGTATGTGCATATAAAAAGTCACTGAGATAAACAATATTGTATAGTAAATTTATTTTTTAGTCAGGAAAAAATATGAATTCGTTTCAAGTGAGATGGGCACTCAGATGACTCAGTAACTTTGTAAACTTACAGCCTCTAGCTAGAAATGAATAGAGCCTTTCCCCATGGTGAGCACATTATCTGGAACGGTTTGACTGTTGGAAAGTACTTCCAGATTTTTAAAGTTTCTTGGCAATAGCTTCATAAGTTCCTCCTTTGGTTAATAAATTATTTTCTTCTCATCCTGTTCTTACTTTAAAGCAGGCTTTATGCCAGATATTGGCATGAGCTTTTCATAGACTCTATTTGATTCTATAAACTTACTGTACCTAATAATATAATTCACCAAACACATTTTCCTGTTATGGATTTTTCTAATATGTGACGCTGTTGACAAATAACAAATTGTCTCATTCCCCATAATAGCTATAATTAATTTGAATCTTGATACATTTCTCTCAACTATGGATATGCAGTGTTTACTTGGTCAATACTAGTTATAATCTCTAAATATGACTTTGAAATTGGTTCAGATTATCAGTTTAAAAACAGCCCTTTTATGAGATGTTTGTCAGTGTTTCGATTGTCCTTTGAGGTAGTTTTGAATAATCAGTGGGTCTTCCTAGGACCCTTTCTTTCCTGAAGTATTACAAGAGAACTTGTCTTTGCAGTTGCACTGTACGCCATCAGTGCTGTCTACTTTGCGGGCGTGATGGTGCGGCTGATGTTGACCTTGACTCCAGTCGTCTGCATGCTGTCTGCAATTGCCTTCTCAAATGTTTTTGAGCACTATTTGGGGGATGACATGAAAAGGGAAAACCCGCCTGTGGAGGACAGCAGTGATGAGGATGACAAGAGAAACCCAGGAAATTTGTATGATAAGGTGGGAAATCTAAAGTAAGGCTTTTAAAAGTTTTACGTGTTTTGTTTTTCCACCATAGTAAGAACCATACATGTTAAGTGTGGTTAAACAAGAATCTAGATGGACTGACATTTCTACTTTGTCTTTTTACTCCGAATAAGAAAATAGAATGTCACCAGAGTATATAATCACCTTTTGGGTCAGGTTTTTAAACTAAAACCCTATTTTGAGAGCAAAAAGCTGATGTTCTTACTAAATTACATAAAATTTAACACTATAATTCTTTCTGAAACCATGTGCACAGGGTTTATCCTTGAAGTCCATATTCAGTGTAAACTGTTTAAATATCTGGTAGACTGAATAGTAAATGAAGGATATTGTGTATGCTCAGTTTTGTCTGACACTTTGTGACCCCATTGACTGTAGCCCGCCAAGGTCCTCTGTCCATGGGATTTTTCAGGCAAGAATACTGGAGTAGGTCGCCATTTCCTCCTCCAGGGGATCTTCCCACATCTCCTGCATTGGCAGGTGGATTCTTTACCCACTGCACCACCTAGGAAACCCCATATGAAGGGTATTAAATGCCTTTAAAAAAAAAAAATCTCCAGTTCATTAGTACTAGGTGCTGGGCCCATATAATGTAATTCACTTTTAAGATCTCAGGAAACAGAGCAGAATTAGATTTGGTGGAAGTGTGGAAAGACTTGAACAACAAACTTTACTATATTAACTAGGTGTTTAAGTAGCAGTTTAAAATTTTTCTTTCCTTATTATGATAGCTCCAATATCATTCATACAGATTAGTGCTATTAAAGCACATGCCTGCTGTTGTGGTTATTTTTGTTTTGTGGTTTCTTAATAATTAACCTGCAGTTTAGACCCTATGACTCTGTCCTGTTCTATCCTGGTTTTTGATGAGGTTTATTGTTTTGTTTTCAAAAATACAATCTTGATTTTAACAAGCCTATTGATTTAGGGTTTGGAAATTGGAAAACTCATTCTGATAACTTTTTTTTTTTTCCTGTACTAAAGTCCTACAAAGTCCTGGATTATAACTGAACTTTGCTTTTTTCAGGATGAGGAATTCAATTTTTTTATAAGGAAAGGTTGCCAGGATGAGACCATTTGGTTCTCCCCTTTGTATTTATGTAAACATAAGGTCAATTGAGTTCCGAAGCAACTACTTACTGGAGATATTTTGCTCTGCAACCAGTTCCTGGATTGGTTTTAGTTCCAGGAAGTCTTCTCGTTGACAATCTACCTTGATAGCTTTTTAGAAAACATTGTATGACCCACACAAGAATTCCTAATGGATTCTCCTCTTGAAAGAATTAAATTGATAGATGACATTCTCCCAACTTCTCCATGTAATGTCTTAATGAAAGCAAGTCAGATGATGAATTAGTCTCATCAGTTTTCTGTATTTTCAGGCAGGCAAAGTGAGGAAGCATGTAACTGAGCAGGAAAAAACGGAAGAGGGATTAGGCCCTAATATAAAAAGCATTGTCACCATGTTGATGCTGATGCTGTTAATGATGTTTGCAGTCCACTGCACCTGGGTCACAAGCAATGCTTACTCCAGCCCAAGCGTGGTCCTGGCTTCCTACAATCATGATGGGTAAGAAGTTGGCTTGACTACGAAAGGATTCCACACCTGCTCTTTTCTCTTGTCTCAAAAGATAGAATTCAGAGGTCTATCTGAATATCTTTGCATGTATAACATACACATTAGTCTTTCTCAAAGTGTCGTGCTTGGACACAGCATCATCATTACCAGGAAACCCATTAGACATGTACATTCTTGACCCCACCTAAGCATGTAGAGTTAGAAACCTGGGGGTGAGACTCAGAAATCTGTTTTAGGGAGTGCCCCAGGGATTCTGATGTAGCTGAAATTTAACAACAGGTGGTTTCTGTACTGCCCCTTCATTCCCACCCCAGCTTCTGCTTCACGTGGGTGTTCTTCCGACTTGTGCAATATCAGGCTCCATTTCAGAACTACTAAATCAGAATTTGCTTTTTAACATGATAGCCTGGTGGTTTGTATGCCTATGAAAGTAGAAGAAGCACTAGTCTAGCTCTTCTTTTTTTTTTTTCCTTTTTCCCTACCCTGGAGGCTTTTTAACTACCATCCTTAAAATATGAAATTATTTAGTGGCCTGGCACCCCAAGATTTTAAGAAACCATCTTCACATTTATAAGGTCTTATTTAAATGAATATTGTGATTCTTTTCAGAACCAGGAATATTTTAGATGATTTCAGAGAAGCTTACTTTTGGCTAAGGCAGAATACAGATGAGCATGCCCGAGTGATGTCCTGGTGGGATTATGGCTATCAGATTGCTGGGATGGCTAACAGAACTACTCTGGTGGATAACAACACCTGGAATAACAGCCACATAGCACTGGTAAGAGCTTGACCAACAAAAGACCGAAAGTTACAACCCTTTATTCACTACTTAGACATCAGACTTCACTTGTGATTAAGTAGGAAAACTGTGGGGGAAAGTACTTTTTGTTTGCTGAATTTTCAACATACTTCTCTATATATTTGTTCAGTAAAGTGATTCAAGGTATGCTTCCTTATTTGGTTATTTAAGACTAGAATTTGTTTACATATCATTCAGAATCAGAGACTGTATGCTGGAGAATGAGGCAAAATCTGAAACTTAACTGTATTTGTCTTATATTTTCCTTTTCGTAAGTTAAAATTATTTGCAGATGTGTAAGGCAAGTGCACTGTGTTTTATGAACATGCACATTATGTTCTCTAGCTATTAAATAACTAATCTACGTTAATTAAAGTAATCACCTCTGTGTTCTCTAAAGATTTTAAATAGATAGCTAAGTGTTAGCCAAATGACTTTTGTTTGTATTAGTGTTGTGGCTAATCATTAGATGTTTGGTAGACTGAAGAAAAGGATATAATTGTTCTAGCTAGATGGATGGACATCCCCAGCCTGGGATTTTGAGAAATTCTACTTCTTTTAAGCTTGTTTGCTTTCATATTAAAATGTTAATTTAATGCGACCAAATTATTAGGAAAATGTAAGAGCACATATCCTGATTTTGACATTTATGCTGTAGTTGGCTATAGTAAGGGAGGTGCTTATAAATCTCATGAATTTGTTGAATTCATAGATTGTTTCTATAAAAGGAATTCCATGTAAATCGAACTTTTGAGATGCATTCGATGTTAAGGTAAAAATGTGCATTCATGCTTGTTTGTAGTGTTGTTTGGGGACTAGGAGCACATATTCTCACTTTTTTTTTATTCTTTAGGTGGGAAAAGCTATGTCTTCAAATGAAACAGCAGCCTATAAAATCATGAGGAGTCTGGACGTAGATTATGTTTTGATTATTTTTGGAGGGGTTATTGGCTATTCTGGTGACGACATCAACAAGTTTCTCTGGATGGTTAGGATAGCTGAAGGGGAACATCCAAAAGATATTCGGGTAAGAAATTAGGTCGTTCTTGGTGTGTGAAGGACCGTTCCCAGAGTGTAAGTAACCCTCTTCCCTTTCTGACTGCATTGTATTTTTTATCATCATCCTGTCTCCAGAGCAGTCCCTCACTCTACTGTTTACTAAAGACAGCATAAGCATTTTCCCAGGTTTAAAACTTTTGAAATCCGGTACTTCCATTCTCCTCTAGGAAACAATTTCTTTTCAAGATTCTTGCTTTTACTCCTACAGCCTACCCTTTCCTTTCATTTTTGTTGCTTCCATTCTGGTATTGACCCCAGTGCTCATAAACCTGAAATAGGACAGTAGCCTTCAAATTGCTGCCTTTGCCTTAGTCTGTTTCCTCTCCCAGTCTAACATGACATTGATCATGTTACTTTACAGCTTTTTTTTTGTTTAAGCCTCCATTCGTTTAAGGAAAGGAGCCTCGGAAAAAAAAGACAGATAAGAGTTGCAACTAAACCCTGCTGCTGTCAGCTTGGTGCTGTGGGCAAGTTGTTTTTCAGCCAGTCAGCATTATATGGTTCGAGCAGTAGGTCTTGTTCTAGGTTCTAGTATTAATGGTGGTGATTAGGGCCATTTCAGTTGATAACTAATAGAGATGCCAGGAATAATTCACTTGTAGTGCTGTTACGAGATTTTCTGGTAATGTAGATGAACCCTCAGCCTCATGACTGGTTTAGAATAATCAGAATGATGATTGAAATAGGAAAACATTGGTACAAAATCAAAACTGCTCAGCTCAGAATGCAGCCCCTTAATACTTCCCTTTGCTGGCTCCTTGTCCTTCTAGCAGCGTTTCCCACTCTGTCACTCTCCCCTAGCCCATGAAACTTGCTTTGTGTTTTCTTTCCTTGGCTCATCTGACATTCATGTTACAATCTTCTCTTCTTGGGGTACCTTCCCTACAACAGTTCTGTCGCCTTGGCAGAGGTCCTTCTGCGGTACATCCATGTCTCTACTCATCAGGTCATGTCCAGCCTGTTTTGTAGGTAAACTCTGTTGTATCCTTCCACTCAGCTATGAGCTCAGAGAGGATAGGCACCCAGCAGTGAAGTTACATGATGAAGGCATAAAAGAGGATTCACTGCTGATCCAGAATAAAAGGACCTTTTGGGAAAACATGGGAATGTGTTTTGTGTGACAGGGGTAAAGTTGAGTAAAACCCCAGATTTCCTATTTAAACATAAATGCTTTACTACCTGACATTATCCCTTAACTACCATTAATAAATAGTATTTCCTTGTATTTACATTGGTCTTAATCTTCCAAGTATGTGAGTGTTTTCACTTGTGGATTTGCTTTTAGCAATGTTAAAATTGTGACATGATAGATTGAGGTATGTTTTGAACATTTGTATAGAGAAAAATCCTAATTTTCTGTGCTTTGTGAGGAGGTAATTTACACATTGACATGGTTCAAAAAATGAAATATATAGGGACATACAGTAAAAGTTTATCCCCCCCCCCCAAAAAAAAAAAAAGTCCATGGTAATCTTGTTATTTTCTTATCCTAATTGAAGCAGATAACTAGTAGAAAAATATACACATTGTTCTTGCCTTTTTTTTTAACCTCACAATATTCTATGGAGATCTTCACATATTAAAATGTGGGAATCCTCCTTCATTTCTGTTTTTTTACATCTGTATAGTAAGGCCTGGCGTGCTGTGATTCATGGGGTCGCAAAGAGTTGGACATGACTGAGCGACTGAACTGAACTGAGTGTGTTCTGTTGCGTGTGTGCACTATGATTTATTTAACCTGTCCCTGTTAATGGATATTAAGGTTTTTCTAGTTTTTAAATCTGAAACAGTGGTGCAATAAGTAACTCTCATCATTTTGCCCACATTTTAGTATCTCTGCAGGGTAAATTCCTAGAAAAGAAATTTCTGTCAGTAGTATCAGATTGGCCCTCTCAGAGGTTAATTTATAAATTTGATGAGCTCACAATAAAAATTGCTGTTAAGAGTTTTCTAAATGTTCCTCTCCCAACTAAAAAAATTGTTTTGACGGTCATGTGGAAAAATAAAACAAATTTAGGAAAACTCTGGAAAGGAATAATGAATGGCTGGGGAAGGGGACACAGTTGGAGAGAGTCAGCATACCTAGTATTAATTCATGGTGTTGGTACCATTTTTTAAAATAATTACTGAGGTTTTATTATAACATGGTTTAAAATCTGGTAAAATTAATTACTCTCCATCATCCAGCAAACTATTGTTCTCTTTATGTTTTCTTGGATACTTTTTTTCTTTTAATAAATAATTTCTGGACTGAGTGTTAAACACCCGTGATAGTTTTGTGGGTTTTTAAGAGATCACATTAAATTTATAAGTTTTGTCTTCTGATACTGTGTTTTTTTTGAGATTTAACTAAATATGGCTTTATGAAGATAAACTCAAAAGCTAGCTCTTATGGGGAAATGAAAAGGGGAACCTCTAATTGTGAATATGTCATATTAAACTGACACAGAAACTTCTGGATTCTTTCCTATAGGAAAGTGACTATTTCACCTCACAAGGAGAATTCCGCGTAGACAAAGCAGGATCCCCTACTTTGTTAAATTGCCTTATGTATAAAATGTCATACTACAGATTTGGAGAAATGCAGGTTAGTTATAATCCTTGGTTTTTTCTATAATCTTTATTTTATAAGCTTCATTCTAGATTTTTTCTGTAATCTTTATTCACAGGAATATTTTAACAATAGTCTTGTTTGACTCTAAAAAGCAGGATAATATTTTGGTTGTGCTCTAAAGAAAAATGTGCTCATCTAAAATTTTTTCTACTCTATTAAATTTACTTTCTGAAACTTCTGTGTGAAAAATGAGGAAATATTTTTTAGAGCAGAGGTTTCTTTCCAAAAGGTTAATTAATAGAGGCTTAAATCCAACCCTTGCCTGCCATCCTGGTTTTTTTTTGACTTCATGTTTTTGGAAAACATTGCTCTCCCAGGGAGAGGTCTTCCAGTTGGGAAGCAGTGTGATCTACTGCCTGGTGAGGGAAAGCCAGAAATTAAAGGGTTGGATTATTTAGTCACTTCACTATCCCTGTTCTCCATTACCTCAGATAGCTGGGACTCTCTAGGTCAGCGTTTCCCAGAAAATTAGAATGATGTGCTACGAAAGATTTAGTCAATGAAAGGAATGAATGGGCAGGGAAGCACTGTGGCAGAAGGAACAAACCGCAACTGCCACACACCTGGGGTCCAGGTCGGGCTCTACCATGTCGTGTAATCCTTGGATGAGTCACATTCTCCCTGGGCTTGGTTTTTTCCTTATCTGTATATAATGGGGCTCCCGGTGGCCTCTGCTGTTCTTCCTAACCTTTATATTGCATGACTGTCATACCAAGTTACACCTTCGTGCTAAGGTTATATTGAAAACTTTGTGGTTGCATGCTGCTTTCTGGTTGATACTAGAAGGCAGAAGGAAAATTGCTTGTTTAATTTTGTACAAATACCATGGATCAAGATAATGTTTCTGCATTACTCATTTGGAATTACTCTGCAAGTAGCTTTAAAAAATAATAATTTTACTACTAGGTTTAAGTTTTTGTTTGTGTTTTGATTTCTTTTGAAGGCAAACTGCCTGGTCTCTAAACTCATGCTATGCTGAGAGAGAAGCACTAAGGGCACAATAATTAGCTGCCCCAGAAAATGGGTGGAAGATTAGTTTCTCTGTTGACTAGTAATAGCATTAAAGGACCTTTGTTGTTCCTGTCTAACCAAGAGCTCTAAGCGGTGCATCCAGCATGCATTCATTTTGATGCTTTCCCTCCTCAAGAATGTGTTCAAGATGTGAAGTACACCTTTCCTGTTATAAGATGCATAATAACAAGTTATTCCCTCATGGGACAAGATTTGTTTTCTGGTCTTATTTTTAAATTGGATTCACTTAGTTTCTGTGTGACAGCATAAACCTACTCTGAGAATTTGTTAAAATCCTCTCCCTTTCCTCCATTTTTTGCTCTTCTCATCCCTGGTTAATCTTCCCTTGGTTTGGTTTAATGTCCTTTTTAGTTGCCACTTTCAGGATGGTTAGCATCAGCCTACTTGTGCTCTGATTTCACAAGTAGCACTGGTGAGATAGAGCCACACTGAATAAGGTAAAGTCATCGTGCACCTTACCGCCTAGTGGAGGATGCAGATAATTTTGAAAATAAAAATTTTAGCAACAAACACTATAGAGTAAAAGAATAAAAGAATCAGTGGAGGAGACTTCTCAGTCATCAATCTAAAGAAAAGATTTCCCTGAAGTGGTGGTATTTGGGCTGAGACCAGAGAATAGAAAAGAGCCAGTCATGCAGAATTGCCAGATGAAGAACTTTGAGGCTGACAAAGTAATCTGGTAGTGCAAGGTCCAGGCAGGGAGGCCCTTCTGTGTGTTTGCTCTGAAAACCTGTAAGAAGGGTTTCATGGATTTCATTTTGCTATTTTGGGTTTTTTGTGCCTGCAGGCTGCTCGTCCATTCTAATTCTTACATTGAGTTTCTCTCTTGCTGATTTCTTCCTGTCTGGTGAGCAGCATATGAGGACTGTTAACAGTATATCACTCTGATTCTGTTTCCCTAGTTTAAAAGGAGAGAGTTATACTCTGGTGATAACACTCCCTTCTAATACTGAATGTTTCCAGTATGTTTAACATCCAGTACTCATGTCACTTTTGCAGCTGGATTTCCGTACACCTCCAGGTTTTGATCGGACACGTAATGCTGAGATTGGAAACAAGGACATTAAATTCAAGCATTTGGAGGAAGCCTTCACGTCAGAGCACTGGCTTGTAAGAATATATAAAGTGAAAGCCCCTGATAACAGGGAGACACTAGACCACAAACCTCGAGTAACCAACATTTTCCCCAAACAGAAGTATTTGTCAAAGAAGGTGGGTACCAAATGAAGTCAGGTCTATAAAAGAGTAACTCAAGATTGGTCAGTTTGTCTGAAAAATTATTAAAAATTGCTAATAGGTTTTCATTTGCCAGATTTGTAAAGACCAAGGCTTAAATACAAAGTAGATATCAAGTGCCAGCCTGCTGAGGGCAGTCCTTACAAACTGAGCACTCAAGCTACCCCAGGAAGCAACTGCTTCTGGAGAGTTCTTCATGGGAAGAATGGTTATCAGTGAACTGAGCCAAGAGTTTTCAGAGACATTCTAGCTTTAATTTGTGCCATTCCCATTGCAAAGACTAGTTTGTAAAGTAAGATGTGTCTGTGGCCATCAGTTTCTGAACCTTTGTGAAAGTAAAAATGCCAAACACTAACAGTTGTGATTCATTCATGATCGTTTGGTCAAAGCAAATTTATATAGCATTTTCACGTTCCAGTCTCAGTACAATGTTACTATATTATTCATTGAATTTTTAAAAAAGCTCAAGTTGAATTGAGTCCTGAATCCTCCAAAAATTTATCTTTAGATAATTATTAAGTATAATTGTCACGAAAAAGCTTGTAGGCAGAATTATGATGATGAGACCATTGCAGTCCTTTTGTAATACTTAATAAGACATGAAGCCTTTTATTAGAGGTCATTATGGCTCACTTAAACCAAATAGGTCTGATCTTTGCTATAAAAACTATTGAAAATGAGTATTTATATGGTTTGCCCTCTGTGGGAGATGGAAAATAATGAGCAGTCAGATGAAATATGAAGATTGTATTTTAAAGTACAACCCTTAATAATACTAGTTGTTATTAGACTGATTTTAGTCTTAAGTCTTGAAAGATGCTTGTGTTTACATTGTCCAGATCAGTTATTTTAAATCATTGAAGGGGCTTCCCTGGTGTCTTAGTCGGTAAAGGATCTGCCTCCAATGTAGGAGACCAGGGTTCAGTCCCTGGGTCAGGAAGATCCCCTGGAGAAGGGAATGGCGGTCGCAAAGAGTCAGACATGATTGAACAACTAACACTTTTCACTTTGTATTACTTAAAATATACTTCAGATATGCTCAGAATACAAATTCAGTTTATACTATAAAAGTGCTAACTATTAACTGTATGATATGTAAATGGAAACTTTAAATGAATCCTTCCTGTGCCAGGAATAGGTTACCGTGTCTTAACTAATGTATTGAAGAGTGTCAGAGAGCTGGCACTCAACTGTGTCAGTCGTGTCAAGTGATCGGTGTCTCGTGAGCACACGGTGGGGGAAACTGGTGGGTCACATCGGTGCAGAGGCCAGAGCGCGTGCTGCTGGGCCCAAGGCAGTCGGTCCCTCCTCAGACATCTCAGCCCCGTTAAGGTCCCCTTCTTCTGAGAAACACAGCCGTTGAACTAGCGGTCCTACTGATCCTAATCTGACCTCTTTTGTCTTCCCGTCATTTCTCCCAAATAGACAAGTGAATGGATAAATAAAAACCCACCTGTCTTGTATGCCCCAAACATGTATTCTGGTTGCCACCAATGTGAAGCTTGTGTTTCTGATTTCCATGGCTTTATAAGTAGTTTGTACCAGCAGGAATGCTTTTTGTTCTGCTTTCCTGTCCCCGTCCCAGTTTCTGCTTTTGAGGGGGTGAGTACAGCAGCCACTGTGAGAGCTGTCCGGCCACTGCTGTGCCAGCGGGGCTGAGGCCCTGAGAATGGTGGTCCAGGACTGCCTGCTCAGTGCTCCGAGAGAGCCAGCACCCTGAGGGCCTAGTTCACGCTTGGAGAGACCTGGGGCATCTTACAGGAGCTCCTAGAAGAGGTTTCAGGTTAGAAATCTGGGGATAATGATAATAAACTCTTGGCCTGGTTTAAAGTTTTACAAATTGTACCCTCTGTTTTTTGTTGTTTTTTTTTTTTTGTCCTAATAATAAGGTAATATATGTTGTGGACAAGTTAGCAGTAGTTAATTTTTGTGATCTTAAGGATTGAATTTTGCCCCATATTTTTGTTCCTGTTGGAAAAATTTTAAATTGTTTTAATGTGAGCATCCTAATAGGTACGTACACGATAAGCATTTGCCAAAGTTTCTGAAAAATGAAAGTGTTAGTCGCTCACTTGTGTCCGATTCTTTTGCGACCCCATGGACTAAAGTTTGCCAGGCTTTCCTGTCCAGGGGATTTTCCGGACAAGACACTGGAGTAGGTTGCCATTCCCTTCTCCAGGGGATCTTCCTGAGCCAGGGATTGAACCCGGGTCTCCCACATTGCAGGCAGATTCTTTACCATCTGAGCCACCAAAGTTTCTGAAACCACCTCCATAGTTATATTTAAATATGAGAATTGAATCGAGGGATCAATCTCTTGAATCTTCACCCACTGCTAACCCAGTGCTTTGATGGTGCATTGAATTACTTGTTGAATTGAATTATGATAAAAAGTGTTGCTTTTTTTCAGTGTCTACAAAAATGTCAGATTGTCAAACACATGTCCTATATGATTTATCTTGTGAGACTCTAAGATAGCAAACATTTTTGCAGTAATTTGTTTCTTACACCACAGACATCAGTTTGACAGTATTTTTTTAAACATGTATGAAACTCAAAGGATGTTACGGTTTTGTTTTTTTCCCCTTGGTGTTTGCGTTTTGTTTTGTTTTGAATATTTAAGTGCTGGAGAATGTGCCAGGTAACTTTATTCTCTTTTATTTTTGTGGATAGGTATAGGTCATCCTCATTTTTACAGATAAGAGAATTGGGGCTCCAAAAGTTACCAAGTGAATTAGGATTTCTGACATATCTAATTCTTGGAGCCTAAATCAGCACCAGTAAGGGTTTCTGAATCCTTAGTCTAGGCATACTGTAGCATGCTTAGAAATGTGAGTCATTATAGCTAAGCATTTCGTGGTTGAGAAGGCAGGTCGGGGTCCATTCACTTGAAGACGAAGACATATGACAGGCTTTGGAGGAGCACTGTGGTGGTCCTTTCCTCATAAAGTTGAGGACCTTGTCCCGCTCATCCTGGATCTCTACATCCTCGGTGTAGAGCAGCAGGGAGTGCTCGTTGACAGTTGAGGGAGACCGGACCCAGGAAGAGCTGAGTGCTTATTAAGACAGTCTTCACCACTCTGCAGTAAACCATGTGTGTATCCGTATTTTTAATCCATGAGAAACCTGCACTAACACTAGGTATTCTGTTTTCTTTTTAGACTGCGAAAAGGAAGCGTGGCTACATTAAAAATAAGCTAGTTTTTAAGAAAGGCAAGAAAATATCTAAGAAGACTGTTTAAAAACACTGTTCTGGTTCCTAACTTGAAGCAGATGTCTTTGTGAGAACCGGTCTTTGCCTTTAGCTCATGTCGTGTTTCACAGCAGCGGAGAGGGTACAGAACCATCACTGGTCCAGGTTAACATACAAAACTCTGGCAACACCTCATTTAAAAAATAAAATTGGCTTATTGAGAACAGCTGTTTTCGATTTGTAATGTGAAGCAAGACAGAGCACTGCTGTACATGTCTTAACAGCAGGTTTTTTTTTTTATTGGTACATATTATCCTTCAAATCTGAAAATTTGGACAAATCGCACCAAAGAACCCTCTAATTTGGTCCCTGGCACATGCATACTTGTCAAGGTTTTTTATTCTTTTACAAGACCTGCATTTTATTTGAATGACCCAGATAGCAATATGTAAAATACAAATGACACAATGTGATGCAAGCTTCTTGAACCAGTAAAGCTAGTGCAGGTCTGAGCAAGAGGTATGAGGAGGACACTTCCTTGAACTGTATTTATTTTCATGTTTCTCCAGTGCAAAGAATGTTTCATCAAATGTACATTTTCTATTGCTTACTGTTTGCTCTGAGAAGAAGCTGCTGTTTTAAAGATGGACCTCTAACTCATTGATTCAAGTAGTTGTTTTTTTAATATGTTGAAATATTATTGCTGCTGTTAGCAGTTGTTTTCACCAGGTACTTACAGAGCAGATACCATACATGGTTCATTCAAGGGCTAAATTTATATCCTTTGGCAATCATGGCAACGCACAGAATGTTGCTTGTTAGCAGGCTGGGGTTTGGCGTCCTACTCCTGAGTTGAGCACTATGTTTACATACAAAAGATTAAGGAAGAAACCCTTAAAGTGGACAGGTATCCAGAGTTTGTTTTGTGTGACTCTTCAAAATGACAAAGGATTTGTAAAATTCTGGCTTTCTCTCATTTTTACAACAGTTTCATCCATCACAGTGACTTTTGTCCTTTGCTCCATATTTTGTTAATCCCTTAAGCATTTGATGAAACACTCTTTAATGCTATGTGCATTTTCTTACTTTTATTAAAAATGTGACCGTTGTCAAAAAATGCACTAAAATGTCAATGGAGATTGAACATGTTCACTTTCCAGCTCATAGGCAACTTTATATAGACTTGAAATTTTTCTCCTGTTTAGTAAAAGTGAAAGAGAAAGGTTTTTCCTGCCACAGGATATCTTTCCTTTTTTTTTTTCTTTTTTTTAATATAAACAAGCATAACTTACACCACTGTTTTTGGTGGAAAAATGCAGAATAGTATGTACCTTTTATGAAGAAAAGTGTAATTTACAATATTCAGTGAGAATGTTACTGCCAATTTTCTTTTTCCAAAGTGTAGAATACTCTTTGATTTATAGAATTCATTTTTGACCCAGATGATGGTTCTTTTACAGACAAATAAAATGGTCCAACATTTTCACAAATGAAGTGTAACTGAATCTGGATTTCTGATACCTTGTCATTTGGGGGATTTTATCTTACTTTGTTGCTTTAAAATTTAATGCAGAGAAGTTGTTGACTGTAGGGAAAATAAAGTTAATTCAAATTTTGTGTTAAGTGTTGTGTTTTTACAGATCTTTTCTTTACAGGGTCTTGAGCACACGCTGTCATCTTGTTCGCATTGACAAAGGTTTGAGAGAACCCATGTGGAGAATCAAAAACAATAAACACAAAGGCAGTTACTATAATTTCACTTTTATATATCTCTAATTTCACGTTTCTGCTACATTAAGACCTCAAGTGTCATTACAATATAGCTTTTACTGATGCAGTTCATGGAACCAAAATGGGGTTCCCCAAAACTAGTTCAACTGAGACCTACTATTGTGTTATGCCTTCCCCTGCCCACCCTCGCCCAGAGTGAAAATTTCATTTTGACTTTTTATGGGTGAGGGGAAGACACCTAACCAGAAAGGAGCTTATCTCCATGTAAAGAGGGCAGAACTCTTAACAAAAGCTCTTCTCTGTAAAGTTCTAGTTAAACATCACTGAAGTCTTATTTAATTTTCTCATTAAGAGCAGGAATGACCTGTCACCTCCAGTTCTGATTCAGGGGATTATCTCAGTAAAAATTATATTGTAATGACACTTGCGGTTTTATTATAACAGAAAAGTGAAATTATCAATATATTAAATAGCTTTTGTTTTATTCAACATCTTAGAATTGAGCAAACTGAGTGGTTTGTAGTAAAAAAAAAAAAAAAAACACATTAGGCTGCAAATCCAAAGATAAAATTCATTTTGCAAACTCACATTGTTACCTACTGGAGAGTGCATTTGTAGAATTTTCTCAGTCCCCAGGCCATGACCAAAAGGCCAGAGGACTGAAGAGTATAAAAGCATTCTGTAGAGTGTTACTGTTTCTATACTCGGGGGTCAGAGGATTATGAAATCTGGAGCTACTACACACTGTTTTTAATGGTGGTAAAATATAAAACAGAAGATTTGACATCCTGACCACTGTAAAATTACAGTTGAGTTGTGTTGAGTGCATTCACATTGTTGTGCGACCCTCTCCAGAAGCTCGTCCTCTTGCTGGAACAGCTGCTGTTGAAGTGGGGACTTCAGACCTCCACCTTGTTACCCAGGTAGGTGGAATCATGAGTGAACGTAGAAACAGCAGCCTGTAAGAAATGGCAGGTGTCTGACATGAAAAGGTAAGTCTGTTTTAGTGTGAAGTATAATGCAGAGAAGACAAATGTCTGCCTTAGCAAGTCACCACCAGACGAGCGACTCTGTGACCACGATTCAGATCAAGACCGCAGCACTGCTGGGACCTGGGAAGTCTCCTCATGCCCCCCACCCAGTCCCTGGCCTGTCCCCTCGCCCCTCCAGAAGGTAATTGGTCTCCTAGCTTTTACAATAATTATTCTTTGTAAACATATTTAATTGTACCCATTCTTTGAACACAAAATGCAATCAAAATAGATATTTTTTGTATCTATAGCTACTTTAGCTTAATTTTGATGAAATTCAGAATGTTGCATAGGTTTATTTTCATTGATGTATAGCATTTTTTTGTCTCACATACCATTCTATTGTTGATGAATATTTGCGTTTCCAGTTTGAGGATATAGTTAAGGCTATCACAATTTCTATTATCTCTCTCTCAAGAGACTATATGCACACATTTTTGTATTTACCTAATGGAAAATCCCATGGATGGAGGAGCCTGGTGGGCTGCACTCCATGGGGTCGCTGAGTCGGACACGACTGAGCGACTTCACTTTCACTTCTCACTTTCATGCATTGGAGAAAGAAATAGCAACCCACTCCAGTGTTCTTGCCTGGAGAATCCCAGGGATGGGGGAGCCTGGTAGGCTGCCATCTATGGGGTCGCACAAAGTCGGACACGACTGACGTGACTTAGCAGAATAAAGTAGAATTACTGGGAAAGGTATAAAGGTTCTTGTTTACTCCCACATCCTAATCAGCCCTTGTCAAGCTTTATGATTTTCTTTCCAGTACGTGAATGACAGTTTTTTGTTGTTTAGTTGCCATTTCTAGGTTACTAGTGAGGTTGGTCATTTGGAAATCTCCCTTTTACAAGGTTTTGGGTGTTCTGTTGATTTTTATTTTTTCATTGTATTAGTAGGGGTTCTTAATATATCCTATATATAAGCTCTTCATCATTGTGTTACAGACCACCTAGTTAGTATTCTAATGTTGTATTTTTCAGTCTTGCCTGCCTGTAGCTTTCTGTGCCATTAAGTAATCTTTTCCTTACCTGTGGTGTGAAGATAGTTTCTTGTGGTCTTTTCTGGGAAATTTATTGTTTTATGTTTAGCTTTGCAGTCTGCCTGGAATTCAGTTGAGTGCAGTGTGAATAGTTTGGGTTTTGTTTTGGGTTGGTTATGTTTTTTCTCCATATGAGTCTAATTTTTGCATTTATTGAAGAACTATCCTTTTCCTGCAGCTCTGCAGTTCTCCTTTTGCAGGAAATTTGTACATGAATCTGTCTGAACTGTTACATTCCATAGAGTTCTTAGTTTTCTGTATTGACTTAATGTGCTTTAACATATTTCAGATGGTGATGTAAGTCCCACTCCATCTTCTTAGACCTAGCTTGGCTATTTCCAGTCTTTTGTTTCTCCATGTAAATTTTAGAACCAGTTTATAAAGTGATACCAGAAAAGAAAGAAAAAACTTGTTGAGCTTTTGACTGGGCAGTGAGCATTGAAACTATAGGAAAAATTAGCACCTTTGAGTCTTCTAATATTGAGTCTAATAACTGTGAATATGGCATATCCTACTATTTATAGAAGTCTGGGTCATCTTTAATTTCTGTATTGTTTTTAAATAGGTGTTACTCATTTTCATAAGTTGTATTGCAGTACGTCCTAAAAATTTATTTTCCAACTGTCAGGATATAAAATGTGTGGTTTTATGTGTTAAAATCATACTAAACAACCTGTTAAAAAGCACTGTAATAATTTTAGATTGTTAATATATGGCAGTTTTATCTCTCTCTTGTAGTAGTTATATATTTGACTTTGTTTTTGCTGCACTGGTCAGGACGAGTCTAGTACTGCATAGAAGAGGTAACATCTTTATCTTGTTCCTGTCTCACACAGGAAGTTATCAGTGTTTCTTCTTTAAATATGTTAAGTGTTAGTCACTCAGTCATGTCCAACTGTGTGACCCCATGCACTGTAGCCCACCAGGCTCCTCTGTCCATGGGGATTCTCCCGGCCAGAATACCAGAGTGGGTAGCCATTCCCTTCTCCAAGGGATCTTCCCGACACAGGGATCGAACTCTGGTCTCTTGCATTGCAGGTGGATTCTTTACCATCTAAGCTGTCAGGGAAGCCCTTAAGTGTGTTTACTGTAGACTTTCTGTTGGTATCTTTGGATTGAGTACATATTTTTTCCAGTTTCCTGAGTTTATTACATGTGAAGTTGGTTTTGTTTTGTTTTGGTTTGGTTTATTGAGATGATTTTGGTTTTTCTCCTTTATTCTGTTAACACAGTGAATGAATTATAGAGATTTTTTGTTAACATTGTTATCCCAGGAAGGCAAATTTAACAATCAGTGTTTCAAAGAATTTGCTGGTGCAAACATTTGGGCGTATATTTCTCTTTGAATATAAAATTAAATATGGGAGGGAATGGCTACCTACTCTGGTATTCTGAATTAAATTGAATAGATTTAATAATCTTATTACACAGTTGGATTTTTAAAATTTTTGTCAGATTTGGTAGTTTTCAAGGAATTTGTCCATTGTCTAAATTTTCAAATAGGTGAATGTAAAATTGTTGCTAATATCACTTTAACAGTTATTTTACTGTCCACAGATTCTATAGTGATGTCCTTATCATTTCTGAGGTTGGTTTTCTTTCTTCTCCATTTGTCTCTCCCTCATTACCCTTCAGTTTTTATCAAAGACCAGCTTATTTATGGCTTTGTTGACATTTTCTATAGTATGTTTTAATTTCATTGATTTGTGTTAATTGTTTCCTTAAAGGAGTGGTATTCTTTTCATCTTAGTGTGATACATGATTTTAAAGTTCTAAATTTATTCCAAGCATAGTCTGTTTCATTCTCAAAGTTTTCATGTGAACTGTCATGGAGTTTAATGCATACTTTGTGTACTTTCTTCTTTGAACCTTGGGTTGTTTATTTAGATGTACATTTCTTGATTTTTCAGATGTAATGGTTTTCTGGTTATCCTTTTATTATCAGTTTCTACCTTAACTGCACTGTAATCAGATACTCTAAATTTTACTCCTTTGAAGATGTTTGCAATTGTTTCTGTAGTCCAATTTGTGTGTATAAAATCTCCCTGAAGCTTGTTCTGTTTGCTGAGAAGGATATATTGACACTGTAAACTGTTGCAGGTTTGCCTGTTCCTATTTGAACCTTTTTTGTATGTTTGGACCCAGATTATTAGGTGTATTTACACTTACAATTTTATTGGTAAATTGAACCTTCAGTTTTTGGGGACTACCAGGATTTATTTTCAGTAATGCCTTTTGTTAAAGCCTATTTTGTCTGATTGTTCTGTCAGCTTTCTTCAGATGACCGCATGATGTATGTATTTCATCCTTCAATGTATCCTACTCTGGATTTGTTCAGCATTTAGCTTTGTAGCTTGTTGGGTTAAGTTCCCAATCATCACTTGGAATATTGCTTCTGCCCCATTCTCTTTGCTTTCCGAGATTCCAGCTGAACATATAATTAAGCCTTCTGTATTGGCTGTCTCCTTTTCCTTCTCCATTCTGTGTATTTTCTCTTATTTGCTTCTCTCGTCAGTTATAACTAATCTGATGTTTTAAGGCTGGCCGTCCATTGAGTTATTATTTTCAATTTTAGAATTCCTCCTCATGCCAAATCTGTTTCTTTTTATGGTTTATAAAAAGCTTACTACTGACAGTCTTTGATCTAGTGAACATAAAGCATGTCTGATTAGCCCATTAATTCACTGGAGTTCTTTGTGGGTCTTGTTTCTGGTGTGTTTCCTCTTAATGTATGGAGGAGAGGGGGCAGATGGTGTGCCCTGAACATACATAAGAAATTGTACAAGTAACTTTAGGTCTAAGAGATTTTCCTTTATAGAAGATTTTGTTTCTGCCAGGTACCTCATGATTCATAGCAAGCCGTAATCACATTCATCCAGTTCAAGGGATGCTGTGTAATCACAGAGTTAGCCTGCCATCTCTCTGAGGGCTGGTTCATGATTCCCAGACTAGAAACCCTGCAAGGACCTCATCCATGCAGGTTTTAATACCAGCCTTTGTCCTCTTAGTTCTACGAAGTCTCTGCCAGTTTCCAGGGGGAAATGGCCTCAAATGCCAGGCCTTCTGTCTCAAGATTTCCATCTTCTGGATTCTGTGTGGTGATGCAGTCTTGGTTCTGTGAAGTCTTAAAACAGGTATATTATTTCTTGTCCACTTCCCTGGTGGCTCAGCTGGTAAAGAATCCACCTGCAATACGGGAGACCTGGGCTCGATCCCTGGGTTGGGATGAGTCACCCAGAGAAGGGAAAGGCTACCCACTCCAGTATTCTGGCCTGGAAAATTCCATGGACTATATAGTCCATGGGATCGCAAAGAGTTGGACACGATTAAGCAATTTTCCCTTGTCTAGCTTTACTACTTGGCTTTTTAGCTAAAGAGTTGGTCCAAACTCCCCCAGTTCACTATTGTCAGAAGCAGAATATTAGGGAAAAAATCTAGCTCTTTATTTACTTGGAGAATATGGAATATTCTTGGTGAGTTGTTTTATTTCTAAGATCTTGGAGGCATTTTGATTAGAGTACCAACTGTGTACTTTTGTTGAATGGGGTTTCAATAAAAGCTGGAGATACAACACTGAATGAATGAAAACTCAAGGTCAATGGCAGCCAGACTGACTGTGATAACAGTGCATTCTCTTAACCTCAGCACACTGGTAATTACTCAAACAGGCCAAATAGATAAAGCAAGATCTGTTCTTTGACAAACTTAGATTAACATGAATCAGCGCTCAGGCCTGTACCCTGCTGAAGGAAATATATAATCCTCTTTGTCTTTTGATAAATATGGTCTATTTTTTAATGTTTTTATGGCTCTAGCTATTTGAGGCGACAGATAGTATAGAAGGTAGATAAGTTTATCTACACTGCCTTTGTCCAGGAATAGAAAAACAGACTCGTTAGTTAACCTCCCATTTCGAACCTTTTTGGCTAACATAGAATTAACTTTTAGATCTGTAATCTGTTGAATTAGTTTTTGTATATGACTTGAGGTGTGAGTTTTTTCAGTTGAGCCAACATCATTTGTTGAAAAGACTTGAAAACTGACCAACATTCTTAATGTTTCATCAGTCTGTGTGTATACTCTTGATACACTGATAACTACAGCTTTTCAGTAAGTCTTGAACTTGGGTAATGTGGGCTCTCTACCTTTGTTCAGTGACCTTTAAATATTGACCGAGGCTGCAGGCCTTCACTGGGTGCCTGGGCTAAGCGAGGACATGTTGTCACCCAGCCTGCAGCAGATGTAGGATTAATGTCCAGACTCTGTAAAGAATGCTTAGGGAGAAAACAGATGATGATTTTTGATTAGTCCTTAACAGAAGAAATCCAAATGAGAAATAAACATACCCATCAGGTTAGCCAAAATACAAACATATGCATTGCTGATGGGAACTTAAAATTTAAGACGACTCAGGAGTTAGCTGATGCACACTGAAGATATATATCCCATATCCCTGCAATTCTAAAGTCTGTCAAAAGTAGCTAAGTTGATAGTAACATATTCTTATAAAGGAACAGTATAGAAGGAAAAAGTGCACTACATTGATAAGGAATAACATTGATGATCATAAAAAGTTTGAGTTTACAAGCCAAAAGATTATACGATTCCATTTATATACAGTTCTAAAGCAGGCAAACTATGTACCATTTAGGAATGTGTACATAGTATTAAAGCTATAAAGCAGGATGTGGTTTACTCACAAAGTTGAGGTCAACTCTGGGGGAGGAGAGTTGGGGGACAATAATGGGGACACTGATTTTAGAAAAAGGCTCTGGAGTGAGTGATGGCATGTTCCACTTGAGTTGGATTGTGATTACATGTGTCTGCTGCTCCTTTACACTGTGCACTTGATTTTAGCACACACAAGACCAAGCCCCTTGATGCTTCATGAGACATTTAAAATAAGAAAAAACGAGAAACTGGAAAATGGTCATTGGTCTACAGCACTGAACACATGCCCAATCATGGAAAAGTCACATTAAAAATAGTACTGATTTCATCCTTTTACATGGAACTGTCCTGTTTCCCAGCACCACTTATTGAAGAGGCTGTCTTTTCTTCACTGTGTGTTTTTGCCATCTTTGTCACTCAGTAGGTGACCATAACTGTATGAGTTTAGCTCTGGACTTTCCTATATCACTGATTCATATTTTTATATCAAAACCATACTGTCTTAATTACTGTAGCTTTGTAGTTTTTGACCCACCTTTAAGAATAATGAAAATTTTTAAAAGAAAAAAAATGGGACCTAATTAAAAGCTTTTGCACAGCAAAGGAAACCATAAACAAGACAAAAAGACAGCCCTCAGAATGGGAGAAAATAGCTGCAAATGAAGCAATAAACAAAGGATTCATCTCCAGAATATATAAACAACTCAATCACAAATGGACAGAAGATCTAAATAGACATTTCTCCAACAAACATAAGCAGATGGCCAAGAGGCACATGAAAAGATGCCCAACATCACTATTACAAAAATGCAGACATGTCAGAAATGGCCACTATCGAAAAATCTACAACAACAAATGCTGGAGAGGCTCTGGAAAAAAGGGAACCCTTGCACTGTTAGTGGGACTGTAAACTGATACAGCCACTATGGGGAACAGTCTAGAGGTTTTATAAAATACTAAAAATAGAATTACCCCATGACCCAGCAATCCCACTACTGGGCATATACTTCAGCATCCCCTCTCAAATAAGGAGGGAAAAGAATAGAACTTACGGGCAACAGTCTGATGTATCTTACCTGAAGAAAAAAAGGCTTTTTCACTCTTGTTAGAGAAAAGTGGAATGGCTCGGATCTCAGGCTGGGAAAGCTGAAGAAAGGCAGACACTGCTCATAAAACTTATTGTTTTTATAGAAACACAAAATACTCTGAACACCCAAAGAAAGCTTGAGAAAGAAAAACAGACCTGGAGGAATCAGGTTCCCTGACTTCAACTGTATTACATAGCTACAGTCACATAGTGTGGTACTAGCACAAAAACAGCAATATAGATCATCAGAACAGGGTAGAAAGCCCAGAAAAGACCCACACAACTATGGTCGAGCTATGATAAAGGAGGGAAGACTATACAATGGAAAAATGGTGCTGAGAAAACTAGATATCTTACGTGTAAAACAAATTAGGACATTCTTTAACATTATACACAAAAATAATTTTCTAAATGTAAGAACCTAATTATAAAACAGGAAAACATGGGGAAGAACACTCACATAAATTATAATAGTATCTTTTTCAAGCTGTCCCCTGCTGCTGATACTGCTGCTAAGACGCTTCAGTCGTGTCCAACTCTGTGACCCCATAGATGGCAGCCCACCAGGCTCTCCCGTCCCTGGGATTCTCCAGGCAAGAACACTGGAGTGGGTTGCCATTTCCTTCTCCAATGCAGGAAAGTGAAAAGTGAATGTGTTTTGCTCAGTTGTGTCCGACTGTTCGTGACCCCATGGACTGCAGGCTCTGTTCATGGGAATTTCCAGGCAAGAGTACTGGAGTGGGTTGCCATTGCAATGGAAATAAATAGGTAAACTCAAAAGCTTTTGCACAGTGAAGGAAACCATAAACAAAGTGAAAAAGTCCACAGAATGAGGAAAAAAATATTTGCAAATAATACGACCAACAAGGGATTAATCTACAAAATCTACAAACAGCTCATGCAGCTCAGTAGAAAAAACCCAGTCAAAAAAAGGGCAGAAGAACTAGACATTTCTCCAGGAGGCCCATGGAAACATACTCAAAATTACAGTGAGAGACCATCAAAAAGTCTACAATAATAAATGCTGAAGAGGGCATGGAAAAAAGGGAACTCTTCTACTCTGTTGGAGGGAATGTAAATTGGTACAACCACTATGGAGAACAATATGAAGTTCCTTAAAAAACTGAAAAGTTACCATATGATCCAGAAATCCTCCTCCTGGGCATATATCCAGAGGAAACCATAATTCAACAGCACACGCACCCCAGTGTTCACTGCAGCCCTGATTACAATAGCCAAGATAGGAAGCAATCTGAATGTCCAACAAATGAATGGATAAAGATAGGTATATATACACAATGGAATGGTTCAAATAATGCCATTTGCAGAAACATGGATATGCCTGGAGATTATCATACTAATAAGTTAAATAAGAGAAATACCATATGATAATACTTAAGTGGAATCTAAAAAAAACTGACAAACTTACAAAACAGACTCACAGACTTAAAAATTAGTTTACGGTTATGAAAGGGGGAAGGTGGGGCAGGATAAAGGTGGAGAGTGGGGTTTGGGATTGGAATATACACATTAATATATATAAAATAATCAACAAAGACCTACTGTATAGCACAGGGAACTCCACTAGATGTTCTGTAGCAATCTAGGTAGGAAAAGTGTGTGAAAAGGAATAGATGTGTGTGTGTATATAAAGTCAAATCACTTTTCTGTACACCTGAAACATTACTCCAGCTCTACTGCAGTATTTAAAAAACAACAGAATGGCTATAGTGAGACTACAGACATGGAGATGCCTGGGCAAGAAATTACAGGTAAAACAAAGAGTATCTAAGGTCCTGAGAAGAAGCTAAAGGGAAACTCTGTGAAAAGATGTAAAAACAGTCACATATGAGGAGGACTCAGGGGTACACAGCCCCAGACAGGACATGTGTTCAGAAAAACACCTGAGAGAAATACCACCTCAGGCTGATCCTAAGGCTCAAATGCCTTACACATCAGTGAAGGTCTTCCCCAGTGTGCAGCAGTGAAAACCCTGGGAGAGAGGGTTATTTTCTTCAAATGCCCAGTGTTCAACAAAATATCACAAGAGATACAAAGAAACAGAAAAAACAAGTCCTATATAATAGAGGAAGAAAATAACAGCAATCATCTTTAAGAAAGTGGCATCAGATATATTAGACAAAGAAGCTCATAGAAATAAAACAGCGAACTAAAGTAACTCAAGAAAATACAGAATATCAACTAAGAAATTATCCTTTTAGAAAAAAAATCAAATTCTGGAGCTGAAAAAAGTTCAGTAAAGTGTTAACAGGAAGAAACAATCAATCTTGGAGAGGTCAATTGAAGTTATTAGGTCATTTCAGTTCAGTTGCTCAGTCGTGTCCGACTCTGCGAACCCATGAACTGCAGCACACCAGGCCTCCCTGTCCTTCACCAACTCCCGGAGTCCACCCAAACCCATGTCTATTGAGTTGGTGATATCATCCAACCATCTCATCCTCTGTCGTCCCCCTCTCCTCCTGCCCACAATCTTTCCCAGCATCAGGGTCTTTTCAAATGGGTCAGCTCTTTACATCAGGAACTATCAATTCCTTGGAGCTCCGCTTTTTTTTAGAGTCCAACTCTCATATCCATACATGACCACTGGAAAAACCATAGCCTTGACTAGACGGACCTTTGTTGACAAAGTTATGTCTCTGCCTTTTTAATATGCTGTCTAGGTTAGTCATAACTTTCCAAGGAGTAGGCGTCTTAATTTCATGGCTGCGGTCACCATCTGCAGTGATTTTGGAGCCCCGCAAAAATAAAAGTCAGCCACTGTTTGCCATCTATTTGCTATGAAGTGATGGGACCAGATGCCATGATCTTCGTTTTCTGAATGTTGAGCTTTAAGCCAACTTTTTCACTCTCCTCTTTCATTTTCATCAAGAGGCTCTTTAGTTCTTCTTCACTTTCTGCCATAAGGGTGGTGTCATCTGCCTATCTGAGGTTGACATTTCTCCCGCCATCTTGATACCAGATTGTGCTTCTTCCAGCCCAGTGTTTCTCATGGTGTACTCTGCATATAAGTTAAGTAAACAGGGTGACAATATACAGCCTTGATGTACTCCTTTTCATATTTGGAACCAGTCTGTTCCATGTCCAGTTCTAACTGTTGCTTCCTGACCTGCATACAGGTTTCTCAAGAGGCAGGTCAGGTGGTCTGGTATTCCCATCTCCTTCAGAATTTTCTACAGTTTATTGTGATCCACACAGTCAAAGGCTTTGGCATAGTCAATAAAGCAGAAATAGATGTTTTTCTGGAACTCTCTTGCTTTTTCCATAATCCAGTGGATGTTGGCAAGTTGATCTCTGGTTCCTCTGCCTTTTCTAAAACCAGCTTGAACATCGGATTTCACAGTTGACGTATTGCTGAATCCTGGCTTGGAGAATTTTGAGCATTACTTTACTAGCATGTGAGATGAGTGCAATTGTGCGGTAGTTTGAGCATTTTTCTGCATTGCCTTTCTTTGGAATTGGAATGAAAACTGACCTTTTCCAGTCCTGTGGCCTCTATTGAGTTTTCCAAATTTGCTGGCATATTGAGTCTAGCACTTTCACAGCATCATCTTTCAGGATTTGAAACAGCTCAACTGGAATTCCATCACCTCCACTAGCTTTGTTCGTAGTGATGCTTTCTAAGGCCCACTTGACTTCACATTCCAAGATGTCTGGCTCTAGATTAGTGATCACATCATCATGATTGTCTGGGTCGTGAAGATCTTTTTTGTACAGTTTTTCCGTGTATTCTTGCCACCTCTTCTTAATATCTTCTGCTTCTGTTAGGTCCATACCATTTCTGTCCTTTATCGAGCCCATCTTTGCATGAAATGTTCCCTTGGTATCTCTAATTTTCTTGAAGAGATCTCTAGTCTTTGCCATTCTATTGTTTTCCTCTATTTCTTTGCATTAATCGCTGAAGAAGGCTTTCTTATCTCTTCATGCAGTAGGAATGTACATTAAAATGCTGAAAGAAAAAAACTGTAAACCAAGAATTCTATACCTTTCAAGATCTTCCAGATGAACAAAAGCTAAGAGGTTTCATTACCACTCTATAAAGTCATTCTTTAAGTTGAAAGGCTTTCAACAGTAACTCAAAGCTATAAAAAATGTAAACACATGGAGAAATATGAAAACCAATTACTATAATTTTGAATATAACATTCTACATGCTTTAAAAGGCAGGCACGTAGAAATAAGCATAAACCTATGTTAATTGGTACACAATATATAAAAATATGATTTGTGACATCAAGAAAAAAGGATGAAGCTGTAAAGGATTAAGAGTTTTACATGAGAAACTATAAAACTCCTAGAGGAGAACATAGGCAAAACACTCTCCGACATAAATCACAGCAGGATCCTCTATGACCTACCTCCCAGAATATTGGAAATAAAAGCAAAAATAAACAAATGGGACCTAATTAAAATTAAAAGCTTCTGCACAACAAAGGAAACTCTAAGCAAGGTGAAAAGACATCCTTCAGAATGGGAGAAAATAATAGCAAATGAAGCAACTGACAACTAATCTCAAAAATATACAATCAGCTCCTGCAGCTCAATTCCAGAAAAATAAATGACCCTATCAAAAAATGGGCCAAAGAACTAAATAGACATTTCTCCAAAGAAGACATGTAGATGGCTAACACACACACAAAAAGATGCTCAACATCACGCATTATCAGAGAAATGCAAATCAAAACCACAATGAGATACCATTTCATGCCAGTCAAAATGGCTGCGATCCAAAAGTCTACAAGCAATAATGCTGGAGAGGGTGTGGAGAAAAAAGAACCCTCTTACACTGTTGGTGGGAATGCAAACTAGTACAGCCACTATGGAGAACAGTGTGGAGATTCCTTAAAAAACTGGAAATAGAACTGCCTTATGACCCAGAAATCCCACTGCTGGGCATACACACCGAGGAAACCAGAATTGAAAGAGACACGTGTACCCCAATGTTCATCACAGCACTGTTTATAATAGCCAGGACATGGAAGCAACCTAGATGTCCATCAGCAGATGAATGGATAAGAAAGCTGTGGTACATATACACAATGGAGTGTTACTCAGCCATTAAAAAGAATACATTTGAATCCGTTCTAATGAGGTGGATGAAACTGGAGCCCATTATACAGAGTGAAGTAAGCCAGAAAAACACCAATACAGTAATACTGATGCATATATACAGAATTTAGAAAGATGGTAACGATAACCCTATATGAGAGACAGCAAAAAGAGACACAGATGTATAGAACAGTCTTTTGGACTCTGTGGGAGAGGGAGAGGGTGGGATGATTTGGGAGAATGGCATTGAAACATGTATAATATCATATATGAAATGAATCGCCAGTCCAGGTTCAATGCATGATACAGGATGCTTAGGGCTGGTGCACTGAGACGACCCAGAGGGATGGTACGGGGAGGAAGGAGGGAGGGGGGTTCAGGATGGGGAATACATGTATACCTGTGGTGGATTCATGTTGATGTATGGCAAAACGAATATAATATTGTAAAGTAATTAACCTCCAATTAAATTTGTATTTTAAAAAAAGTTTTACATGACTAAAATTGGTATTAATTTAAAATACATTGTTATAACTTTAGGATGGTATATGTAATCTAATAACCACAAGTGAAAAAATTATAGAATACAGACAAAAATGACAGAGGAATCAATTTATCAATTCAAAAAGAAAAGAAAAATCAACTAAATCCCAAGGAAGACAATAATGGAGAAAATGCAGGACAGTGATGCTGTAAGACACCCAGAAGACAAAATGGCAGGATCACATCATTATCAGTAATTAGTTTAAATGTAAATAGATGAAATTCCTCAATCAGAAGACATCAACAGGCAGAATGGATTTTTTTTTTACTTTATTTTTGGCTGTGCTAGGACTTCATTGCTGTGTGAGGGCTTTCTCTAACTGTGGTGAACAGGGGCTATACTCTTCATTGCAGTGCGCGGGCTTCTCGTTTCAGTGGCTTCTTGGCAGAGCACAGGCCCTGGGGATGCAGGCTTCAGTAGCTGTGGTGTGTGGGTTTGGTAGTTGTATGGAAGGTGGGATCTTCCTGGACCAGGGATCAAACCCATGTCCCCTGCATTGGCAGGTGGATTCTAAACCACTGGATTACCAGGGGGAACTCCCAGAATGGATTTTAAAACAACGTTCAACTATATGCTCTCTGTAAGAGACTCACCTTAGATCTAGGAAAACGTGTACATTCGAAGTAAAAGGAAGGAAATATTTCATGCAAACAGTAGCCAAGGCAAGGATGGTTATACTGGTATCAGGCAAATTAAACTTTTAGGTCAAAAACTTACCAGACACAGGGACATTATATACTGATAAAAGAATCAATTCACTAAGAAGGTATAACTATTATAGCCATACATCCACCAAACATCAAAGCTCCACAATGTACAAGGCAAACATTTATAGAATTGAGGAGGAAACACACAGCTGTAAAATAATAGATTTCAATACACCACTATCGATAATGGATAAAAACAACCAAGACAGGATCAATAAGAAAAGACAAACATCACCTAGTCCAACTGGACTTACCATACACGTACTGATGGCCCCATCAAATAGCAGAATACACATTTTTCTCAGGTGTGTGGGACATCCCACGGGATAAACTGTATGTCAGCCCACAAAACAAGTCAATAAATTTTAAGACTGAAATCAAAGTATCTTTTCCAATCACAGTGCAATTAAACTAGAAATCAGTAGTGGAAGGAAAACTGAGAAATCCACCGGAATATGGAAACTCAACAACATACTCTTAACGAATGGGTCAAAGAAGAAACCACAAGAGAAATCAGAACTTTATCTCAAGGCTAATGAAAATAAAAACACATACCAAAATGTATGGGATGCTGCAAAAATGGTGTTAATGGGGAAATATATAGCTATAAATACTTGCGTTTGTAAAGCTCTGAGATCAGTAACCTTTGAACCTTAAGATGTAAACAAACAAGATAAATAAAACTAAATCCATAGCTAACAGAAGAAACTAATAAAAGATTAGCATTGCTATTGCTAAGTCACTTCAGTTGTGTCTGACTCTGAGTGACCCTAGTGACCCTAGTGACCCTGCTGACGGCAGCCCACCAGGCTCCCCTGTCCCTGGGATCCTCCAGGCAAGAACACTGGAGTGGGTAAAGATTAGCATAGAAGTAAACAATATATTTCATGCAAAGGTGAGCACAATAAAGGACAGAAATGGTGTGGACCTGACAGAAGCTGAAGATACTAAGAACAGGTGGCAAGAATACACAGAAGAGCTGCACAAAAAAGATCTTCACGACCCAGATAACCATGATGGTGTGAGCACTCACCTAGAGCCAGACATCCTGGATGTGAAGTCAAGTGGGCCTTAGGAAGCATCACTACAAACAAAGCTAGTGGAGGTGATGGCATTCCAGTTGAGCTATTTCAAATCCTGAAAGAAGATGCTGTGAAAGTGCTGCACTCAATGTGCCAGCAAATTTGGAAAACTCAGCAGTGGCCACAGGACTGGAAAAGGCCAGTTTTCATTCCAATCCCAGAGAAGGGCAATGCCAAAGAATGTTCAAACTATCACACAATTGCACTCATCTCAGTTCATTTCAGTCGCTCAGTCGTGTCTGACTCTTTGCAACCCCATGAATCGCAGCACACCAGGCCTCCCTGTCCATCACCAACTCCCGGATTTCACCCAAACTCATGTGCATTGAATTGGTGATGTCATCCAACCATCTCATCCTGTCGTCCCCTTCTCCTCCTGCCCACAATCCCTCCCAGCATCAGGGTCTTTTCCAATGAGTCAACTCTTAGCATGAGGTGGCCAAAGTACTGGAGTTTCAGCCTCAGCATCAGTCCTTCCAATGAATACCCAGGACTGGTCCCCTTTAGCATGGATTGGTTGGATCTCCTTGCAGTCCAAGGGACTCTCAAGAGTCTTCTCCAACACCACAGTTCAAAAGCATCAATTCTTTGGCACTCAGCTTTCTTTATAATCCAAGTCTCACATCCATACATGACCACTGGAAAAACCATAACCTTGACTAGATGGACCTTTGTTGGCAAAGTAATGTCTCTGCTTTTTAATGTGCTGTCTAGGTTGGTCATAACTTTCCTTCCAAGGAGTAAGCATCTTTTAATTTCATGGCTGCAGTCACCATCTGCAGTGATTTTGGAGCCCCCAAAAATAAAGTCTGACACTGTTTTCCCATCTATTTCCCATGAAGTAATGGGACCAGATGCCATGATCTTCATTTTCTGAATGTTGAGCTTTAAGCCAACTTTTTCACTCTCCTCTTTCACTTTCATCAAGAGGCTTTTTAGTTCCTCTTCACTTTCTGCCATAAGGATGGTGTCATCTGCATATCTGACGTTATTGACATCTCACATACTAGTAAAGTAATGGTCAAAGTTCTCCAAGCCAGGCTTCAACAGTACTTGAACCATGAACTTCCAGATGTTCAAGCTGGTTTTAGAAAAGGCAGAGGAACCAGAGATCAAATTGTCAACATCCGTTGGATCATGGAAAAAGCAACAGAGTTTCAGAAAAACATCCACTTCTGCTTTACTGACTATGCCAAAGCCTTTGACTGTGTGGATCACAATAAACTGTAGAAAATTCTGAAGGAGATGGGAATACCAGACCACCTGACCTGCCTCTTGAGAAACCTATATGCAGGTCAGGAAGCAACAGTTAGAACTGGACATGGAACAACAGACTGGTTCCAAATTGGGAAAGGAGTACGTCAAGGCTGTATATTATCACCCTGCTTATTTAACTTATATGCAGAGTACATCATGAGAAACACTGGGCTAGAGGAAGCACAAGCTGGAATCAAGATTGCCGGGAGAAATGTCAATAACCTCAGATATGCAAATAACACCACCCTTATGGCAGAAAGAGAAGAAGAACTAAAGAGCCTCTTGATGAAAGGGAAAGAGGAGTGTGAAAAAATTGGCTTAAGGCTCAACATTCAGAAAACTAAGATCATGGCATCTGGTCCCATCACTTCATGGCAAATAGATGGGGAAGCAATGGATATAGTAACAGACTTTATTTTCTTGGGCTTCAAAATCACTGCAGATGGTGACTGCAGCCATGACATTAAAAGACACATACTCCTTGGACGAAAAGCTATGACCAACCTAGACAGCATATTAAAAAGCAGAGACACTACTTTGCCAACAAAGGTGTCTAGTCTAAGCTGTTTTTTCCAGTGATCATGTATGGATATGAGAGTTGGATTATAAAGAAAGCTGAGCACCAAAGAACTGATGATGCTTTTGAACTGTGGTGCTGGAAAAGACTCTTGAGAGTCCCCTGGATTGCAAGGAGATCAAACAGTCCATCCTAAAATAAATCAGTCCTGAATGTTCACTGGCAGAGCTGATGTTGAAGCTGAAACTCCAATCCTTTGGCCAGCTGATGCGAAGAACTGACTCATTGGAAAAGACCCTGATGCTGGGAAAGATTGAAGGCAGGAGGAGAAGGGGACGACAGAGGATGAGATGGTTGGATGGCATCACCGACTCGATGGACATGAGTTTGAGCAAGCTCCAGGAGTTGATGATGGACAGGGAAGCCTGACTTGCTGCAGTCCATGGAGTTGGACATGACTGAGCGATTGAACTGAAACAAAACAGAGGAAGTCTAACTTCCAGATTTCAAAACTGGTACTGGCATAGAATCACAGACATATACCAATGGAACAGACTAGGGAGTCCAGGAGTAAACCCTTCACAGATGATCAAATGATTTTCGATAAGACAACCATTCAATGGGAAAAAGAGTGTTTCCAACAAATGGTCCCAGGAAAACAGGATATGCAGAGTCATAAAATTGGACACTTACCTAACACCATATACAAAATTTCACTTGAACTAGATCAAAAATGTAAAACCTAAGAGCTAAAACTATGAAACTCTTAGAAGACAACATAAGGGCAAAGCTCCATGAAAGCAGATTTGGCAATAATTTCTTGGATATGATATCCAAAGCACAAGACTAGACACCTGGAAGGCCCAGGAAAAAATTGGACTTCATCAAAGTTAAATACTTCTGTACATCAAAGGACAGTTATCAACAGAGTGAGAAGGCAACCCACAGAACGGGAGGAAATATTTGCAAATCATGTCTATTAACAATATATAAAAGAACGCAATCAGAAACTGTCCAAAGGACTTTAAGGGACATTTCTCCAGGAGATACACAGATGGTCAAGAAATACATGGGGAAGACGGTCAACATCACTAAAAATCATTAGGGAAATGCAAGTCAAACCCACAATAAGATACCTGTTCACACCCATTAGGATGATTGTTGTAAAAACAACACAATTCTGCAGAGGCACAAAGGTGGCTTTCAAGGTGTGGACAAACAGGTTTCTTTCCCTAGGCAGTGGGTACATGGGTGTTTGTTTATAATTATTCCTGAAACTGTAATATGTTTTATGTAATTCTTTATATGATGTTTCACAATATTTTAAAAGGCCAAATGAACTCCCCGCCATGACCAAAACAAGGAAAAGTGATGGATCTCCATTTTTTACCTCCCAGATGGTTTATGCTCTGGCATAACACTGGAACATCTAAAAACACCACAGTGATTACTTTGCAGTCTCCTCATTAAAGATTTTCCTCTCAGAATACATCTATTCTGCTTTCCCTCTCAGAAATAAAATGATTCCACTTCCTTCTCCCAGATGTCTTAAGACAATGAACCAGAACATGCTTACCTTATCATTTTGCCTGGTAAGTCGCTTCTCAAAACAAGATCATTCCCTGGATATAAGTTAAATTTTATGACCTTATGAGAAAATATCCTTATATAATGTTTAATGTGTTTAAAACAGTTTTGATGGAAATATAATGGCTGTTCACATCAAATGAATACTAATCAATAAAATATGAGTTCATGCAGAGCCACCAATTCCAACAGAACTTTGGAATCCCTGAAAATCAAGCACAGACACGCAGATAAGTATAGTATTTAATCGAAATATATTTGTCTAATGTCTACAAAGTGTGAACAATTGGTCTTAAGAAAGCAGACGAAAGGCACAGAATTAGTATTACTACAGAGAAGCATTCATGCTACTGGATTGTATAAATATTCTCAGAGTGGCACAGTGAAAAATAAATTAAGCATTGAGCAAAGATCAAATACTTCATTTTCTCCTTGCTTTATGTTCTGGTCATGTCCTGACCACATTTGTAAAGGCTGAAGACTGAAACAGAACTGAAACCATGGAACACTTAGGCAGGCTGCATGGGTGTTTTAATCACAGTGGTTTCCTCGCAGAGTTTGGGTCAAACAAGAGAGGGAGATGCACTAAAAAAAAAAAAAAAAAAAATCCACTGGGTATTCTTTTCTCCTTCCCCAAACGAAATGCAAGGCTGTGGTAGTGCGTGCTTGTACGTGCATGCGTATGTCTCACTTCTAAAGCCCTTTTCCCAAAGATAAAAGTACTGAAGTCTCCATAGGACTTGTTTTCTGCCATGAAAGCAGCAGCTTCTGAAAACTGTATGACTAGCGCTTTGAGCATAAGAAACCATCAGAGAGCTTCTGGGGCAAGGACGTGGGAGGACCATCCCAAGGCAGGCCTGGCCGTGGCTCCCCCGGAGGGGCGCCCCGTCCGGGAAGGCTCCCGCCTACACCTGTAACAGCTTCCTGCCTACTCCCCATCCTGCAGGAGATGCAGATCATCTGTCTTGAGCATGGACAAACAAACAACGAAGTTGGGGGCAGAGTGGGAATCCCAGCCATAATGGGGAGCAGCGGCCACCTTCCACCAGACGGACGGCAGTCGGCCACGCCTGTTCACCTTCGTCTGGACAGGACTCATCAACTGGAGAATACTTCGTGAGCGCAAAACGTTTTTCAGCAAAAGTGGAAACTAGAAAACTTGAAACCGTATTGATAAAAAGGAGCTCACAATCACCCGCGTCGCTGTTGGTAAGTGTGGGATTTCCACGTGTAGTGATACCCAGCAGACAGAGCGCATGCGTGTGAACAGACGGTGTGCGGGGAGCTCTGCGCACAGACACATGTGCACACGCAAGCCCAAATGGCTCTTGAATAAGCTCGATCCCACAGCAGAGTCTGGGGGCGCATCGCTCACAACAGAATCTCTCTCAGGTGCCGCGTCTTGAGGGCTCTCAGGTGGCCTCAGGGAAGACCAGAACCTTGACACCGTACCACTTTAATTGCTACAAAATCAGGGCTATTTCTGAAAGCTCTGCATCTCCACCCATCAGTGTGCCTTCCACAGGGGGTTGAAGTACACCCAGCCGTCACCCTGCAAGAGACAGGAGGACTCATCAATACGTGCAGACCTGTCAGCGAGGCGAGGGCAGAAGCAAAGGGGTCCTCCCTGCCCAGCCCCTAGGACCCTGAGGAGCAGCGCTGGCTCCCACCGGCCTGTGCCCCTGCCTCGCTCCTCACGGCGCACAGCCCAGCCACCCCTCCTAGAGCCCACGGGACCTGCGCCTCTGCCACTTCAGGAGGAAACCCCACGAAATGACCAAAACAACAAAGAGGAGGCAGATGGCCTGTTTGGTTTCCGTCAAGGAAGATTAATTGGCCCCAAAAGAAAAAGCACCTTGAAAGGGCAGGACAGGAGGGAAAAAGGAAGGTATTTGATAAACGGACAGGGAAGAGAAAACCCAAGGGCCTGAGTAGGAGGAACCTGCCCAAAGCAACGACTTTACAGCCCACTAAAGGCACACAGCAGGCGGCAGCCCCAAACACGCCAGCAGCCCTAGGAGACGACACCAGTCACAGGTGGTGCTGGTGAGGAAAAGCCGAGACTCCCGGCGAGGTGGACCTGGCGCCAGCCTCGAGGAGCGCACTGCACGGCAACCAGGCTGGGCTGGTCTGCACCCTTTAGGTGTCCTCAAGCCTGTTAGAGATGGACTAGCTTTTATACACCCTCTGGCGGGAGAAGGAATGGGGCTCGCTGTCATTTTACTCCCTCTCATGCAGCGTGCCTTGAGTAGTTGTCTCTGGGAGACGAGATCTAACTCACGGTCAGATCCTGGGGGACCCCATGATGGCTACTTTGATGTGTCGATGTGACCGGCCCTGAGTTAAGTTTGTTTCTGAGCCTGAGTAAAGGTGTTTCTGGGGGAGGGTGGCATGTGGGTTGGGTGGGTGGGGTGCGGTAGACACCCTGCCCCCATGCAGGGGAGGGGATAGCCCCATCTTCCCTGGCCGGAGTGGAACCGGAGGGGGAGGAGGTGAGGATCGGCCTTGTCTGTCTTGCCTCACTCGTCTGGACTTCTGCCCTTGAGCTGAGGTTCACACGATCAGCTCCCTGGGTCTCAGGCTTTGGATTGAATAAACCACTGGCTCTCCTGCAGTTCAAGCTTGCGACCCACAGATCTCGTGGCTTTGCAGCCCCCACCATCTCATCATAGTTCTACCCGAGCTCCTATCCCCTGTTGGTTCTGTGCTGTTTCTCTGGGGAACCCTGACTAATAGAGTCGCCTGCCCTGGGCAAGCCCTCCAGACAGGGACCGCTCCCAGTGTCCCCCAGCAGGCTTCCTGTCTAAAGCAGCGGCCAACCGTGACGCCAACGCTCAGCCCACAGCCCTGGTTCCAGCCCACCTCATGGTCACCCTCTCTCCCTGCAGCCTTCCGGCTACTTGGGGCCATCCTTCCACGGAGTGCAAGTCAAGACGCCGCCAGCGCCCAGACACAGAAAGTCCAGACAGACTGCCACTGGTTCTCAGTGTTTAAACTTTTACAGATTCCTCGTCACCAGCTGAGTATCTGATCTCTCAGAAATTCTGATTTCTGGCTTCTCGTGAAAACTGGGGAATCGGCTTGTGATGGCCTGGAGGTGAGTAGCAGCCACCCCTTTGAGTACAGACTGGGGTCTGTCTGGTCCCCACCGGCCGGTTTCTCTCATCGACTGTCTCAGACTGCTGGCTGCCTGCCTGAAACACTGCGGCTCCCGCGCTTCTGTTGTTCCCAGTTCTGTCCTCAGGACGCTGCCCAGCTGCGCCACAAACACCTGGGCACATGGCGCTCTGACCAGCAGGTGGGCCAGCAGGCTGAGGGTGGTTTCCCCAGGATTGCTGGTGACCTGGGACAACCCTCCCCAACCCCCCACCGGTCTCTCCCTCCAAGTCCATTCCACTGGCCCCACGAAAGGCAAAGCTCTAAAAAGGTTCCTGTCATAGGAAGGTTCCAACCTCCCCGGGTGAGGAGACGGGCTGGGCAGGCCTTTCCCATTAACTCGCTGTAGAAGACGGAGCAGCAGTCTGCGGCCTCTGTGAAGCGCTAGGTGCCCAGAGCGCGCCCCCGCTGCGCGCCTCCCCCCCGGCAGGGGCGCTCCTCTAAAGGAAACCTGAGAGCGGCGGGCACTCAGGGCCCCGGGGCCGCGGCCGCCACGCCCGGCCCTGCCTCGTCCTCCCTGCCCGTCCCTCGCCCACCCCGCCGCCCGGGTCACCTCCTGGATGAAGTACTTGGGCCGCCAGGGCGCGCGGAGGTTCTCCCGCTTCCGCTCCTCCGCGCGCTGCTTCTCCTCCAGCCGCCGCTTCTGCTCGGTGGCCGCCTCCATGTCCCCTAGGCGCAGGCACCGGGTCACCTCCCGCCAGAGGTTCCTGGGGGAACATGGGGGGCACAGTTAGCAGTCACGCACGGCCAGCGGCCCGAGGCTGTGATCCCGGGGCCCCATCTGCACCCAACCCTGAATCCCCTCTACACCCCCGGGCTCTGAGCGCCGCGGGACCAGTCTAGGGGTGATGGGAGGAATCCTGCTGCTGCTACAGCCAGAATCCACGCAGACCCTTCCACGCGGCAGGTACCTTGTTTATAAGCAGTGCACATTAACTCATCACCACAACACACCAGTGACACAGACGTGATGTTAGGACCCCATCCTAAAGCAGAGAAAAGATGACCCACACCCAGGGCAGCCGCCTGCCCGAGGTCAGCAAGTTGATGGACGCAAACAGTGGCTGCTCCCGCAGGGGAAGCCCAGACTAGGAGTTACAGACACCGGAGGATCCACCACCTGCCCGTGTCTACATGCGAAGTTAGACTCGTTTGTTCATTCATTTACTGGAGAAGCCATCAGCTTCCTTCCTGAGGAAACGCCTCCCCACTAGTCCCACTCTGTCCTGGAGCTGAGTTGGGGGGGACCCACATTTAGGTGAAGGGTCACTTCCTCACTTTCTCGTTATCAGAACCCGCCCAGATTCCGCACAAAGGAAACAGCAGACTTCTCCACAGAGAGCACCCCTCCCTGGCTTGGGGGACACGGATGCCTCTGCAGCAGGCTGAGCACAGGCACCCTGTTAGCTCCTAGGCCAGGGAGTCAGCAGTGGAGCAGCCAAGCTGTCCAAGACAGCAGCCTCCTGGGGAATCCGAGTCCAGGACGGGAGATGGGCTCAGGCTGCAGAGGCCAGACTGCCCGCCCCCACCCCAGTCAGTGCCCACCCCACAAAGCCCCGGGGACAGTGGCGTCCCAGCTCCCAGCGTACACAGGAGAAAGCTCTGGAGCGGGGCAGGAAGCCAGGTCCAACTGGGCTCCCAGCCCTCGCTCTTTCTACTGCACCTTGAGAGCTTAGAGGGGAAGAGGTGGGCTCACAGAGGAAAAGGGGGTGGGGAAGCAGACAGGGCGGGCTGGTTGCTGCCTCAAACTGGCTTTTCCATTGCCCCCACCTTCAACGCACATCTCGTGCAGAGGGAATGACCAGGTGCCTGGCCATCTAGGGTGGGGGTGCTCCCAGGGCAGGACTTCCCCTGACAAGTCCCATCATAGGACAGTGGCCTCAGAACTAGAGGGCAGAGAGCCCCATGGCTGGAGACGAGATGATGAGCAAGGAGCGGCCCCACTTTAAGGGCTCTGCCCATTCATTCACAGGTTCCACCCAGAAACCCCCGGAGGGGCAAGGCCAGGGCTCACTGGGGAAGACGCTGAACCTCAGGCCAAAATGCAGGGCAGAAAAGCCTCCAGGGCTGGGAGGGTAGGAGCAGGTCAGCGTGAAAAGCAAAAAGGAAGCCCAGGGAGCCTTTGCGGAGAGCAGGGAGGTCCTGGAGGCCAGGGGTGGTCAGCAGCAGCACGCAGGCCAGGCTCGGGGCATCGTGAGCACGCTGACGGGGGCGCCTGATGAAAAGCAGCTTCTCTTCCCACAATGGGGCAGGGGTTCCCTTCCACGGGGTGGTGCGGAGGGGGGCCAAGGCAACTGGGCGGTCCTTCCTTGGCCTCCGCAGGTGGGGCCTGGCTGGCGGGCATGTAAGCGGGCTCAGGTGCTCCAAATGGCAGACACCGCACCTCTGGGCCATTCCTACCACGAGACAACAAGGTGGACAGCTGGGTTTGCCGACGGCCCAGTTCTAGGTGCCAGGAAGTCCACGTGTGTGAGACAAGAAGCATCAACCCCCGCCCTTCTCCCGTTCCACACTCCATCCCCCATCCGCTCTGCTCCAGGCAGGGGCCTGAGCTCCCTGCTCGAAGAGGCTCCCTAAGGACCAGCTGAGCCACGGACGTCCTTGGAAGCTTAGCTCAGGGAATCAGAATTTAGTGCTCAACAGCCAGGCCAGAAACAAGGCGGGCTGTGACAGGAACCACAGGGCTCCTGACTCGGGGCCGGCATCATCAGAGGCCACGTGGGTGGGGGACACATCCCATCACAGCTCACTGGGCTGGGTTCACGCCCTCCCTTCCGACACGGAGGTCACACTCTCATCAATGAGCACCAGTAGGGGACTCCCAGCTCAACCAGATTTCCAGGACACCGCAGCCCTCTTTCTAGTAAGCTCAGTGACAACGTATTATTTACACACACTGGGACCCCTGGCTCATTTCCACATAATAAGCACTTTTCCAATTTGGCGGCAAACTTTTCTGGTCATGGCAAACCCTTTCACGGGATCATCTGTGATTTCATTTTAATCCCATGTCATCTTTCTATAGAGCAGCATGCTTTTTGATAAGAGCAGGGGCTAGCAAATGTTCTCCTGTGAGGGCCAGCGAGGCAACATTTTAAACTTTGCAGGCCGTTTCACTAGTATTGTCGCAAGACGGTGGCCGCAAACAGATGAACACGGCGGTGTTCCCACAAAATTTTACAAAAATCGTTTACAAGGTGCAATCTGGCCTGCGGGGCAAACTTGGCTGAACTCCTGGATTTAAAAAATTTTTAATGGCATATTTCCAGAAGACTCTGCTTCTGTACTTGCATAAACATCACGTTAAGTGGCTGCAGAATATTCATATGACAGAGTGGATTCTCCTTTACTCACTTAACCATTCTCCAAATCACTGCACTGTTAAATGGTTTCTGTCTGTTGCTTAATTAAAAACAAAAATTTCATTTTTAAAACCTTTTGTGAACTGAAGGAGTCTCCCTTAGATGAGATTCCCAGAAGCAGACTACAAAATAAAGGAGAAGTTGCGAATTTAAAGCTTCCGGTCCCTGCAGCGCACCTGGCACCTGCCTGCACAGGACCCAGTGTCAATTTTTTCACAGCTAATCTGGTAAGAAAATAAAAGTATCTCACTGCTTAATTGCACAGTTTTTTGATTACTAGCATCGCTCTGTACTTAACTTAGTGATTAAGTAATAGACCAGCAGAGCTGACAAATTCTTGTAAGACGGGCAGTAAAGTCCGGGCGGGCTGTCTTCACATTCTACCCCATGACTGCAGAACAATAAACTGCAAGCGACAACCGGTCTATTCCTAAGTGACGCCCGGAGGATAACTCCAGTTTCTAAAAGAATCAGAACATGATTCTGGCCCTGTCCCCTGAGACGTCCTCTCTGCCCCTTGGGTCACGTGCTAAGGTCAGCAGAGCTTGGTCCCCACCTGGACTCCATGGGGCCCTGCTTCTCCAGGGGGCGGATCTTCTTGGGGTACACGGGCAGCGTGGTCGTGTCGATGACCTTGGTCTCCCCGTTGTTGTAGGTGAACTCCAGGGTCCCGTTCCACTCCCCGTGGGCTTTGCACACGATGGTGTTGGTGGGGTTATGCTTCACTTCTGCTGTGACCCTGAATGAACGAGGAGTGCAGCGGACACGCTTTGTGAGATTTTCAGAACACAGACCGACTTCAAAAGGTGTGCTCACCTCGAGAGAGTTTTTTTTAATGGGGCTGCTCTTTTGCTCAAAGACTAGCTCTTAAAATGTGATCTAACATCCTTGAGCAGATAAGGAAAGCATCAGTGGGCAAACAGGTAGATCTGAGTAAAGTCTAAGGACGCAGCAATGTTAACTGTTTAGCTTTTTTTTTAAATATACAATTTTATTTGATCATATTGGTTTTGCCATACATTGACATGAATCCACCACGGGTGTACATGCGTTCCCAAACATGAACACCCCTCCCACCTCCCTCCCCATAACATCTCTCTGGGTCATCCATGCTTAGCTTTTTTAATTGAAGTATTCTTAATTTACGATGTGTGTTAGTTTCAAGAAAACAGTGATTCATATAGTTTACACACACATATATGAACATGTATATATATTTTTTCAGATTCTTTTCACTTATAGGTTTATAATAAGATACTGAGTAGAGTTCCCTGTGCTATACAGGAGGTCCTTGTTGTTTACCTGTTTTATATAAAGTATGTATATGTTAATCCCAAAGTCCTAATTGATTCCCTCCTCAGTTTTCTCGGTTTGTTTTCAATTAATGTTGCTTTACTGATTTTTGACAATAAATTAGGCAGCTTAAAATTATACGTGCTTTATTGCTCTTTATTGTGAGTTGTTGAGTTGAATCTCATCAATTTCTTAGTTTTGATAAACATGCAAAGGTTTTACAAAACGTTATTATTGCAGTGGAAATCACCCTTCTTCCTCAGATAGCATCTAACAGTGTACATTTTGGGACCTCTCTGGCGGCCCAGTGGTTAAAATTCCACACTGCCACTGCAAGGTGGTGGGTCTGACTGTGCTAGAACTAGGGTCGCTGGTAAGGGAACTGGATCCTGCATGCTGTGGGGTGCGGCAAAAAAACTTTTGTTAGTAATAATAATAATAGTAGTAATAGTGAACATTTCAACCACCAAAAGAACATAAGAGCCTCAGGAGAACTTTTCAATCTCTCATCGTGGGCGACTCCCTGCAGCCTGGTGTACGAGGGCCCTGGTGGAGGTGCGTGGCCTCTCGCCTCACCCACCCTGCCCGGGGACTTGGGCTCAGCTCTGGGTGAAGGCAGAGCCCACTCCCTCTCCCTAGGAGCCTGCTGCGGGCAGAATAACACAGCAGGAATGGCAGGTGGAGGAGCCTCTTTTCCTCTTTTCATCCACACTCCGGATGAATGTGGAGTTTCCGAACACAGGCCTGGAAGCGTCCCGCCTGAGCTTGGACACAGCTGGGGGCCCAGGGGGCACCCGGGATCCTCTGGCGGATCCTGTGGGAAGGGTGTCTGTGCTGTGCTGGTAACGCTCTAACAGGCTCACCACGAGGGAAACACCCGGTTTGCAGCCCTTCTGTGAACTTCTTCCCTGCCCCAACCTTGGTGGATCTCAAGTCATCAGGCAGGACGAGGGGCCGCTGAGCGGGGGAGAAACGCACACAATTGGCTCTTAGGAGCCAGTGTGTCCAGCTCCAAAATGGCCAGGAGGGCATCCACTTCCCGGGATGAACACCACCATCCAACACCCCTAGGTGAACGCCACCCAGGACAACATTCCAAGAGAAAGGCATAAGAAAGTCCTCCTTTGCTTATCCAGTGATCTGCTCCAAAGGGAGAGAATCTTATAACCAGAACCATGAAAACGAGGTGAAGCTCTGCTCCAAGCCCTCTCCTTCCTCTTCTTAAGGCATGCTTCCTAGCTTCCCAAAGGAGACAAACAGTCCTGCTCTCAAAGACACAGGATTCAGGATGTTGCATGGTGCTCATGGACCAGCTGTATCAGAACAGGTCAGGCGGAGGCCTGGGGAGCGAGAGGTGACAGTAACCCCAGAAGCCCTCTGCTCTCTGCTCTGTGCTCCACCAGCAGCTCACCAGGCCGGGAAGGGTCCAGAGCTCTGCCCCAGGAGACCCGTCATCTGAAAAAGATCCCTTAACTGGATTTTGATTATCAGCGCATCTCCCGGCTGGAACCCAGGCTTCGGATGGAGAGAGGAGGCCTGGGGCCTCATGATCAGACAGACACGGGCCCGGCCCCTGCCACCGCCTACCTGTGGACCTTGCCCCCGTAGAAAGGCTTCGTGTGGAAGATGACGGTGGCCGAGTAGCCGGTCTTGGCACAGGCGATGCTGACTTTGCCTCCGAGCTCCACCCACGGGAGGGTGAGGATGGACCGGGCGTAGGCGCTGGGCAGGGTGAACACGTACTCCTCCCCGTGCTCCAGGAGCCGCAGCACGCCTGGGGGAAGACTGCGCGTCGGGCTCGCCCACGACGGAAGGGCGGCTGGTCAAACCCAGCGCGACCCTGCGGGGCTTCGTGCCCCCCGTTCCTCATCGGCAAGACTCCAGCCTCCCCGACCTCCCTGGAGGTCCAAAGGGCAAACCCGCACAGTTGCTAACCAAGACAGGAGCAGCGCTGCTGCTGACGCAGCCGGGACCTGGGCACCTGCACGCCCACCGATGGAGGAGTGGACTGCGGAGATGCGGTACACACACCCAGAGGAGTATCAGCCATGAAAAGAGCGAAGCAGCCACTCACAGAGATGCGGACAGACCTGGTCCGTCGTACGGAGTGAAGTCAGAAAGACAAGAACCACATGTTAACACGCATACACGGAATCTGGAAACAGCGCAGATGGACCTGGCTCCAGGGCAGGAACAGAGACACAGATGTACAGAGTAGACGTGTGGACCCTGCACACAGCCTCATCTTTCAGCAGCCCCGCCCCTGAACTACTCAGCTCCTCACCCCATCCTCCCCGGCTGGGACGCACAGCTTGGAGGCCAGGAACCCACCATGTCCTCCTTTGCTGGGCAAAGCAATAAAGCTGTTCTCTTCTACTTCACCCAGAACTTGGCCTCTGAGATTTGATTTGGCACCAGGCATAGAAGCTGAGCTTGCAGCATCACTGGGGACCAGTGCAAAGATGAGAAACCAAACCTGCTCCGGCCACGGACGTCACGCCTCCCGCCTCTGCCCAGGCGCCCCTGGCAGCCGCCTCCCTGCCAGTCCTGTGTGCCATGCCTCTACTGCTTGTCAGGCACCAGGAACACACGTGACGACCCACACAGACTCATCCTCTGCCCTCAAGAAGGCGAAAGACAGGTGGGTGTGAGTGAGGGGCCAGCAGAGCCACGACTGTGACGAGGAGGGACGGGGAGGAGCTGACCTGGCAGGAGAGACTCCCCTGGGGAAGGGACGCAGGAGCTGGGCTAAGGGCTGAGCTGGGGAGGAGGGCAGGGGAGAGTATCAGGTTGAGGAAGGCGTGTGCAAAGGCCCTGTGGTGGGAAGCAGCCAGGTGAGCCTGGGGTGGGGGTAAGGGGGCTGAGAAAAGGCTCCTGGGGGAGAAAGGCTGGTGGTGGGCAGAGGTGTGGAGGCTGCTCAGTCTACAGGGGCCAGACTGCACCTTTAAACTTCCAAAAGCCTGTTGACGAGTTCTGCCTTTATCCTGAGGGCAACAGAGACAGGCTCAAAGGTTCCCAGGAAGTTAGAAATCAGAGCGCACTGCGCTGCCACCACCCAGGGGAGTCCGCCCTGGAAGCTGAGCCCTAGACCTGGAGAGCTCTGGCCCTCCTGCCATGATGCAAACGATTCGGGGCTCTCTCTTTTTCTGGGGAAAAGAACGACAGTTTGGACCAAGTTCTCAAAGACCGCTGTGAGCACCGCTGTGTGCACCGTCTCCCCGGGCTGCTAGAGAGCGGGCGCATCAGCGTCCCGCTCCTGCCTGCTGGGCGCCCCACCGAGGGCCAGCACCTCCCTGCCCGGCAGAGGCCTGGGAACCAGCAGGATGGGCTTCCTGAGGTTCACTCTGAGTGAGAGCCTTCCCGGCCTCCCACCCACCCTGGGGCTCTGCTTCCTGTAGAAATGCCCTCCCACCTCCACTCCTGTCCACGCTGGCCTGGCAGTGGGCAAGGGCACCGAGAGCCTCAGGAAAGCCAGCGTGTGCTTCGGATCCACGCGGCCAGAAGCATCAGTGATGTCCCCTCCCTGGGCCTCTGGTTCCTCTACCGGGAAGAATAAGGAGGCTCAATGCGCCCTGGGGACCCTGCCTGGCTCCAGGGCCTTCACAACTACTCAGTGAGCATTCCTTGGAAACACAGAAATGAAAACTCAGCTGGCACTTCCCTCTGAGGCTAGATAAGCATCTAAATCAACAGGCCTAGGTACCACTCAGCCATGAAAAGAATAAAGTCACATTTTCACCAACATGGGTAAAATTAGAGATGAGCACACTGCGTGAAGTAGGCCAAGCAGAGAAAGACAAACGCCACATGGCACCACTTACATGTGGGTCTGAAACATGACACAGATGAGCTTGTCTGTGAAACACTCTGCTCGTGTAACTTACATGCAAGACACATCGTGCGAAACGCCAGACTGGATGGACCACAAGCTGGAATCAAGATTGCCGGGGGAAATATCAACAATCTCAAATGACATCACTCTAAAGGCAGACAGCAAAGAGGAAATAAAGGGCCTCTTGATGAGGGTGAAAAAGGAGAGTGAAAAAGTGGCTTAAAGCTCAACATTCAAAAAACTAAGATCATGGCATCTGGTCCCATCACTTCATGGCAAATACATGGGGAAACAATGGAAATGGTGAGAAACTTGGGCTCCAAAATCACTGCAGATGGTGACCGTAGCCATGAAATTAAAAGACGCTTGCTGCTTGAAAGAAAGGCATTGACAAATCTAGACAGCATATTAAAAAGCAGAGGCATCACTTTGCAGACAAAGGTCCGTCTAGTCAGAGCTATGGTTTTTCCAGTAGTCATATACAGATGTGAGAGTTGGAACATAAAGAAGTCTGAGTGCTGGGAAATTGATGCTTTTGAATTGTGGTGCTGGAGAAGACTTTCGAGAGGCCCTTGGACTGCAAGGAGATCCAACCAGTCCATCCTAAAAGAAATCAACCCTGAATATTCATTGGAAAGACTGATGCTAAAGTTGAAGATCCAATACTTTGGCCACCTGATGTGAAGAAACTGACTCACTGGAAAAGCCCCCGATGCTGGGAAAGACTGAGGGCAAGAGGAGAAGGGGCCGACAGAGGATGAGATGGTTGGATGGCATCACCGACTCAATGGACGTGAATTGAGCAAACTCCAGGAGATGATGAAGGATAGGGAAGCCTGGCGTGCTGCAGTCCATTGGGTCCCAAAGAACTGGATAGAACTTAGCAACTGGGCAACAAAGCATAAGCAGTCTCACAGACGTGGAGAACAGAATTGTGGTCGCCAAGGGAGAGGGGGCTAAGGCAGGGATGGCTCGGGAGGCCGGGGTGAGCAGAGTACATCGGACGGATAAACAGCAAGGTCCTACTGCATAGCGCAGGCAACCACATCCAGTATCCTGTGATAAACAGTAATGGGGGAGAATACGAAAAAGAATGGTGTGTGTGTGTGTGTGTGTGTGTGTGTGTGTGTGCGTGCGTGTGTGTGTGTGTGTGTGTATATCTGAGCCACTTTGCTGTACAGCCAACAAATTAAAATAAAAACATCAACCAATCAATCGAGCTGGAATTTGCCCAGCAGAGAGACACTGTGGGTGTGGCTGTGTCCCTTTCAGCCCCGGGGAGCTCGCCAAGAGAGTCTGAAGATACAGAGGGGTCACGAGTACTGAATTTCCAAAGCCCACATAAAGATGTGCTGGAGGAGTCACTCAATTTACTCTTGAAAACTCCCTGAATTGCCCGTGAGCTACAGTGGATGGAACAAACCAGGCTCGTTCAGAACCCTCACGCTCACCCCGGGTGAAGTCCTGCCAAGTCAGACCTGCCGGCACACAGATAGCAGGCTGTGAGCCCAGGGGACAGCTGCGTGTGTGTGTGGCGGGGTGGAGGTGGGGGGTCACAGTCTACCCCAGCGGGGAACAGCTGCGTGGGGCGGGGAAGGGGGGTGGGCAGGATGCTCACGCGCAGGCACCTGGAGAAGTGAAGATCCCTGAGAAAAGCAGGCTTATGGGTCACTCAGGATCACGGGGCAGGCCTGAGGGGCAGAGGTCGCAGCAACACTGAAATCTCTCCCTCTCACCCTCTTATGTTACATGAATTCCTGTAACATAAATGCCCAGGCAACACGGCTCCACTCCACCAGATATGCCAAAATTCTGAGCACACTGACCTCTGCACCATCTTAAGTATAGCATCTTCCCCAAAGCCAAGCTTCAGGCCTCTCTCTCCTCACTGTCCCTCCTCCCACAGCCGAGAGGCCCCAGGTAACCCCTGGGGCCCTGTCCTGAGATGCAGGCGAGGGTGGACCCGTGTCTCCCAGGAGGACCTGACCGTTGTCCCTTCTCACGGCTCCTGCTCAGGACCCTGGGGAAGTATGGGCAGGCCTGAGTTGCTTTCATTTTTAAGGCTACTTGCGCCCTTCCTAGAATTAAGCTGCTATAGATAGGGGCAGGTGGCAAGTTTCAGCTCATGCCAATCAGATCTGAGACCAACAAGTCAAGAGGGACTGGAAGTGGAAGCTGGGGAGAATGAGGCCCCACTGATTCCCCCGTGCTCCAGTTCTGCTCAAAAGCCTCGAGGTCTCAGGGCCTGCGGCAGGAGGGAGGAGGAAGACCCAAGACCGGGAGGAGGAAGCTGCAGGTGCCTCCGTCACCTGCCTTCAAGGGTGCAGAGAAGGCGGCTCTCTGTCCCCCATCCCTGCCCCCCTCACTGACGTCCAATCCTCCCAGGGGACTCAGGTGTCCCAGAGAGCACCACCCCACCCCTGCCGTCCACACTGGCCCCGTCTGTGGTCAGCCCTCCCAGCCTCGGCGACCCCAGCCCACTGGCACATCCCGCAGTGGCCTCTGCAGAGCAGGAGCGTGCGGCAGCCGTGAGCCCCACGTGCTGGGTCTTCCGGTCTCCTTCACGAGAGTGAACTTGGTGAGCTAGGATCAGACAAGTGATAGTTTCTTTAGAACATATTTACCTGGAGCATATGCCTGGAGATGGTTAGACAGCATCACCAATTCAATTGACATGAACTTGGGCAAACTTGGGGAGACAGGGAAGGACAGGGAGGCCTGGTGCGCTGCAGTCCACGGGGTCACAAAGTCAGAAGCAACTAAACAACAACATGCGTCACCATTTTTAAAAAAAACGTCTTAGATGAGACCTTCCCAGGTGGCTCGGGGGGAAAGAATCTGCCTGCAATGCGGGAGACAGGGGTTCAATCCCTGGGTCGGAGAGATCCTCTGGAGTGGGAAATGGCAACCTGCTGCACTGTTCTCGCCTGGAGAGCCCCATGGACGATGAGCCTGTGGTCAGAGGCTGAGGGGCTGCAAAGAATCGGGCGTGACCAAGCACAGATGAGACCTGAGGTCAGCAATCCCCAACACTGGCACCGCACCAGGGACCGGTTTCGTGGAAGAAGCTCTTTTCACGGATGGGGGCTGGGGGTGGTGGTCTGGGGATGACTCACGCACACTACGTTTACCGAGCACCTTGTTTCTATCGTCACATCATCTCCATCTCAGGTTACCAGGCGTTAGGTCCTGGAGGCTGGGGAGCCCTGCATCACTCCACGTCCCCCGTCCTTCACCAGCCTGGTGACCTTAACTCCTCTGCCCCTCAGCTGATGCAGGGTAACGGAACCCAGACCTCATGGGGATGTGAAAAGGTGACCCCTGAAACTCAGCTAAGAGCACACAGCTATGCTGCTAGGATACTGATTGCTCCCCACGCCCTGAAAGTGAAAGTGAAGTCACTCAGTCGTGTCCGACTCTTTGCGACCCTGTGGACTGGAGCCCACCAGGCTCCTCCGTCCATGGGATTCTCCAGGCAAGGATACTGGAGTGGGTTGCCATTTCCTTCTCCAGGGGATCTTCCTGACCCAGGGACTGAACCCAGGTCTCCTGCATTGCAGGCAGATGCTTTAACCTCTGAGCCACCAGGGAAGCCCCACTCTCTGGGCAGGTGAATTCTTAGCAGTGCTTCTTCCACTCAGGAATGAAGAGGAACTCACAAAGTCAGGTGATGGGTGATGCTCATGGGGGCTGGGGAGCCAGGTGGGAGGCAGCCTCCGCCTGCCCAAACCAAGGTGAAACTTCCCTCCAGTCCACTGAAATCAGAGGAGCGAGCCCAGAGCAAGGCTGACTTACTGCACTGCTGAGACCGCTTTCCTGGGCTCTTTTCTGAAAACTCATAAATGTGTTCTCACTCATTAAATCACCAGCAAGTATGCCTTCTCAAGACTCTGTTTTCAAGAGAAGCTTAAAAACAGCGAATAATCCAGCCTTCCGGATCATGGCTAGTCCTCAAGCTGGGAGGTTTCTGCTTTAAATCCCACCAATTGATTTATCAATAAACATAAGGCCAAGTATGAAGACTTTGAAACTGACATATCTATAATAATTTTGAGGAACCAAAATATTCCAACAGGACGTTGACACTGGAAAGAAAGCACAGAAGCATGGAAAGCAACTCCAGGGGACTAGTCTGCAGGCCCCGTGAGCCAGCCTTCACGGGCAAACCAGTCCCGGCCTATCACCTGGACCCATGTACTGGGCACTGGTCTGGAGTTCTGGGGGGCAGGGGTTTCCAGACCGGCTGGATGAGCCATGTCCCCAGCAATCTGGTGGGTGCCAAGCAGAGGGACCCATGCCTCCTTTCACAGAGTGATGCCACCTCGGGGAGGGCTGAACAGTGTCAGCGCTGAGGGACCGTTCAGGGAGGCCTCTGAGGAGCGGCTAGGAAAAGTCAAGGCACAGTGGAGCACTTGATAAGGGCATCTGATCACAGCCAAACGTGCCACAGCCTAAAGGCACTCATTTAAAGCTTCCCCGGGACTTCCCTACGGGGCCAGTGGCCAGGACTCCACGCTTCCAGTGCAGGGGGCCTGGGTTCGATCCCTGGTCAGGGAACTAGATCCTACATTCTGCAACAAAGATCCGACAGCAAAATAAATTTTAAAAGTTAAGCCCAAGATTTCAGGTAGACCCATCTAATTTATGGAATGAAGGGCTGAAAATCGTCACTTCAAGCCCAACCAACGCATTCATGGAATGTCCCGGATCAGCACAAAGAAGGCAGTGAGGCAAAGAAAAGCAACCCACCTCTCCCAGCGCCCCCCACCCACAACCCGCCCCCAGAGGTGCCTCGAGCACAACAACCAGAATCTGGGAAGCTTGGTATTCTTAGAAGCGTTTTCCTGATGGGTGAGAGTGACTGAGGGGGAAACGGGGTCTTGTTCTGATGGGCGGAGCCATGCTCAGTCAATCTCTAATCCAATTTTCTGTTGATGGAAGGGGCTGTGTTCCCTCCCTGTTATTCACCTGAGGCCACTATGGCAGAGGTAATGAAGATAATGGCGACCTCCTTCAAAAGGTCCCGCACCCACTGCCACACCAGTGCCCCTGAGCCCGCAGCAGGCCACCGCTGACCCACGCCTCCGCCAGAGACTCCTGGACACTCACGGGCACGTCTGGGTCAGTCTCCTGTGGGGTCACTGCTCCTTTCTCCTGAGTCCTGGTGGGCACAGGGTTCTTTCTGTCTGTGCCCTCCCAGGGTCTGTTTCCCAGTCCTGCGTACGGGTCACGGCGGAGAGTTCTGAACAAAACGTGGTCCGCTGGAGAAGGGTATGGCAAACCACTTCAGTATTCCTGCCTTGAGAACCCCATGAACAGTATGAAAAGGCAAAATGATAGGATACTGAAAGAGGAACTCCCCAGGTTGGTAGGTGCCCAACATGCTACTGGAGATCAGTGGAGAAATAACTCCAGAAAGAACGAAGGGATGGAGCCAAAGCAAAAACAACACCCAGCTGTGGATGTGACTGGTGATGGAAGCAAGGTCCGATACTGTAAAGAGCAATACTGCATACGAACCTGGAATGTCAGGTCCATGAATCAAGGCAAATTGGAAGTGGTCAAACAAGAGATGGCAAGGGTGAATGTTGACATTCTAGGAATCAGCAAACTAAAATGGACTGGAATGGGTGAATTTAACTCAGATGACCATTATATCTACTACTGCGGGCAGGAATCCCTCAGAAGAAATGGAGTAGCCATCATGGTCAACAAAAGAGTCCGAAATGCAGTACTTGGATGCAATCTCCAAAACAACAGAATGATCTCTGTTCGTCTCCAAGGCAAACCATTCAATATCACAGTAATCCAAGTCTATGCCCCGACAAGTAATGCTGAAGAAGCTAAAGCTAAATGGTTCTATGAAGACCTGCAAGACCTTCTAGAACTAACACCCAAAAAAGATGTCCTTTTCATTGTAGGGGACTGGAATGCAAAAATAGGAAGTCAAGAAGTGTCTGGAGTAACAGGCAAATTTGGCCTCAGAGTACAGAATGAAGCAGGGCAAAGGCTAACAGAATTTTGCCAAGAGAACACACTGGTCATAGCAAACACCCTCTTCCAACAACACAGGAGAAGACTCTACACATGGACATCAGCAGATGGTCAACACCGAAATCAGACTGATTATATTTTTTGCAGCCAAAGATGGAGAAGCTCTATACAGTCAGCAAAAACAAGACTGGGAGCTGGCTGTGGCTCAGATCACGAACTCCTTATTGCCAAATTCAGACTAAAATTGAAGAAAGTAGAGAAAACCACTAGACCATTCAGGTATGACCTAAATCAAATCTTTTACACAGTTGAAGTGACAAATAGAATCAAGGGATTAGATCTGATAGACAGAGTGCCTGAAGAACTACGGACAGACGTTGGTGACATTGTACAGGAGGCAGTGATCAAGACCATCCCCAAGAAAAAGAAACGCAAAAAAGTTGTCTGAGGAGGCTTTATAAACAGCCATGAAAAGAAGAGGAGTGAAAGGTAAAGAAAAGGAAAGATATACCCAACCGAATGCAGAGTTCCAAAGAATAGCAAGGAGAGATAAGAAAGCCTTCCCCAGCGATCAATGCAAAGAAATAGAGGAAAACAATAGAATGGGAAAGACTAGAGATCTCTTCAAGAAAACTAGACATACCAAGGGAACATTTCATGCAAAGATGGGCTCGATAAAGGACAGAAATGATATGGACCTAACAGAAGCAGAAGATATTAAGAAGAGATGGCAAGAATACACAGAAGAACTGTACAAAAAAGAACTTCATGACCCAGATAATCATGATGGTGTGATCACTCACCTAGAGCCAGACATTCTGGAATGTGAAGTCAAGTGGGCCTTAGAAAGCATCAGTGCAAACAAAGCTAGTAGAGGTGATGGAATTCCAGTTGAGCTATTTCAAATCCTGAAACACGATGCTGTGAAAGTGCTGCACTCAATATGCCAGCAAATTTGGAAAACTCAGCAGTGGCCACAGGACTGGAAAAGGTTACTTTGCATTCCAATCCCAAAGAAAGGCAATGCCAAAGAATGATCAAACTATCACACAATTGCACTGATCTCACACGCTAGTAAAGTAATGCTTAAAATTCTCCAAGTCAGGCTTCAACAGTATGTGAACCGTGAACTTCCAGATGTTCAAGCTGGATTTAGAAAAGCAAGAGGAACCAGAGATCAAATTGGCAACATCCATTGGATCACTGAAAAAGCAAGAGAGTTCCAGAAAAACATTTACTTCTGCTTTATTGACTATGCCAAAGCCTTTGACTGTGTGGATCACAATAAACTGTGGAAAATTCTTCAAGAGATGGGAATACCAGGCCACCTGACCTGCCTCCTAAGAAATCTGTATGCAGATCAAGAAGCAACAGTTAGAACTGGACATGGAACAACAGACTGGTTACAGATTGGGAAAGGAGTATGTCAAGACTGTATATTGTCACCCTGCTTATTTACAGGGTACACCATGAGAAATGCTGGGCTGAATGATGCACAAGCTGGAATCAAGATTGCCGGGAGAAATATCAATAACCTCAGATATGCAGATGACACCACTCTTTTGGCAGAAAGAGAAGAAGAACTAAAGAGCCTCTTGATGAAAGTGAAAGAGGAGAGTGGAAAAATTGGCTTGAAACTCAACATTCAGAAAATGAAGATCATGGCATCCAGTCCCATCATTTCATGGCAAATAGATGGGAAAACAATGGAAACAGTGACAGACTTTGGTTTTTTGGGGGCTCCAAAATCATTGCAGATGGTGACTGCAGCCATGAAATTAAAAGACACTTGCTCCTTGGAAGAAAAACTATAAGCAACTTAAACAGCTTATTAAAAAGCAGAGACATTACTTTGTCAACAAAGGTCCGTCTAGTCAAGGATTTTTCCAGTAGTCATAGATGGATGTGAGAGTTGGACTGTGAGGAAAGCTGAGCGCCACAGAACTGATGCTTTTGAACTGTGGTGTTGGAGAAGACTCTTGAGAGTCCCTTGGACTGCACAGAGATCCAACCAGTCTATTCTAAAGGAAATCATTCCTGAATATTTATTGGAAGGACTGATGCTGAAGCTGAAACTTTAATACTTTGGCCACCGGATGCAAAAAACTGACTCATTGGAAAAGACCCTGCTGCTGGGAAAGATTGAAGGCAGGAGGAGAAGGGGATGACAGAGGATGAGATGGTTGGACGGCATCACCGACTGGATGGACATGAGTCTGAGCAAGCTCCAGGAGTTGGTGATGGACAGGGAGGCCTGGCGTGCTGCAGTCCATGGGATCGCAAAGAGTCGGCCACAACTGAGCGACTGAACTGAAGTGAGAAGCGTTTTCTGTGAAAAGTCAGAAAAACGGTGGGTTACAGAGCCCACCCTTAATTTATATGAAAGTAAGGGAGATGGGGCTACTGAAAGGACTGAGAGAGGCTGAAAGCTCCACAAGAATGAGAGGCAAGCCCCCCAGGCCCGTCGACGGCAGGAGTACCTAGGGTGCGGGTCCCCAGGGGGCCCTGCAGAGTCTCTCCAGACTCTTCCTTCACTTTCCGCACTCCACTGAGATGTCTGAAGGAGAATTTTCAGGCACAGAGGAAAAATGAGAGCAGAAAATCCCAGCTCTGCTCGAGATGCTACAGCAAGGGTGTGACATGATTTCCAACACACGTCATTAAGAGCTTTGCCCCAGGTGTCCAAGGTGAATGAAGGCAGCAGCCCCTCCCAGCTGCCCGTAAGGAACGGGGGAGCCCAGATCCTGAACGTCAGAGGCTGACCCTACACTCGGCAGACATGAGTCTCCAGGTCCTAAGTGACACGTTTTAACCTCAGCTGGGACCTCCCCACAGAATCCCAGCATGCAGAGTCACTGTCTGCTCCAGTCACCCCTCGAATATCTAAACCCTAGCATAACCCACCTGGACCCCTGCAGACTCCTTCTTCCAAACCAGCACCGCCTCCAGTCTTCCTCACCTCAGCGAAGGGCTCTTCCTTCTAAGCTGCTCAGGCCAAAAGCCTGGTGTCATCTGCCTCTCACAGCTCACATCTGAGCCCCAGATGCACCTGATCAGGGGTTAATATTCCAAACAGACAAAGAACCTACACATCTCGACGTTAAGAAACCAAACAACTGACGAGGTGGAGGATCTGAAGAGACACAGAGCAGTTGGCACGGCCGCCTAATGGCCAACAGGCACAGGAGCAGACGCTGCACGCCTCAAAGCACCAGGGAGACCCAGATCAAAACCACAGCGAGATGTCACCTCCCGCCTGTCAGAACGGCCGTCGTGAGAAAGATCAGAGATAGGAAGCGCCGGTGGGGGTGTGGAGGAAGGGCGCCCCGTTCACGGGTGGTGGGAGTGTCACTTGGCGCAGCCACTATGGAGAACAGCACGGAGGTTCCCCAAACTAAGGCCAGCTCCACCACACGACCTGGCAGTCACACTCTGGGTATGCATCCAAAGAAAACGAAAACACGAATTGGAAGAGATACACACACCCCTACATTCAAGCAGCATCATTTACAATAACCAAGATATGGAAGCAACCCAAGTGCCCACCAACAGACAAAGGGACCGAGAAACTGTGGTATAAATCCACAGTGAAACAGTGATGGTAAAAGCTCATGCAATGTTGCCCTTTGTGACAAAAGGGAGAGACCTAGAGGCTATTATGCTTCGTGAAATAAGTCAGACAGAGAAAGATACACACTGTATGACACAGGTGGGATCTAAAAACACAAAATGAACAAACGCAACACAGCAGAAACACAGATTCAGAGGACAGACAGGTGGCTGCCAGAGGGGAGGAGGTTAGGAGGTACAGGCTCCCAGCTGGAAAATAAGTAAGCGAGCCACGGGCAGGAAGTGCACAGTGCGGGGAAGAGCATCAGCAATTATGCAGTATTTTAGGTGGCACTAGTGTTGAAGAATCCCAGGAGACACAAGAGACACGGGTTCGATCCCTGGGGCAGGAAGATCCCCCGGAGGAGGGCGTGGCAACCCCCTCCAGTACTCTCGCCTGGAAAATGTCATGGGCAGAGGAGCCTGGTGGGCTACAGTCCGCGGGGTCACAGAGAGTTGGACACGACTGCGTGACTGAGCGCACACGGAAACAAAGCAGAAAGCCTCGGCATCACCTTCCGTTCACACCCCGCGTCTGATCACTCCACTTATTCGCCCAGATTCCCGCCCCATGTCACCACCCCAACCATCTCTGCCCTGGCCCAAGCCACCACCATCTCCTGCCTGGATTCTCAGCATAATCTCCTAACTGGTCTCCTTGTGCCCCTTTCTCCTCTTATGACCTAGTAGCAACAAGCAGCCGGAACAATCTTGCTAAGGTGCAAGTCAGTTCACGGAATCTTCTCAAAGCCCTCATCTTCACGGCTCACTTAGCATCAGTGACAGCGAAAACCCCAGAGGATGGCCCCCAGGCTCTCACATTCCTCGGCCACAGTTACCTCTCTGACCTCATCTTCTCCCCTGCTCTCCCTCCCTTCTCCAGGCACACGACTTCCTGTCTCAGTCCAGCAAGCAGAGGCCCCTCTGCCCCTGGTCCTCAGGGCCTACTTCCCTGTGTCCGACACACTTAGCAAGCCACTGACAAGGCCTGTTCATCACCCCCTGAGGTCCTTCATCACCCCGTGAGGTCCTTCATCAGCCCCGGGGTCCCGCATCACTCCCTGGGGTCCCTCATCACCCCCCAGGGTCCCTCATCACCCCCAGGGTCCTTCATCAGCCCCTGGGGTCTTCGCCCAGTTGCCTCCTCCTTAGTGGGGTCTATCCAGCTGCCACTCCAGCCTATCCTCTAGCTCCACCACCCTGTCCCCCCATTCCCAGGTCCGCCTTCCCTGCTTCATTTTTCTCTCTAGAACTTAACCCCTTCTAAAGCACCCTGCCAGTGTATTTCCCCAGCAGAAGAGAGCTTCATGGGGACACATTTTCTTCACTCAAGTATTCATGGCTCCCAAAACAATGGCTGGCATATATTAGGTGCTCAATAAAAGCCTGCTAAGTCAATGGGAGGTTCTCTAATCTCCTAGAATTCTGGAAGGGCTTCTGAGGAGCCATGTATACCCTGAACCCGCAAGCCAAATTTTGTGTTGGATTTTTTTCTCTTTTCTGAGAGTCTGTGGCCAGAATCTCAAAGGGACTGATGACTAAAAGGAATTTGAAGAAACACTTATATAGGCACCTGAATTTAACAAGGATGATTATAGTTTTCCTCCAACAATGAATACACTGCATTCACAGCTATCTGCTAAGAGGGGAATGTGTGATCCACGCATGGTCTGATTACACTGGGTTCTCGATTCAGAATTGCAAGCCCAGCAACCAGAGATTTGTCTTGGGAATCATTTATGAGCAGATAGTGAACGGGCAGCGCTATGATGCTCAGGGCATCCCTGGTGGCTCAGAAGGGAAACAATCTGCCTGCCATGCAGGAGACCTGGGTTCGATCCCTGAGTCGGGAAGATCCTCTGTAGAAAGGAATGGCAACCCATTCCAGTATTCTTGCCTGGAGAATTTAATGGATAGAGGAGCCTGGTGGGCTACAGTCCATGGGGGTCACAAAGAGTCAGACACGACTGAGCAACTACATTGTTTGTGAGCCAGGACACCAATGAGAATGAGTAAAGATGTGTTTTCATAGATTTGAAGCCAACTCTAATATTCACACAGAGCTGGAAATAAAAGGATCTGTTTGGCGGCCCGCACACGAGGAGCAGGTGAAGAACCCAGGTGGGCAGCCTAACAGGCAAAGAGCTGCATCCCACTTCCTGCATCACCTCGGCCCCACTGGGAAAGAGCCAGGACCTGGTCCCCAAGGGCAAGCCCCATCCCTAGTCCTCACCCGTCCACTTACCCCCAGCTCTGTGATGAAGTGGAAAGAAAGGACTCCACACGCACACCCTCAAGCACCCATCAGGTACACAAATGTCCCTCTGTCGGAGCCCAGCTCCACCCCTCAGCACGGCTTACCTTCCCCGATCATTGAGACCCCCACGGACATGCCCATGAACTTGCTTTTGGTCCACACGTGAGTGTTGACACAGAGTCTCTTCTCCTTGCACTCACAGTAGAAGCAGGAGATGGGCGGGTGGTGAGACACCTGCTCGGCCACAAACCGCAGCTTGTAGTTCTTGGAAGAGTCATCAGCCATCGGGTGTTCGTGGCCCGCGGGGGCGGGGAGGGCAGTCCTCCGGGCCTTGACCTTGTCCTTGGGAACCTCCCAGGAGCAGTGGAATGTCTCGCCAATGATGGGGTTGTAGGGCTTCTTGGCCAGGGCACCCTTGCGGCCCTCGTGGAAGGCGGTGAGGTAATACTCCACGAAGCCGATGACCCGGTCCTGGGGCGTGGCCCCTGCCGCGACGGCCAGCAGCAGGTCGGGGTGCGCCAGGAAGTCCGCGTACATCTCCAGCAAGGACCGCTTCTCCAGAATGAACGTGGGGAGCACCACCTGCGCCCGGAGGAGGCAAGGTCAGACAGCGAGCCCTGCGGTTACAGGCGAAAGCTGGGGCTGCCACCCCCTCAGGCACGGTCCCCAGGGCCAGCGCCAAGCCCAGTTCCTTGGATGTGCGCACGCGTGACGGATCAGACAGCAGCACGTCCGAGGAACTGGAACTGGAAATGGAATTGCGGAACTGGCAATGCGGCGGCACCCGTGATGCCCGCCCAGCCTCGTGGGCGACACTGTCCTGAGCTGTCTTCCATTCTGCTCACCTGGGCTGAAACCACAGCCTCTGTGTCTCCCTCCACAGCCGGCGCCTTGCTAACACGCAGCCCTCGGTCCACACCCAGCTCTCCACCGTTTAGAGACGTGAAGAAAACAGCTCCAACGGGCTCTTTTGTATTCTTCCTGCCATCGGGCACTGCCAAGGGCGATACTCGGTGTGTCCCCCAAACCCGGATCCTGGGGCTCAGGGCTGCCGTGTCAGAGGGGGTCCAGATAGACCACCACCCACGAGAGTATCTGTTTGGAAATTGCTATAGCAAGAGCAGTATAGAAACCCTACCAGGATCAGGGCAGAAAATGAGTATAGAAGGGGCCTGGCCCATGTCTCTGGAGCCAAGGCCAGCTAGCACGCAGTGTTCACAGGGTTACCACACACAGGAGGGCCACAGCTGGAGGCTGCTCCACTGGCTGGGTCAGGAGAAATGAGCTATGAAGAAACAGACTGGGCTGACAGCAAAAGCTTCTGGTAAACTGCCTGGCTGAGGGGTCAGCTCCTCGCTGTGTCACTGGCCCATGACTGAGGACAGGGAGGAGCCTGGAGGGTCCACCAGGGGCTATGGCACTCCTTGTTGGTCCAGCATGGATCTGAGTGGTCCCTCGTGTGCCACACACCCAAATGCCTAGAACCCAGGGATTAGGCCACCTAAAGCAGGTGAGGGGCTTTCTGGGACACAGGTAGCCCCTCACCACGCCGGCCCGCTAGCACCCCTCAGCGAGCTCACTACAGGCGGCTGTGGGCCAGTAACCGCGCCCGCTCGGCTGCAAGACAAGCCTGTGCTGACCCGGAAGGCCCTCTCACTCGGCTCCTCTCGCTAGGCTCACCGGGTTTCAAAGCCAGAAGACCAGTCCTGACCCTTCAACTGCCCGGGTGAGGGGAGGGGCTGGCCAAGGTCACACAGCTGGCTTCTGCTCCTCCGTAGGTGGCTGAGTCTGTCTTTCTGTCACATCTGCGGCACCAGGCCATTCGAAAGCATCGCCGACTGGGAATATCACACACAGCCCTGTGAGTGGGTCCCCAGCTCGGCCCTTGCTGGGACCGTTCCTCTCGAAAGATGGAGACACAGTGGAAGCGAGGTATCCTGAGAGACAGGCGGACACAAGAGAGACAGGCGGACACGAGACAGCCAGCCTTGAGACAGGCGGACACGAGACAGGCGGACATGAGACAGGCGAGGCGGACACGAGACAGACAGGCGAGGCGGACACGAGAGAGACAGGCAAGGCGGACACGAGAGAGACAGGTGAGGCGGATACGAGACAGACAGGAAAGGCGGACACAAGAGAGACAGGCGGACACGAGACAGGCGGACACGAGACAGACAGGCAAGGTGGACACGAGACAGACAGGCGGACACGAGACAGGTGGACACGAGACAGGCGGACACGAGACAGACAGGCGAGGTGGACACGAGACAGACAGGTGGACACGAGACAGCCAGCCTCGAGAACAGGGAAGAGTTCTCAGAATAAGCTAGGGAAAGGCCAGCCCACCGGGAAGGAGAGGCTGGTATCCTTCTTAATGCTTTTCTGTCTTTCACTTGAAAACAATGTCAGAGGACAGCGCAGCTGTGACGAGTCGAAAGGAGCCAGATGCAGAACGAACTTGTGACATGGGCCACAGGCCACAGAAGGACCCCACGCTCAACACGTCTCTCTTGGCAACAGAAGTGTCTTTGCATTTCTTGTGAGTATCTTTCTGCTTTCTTTTTCTAATAAGCTGCAAGAAGAAACATCTAAACTACGACCATACAAACTAACGGAGATCTTCTAATTTTCTTTTGAGCCACAGCCTGACAGATTTGAGCACCTCGGTGCCAGAGGACTCTAGCTGACTAGGAAAAATGCATTCTGGCTCAGAGTGGCCTTCAGACCCCACTGATCTCGCCTCCTATGGCTCTGGGTGGGAGGAGGTCAAGTTCAGCACCCCCCCCAATGCTCTGTGGGGACCCAGCTATGCCTCTCATGTCCTCCCCCACATGAGGTCCCCCCAGGAATGCCTCCCACACAGGCTGTGCAGGTTGGGAGCTGTGGATTTAAGCAGCCTTGGAACTCCCCCTCCTTCCGGCTAGTAAAGTTAAATTAATTTAAAAAGTAAAGAAAGGGACTTCCCTGGTGGTCCAGTGGTTAAGACTCTGCACTCCCAATGCAGGGGGGTTGGGGGATCCCTGGTCAGGGAACTAGATCCCACAGGCACAGCTGAAGATTCTGAGTGCTGCAGCTAAGACCCGGCACAGCTAGACACACACATATTTTCAAAGAGAAAAGAAGCTTCCAGGGTCCCCATCTCCAGACCCTCCCACACCACTCCACCCTGTTCTCCCTCCCAGGCAAGCGGTCCTCTGCTGGGGGGCGGGGGGCTGGGCGCTGAGCCACCCTGAGGCCTCCAGCCCAACGGACACATGAAGGGGGTCCCATGGCCTGGCTCCTCTTCCCACCCATGCGACAACGGGTCTCCGTCAACCATTCCAGCTCTGGGACCCAAGACTGAACGTGAAGGCAGAGAATCATGCGGATGTTTCTGCTCTCCTGGGAAAAGGGTAGAGTTTAAGACACTTTCCCTAAGTCAGCATTTCTGAACTCAGAAGCTAGAAGATTAAGGCAAATTAAATAGGGACTTTCCTGGTGGTCCAGTGGTTAAGACTCTACACTCCCAATGCAAGGGGCTTGGATTCGACCCCTGGTCAGGGAACTAGATCCCACAGGCACAACTAAAGACCCTCTGCGCCACAGTTGAGACCGGGTACAGTCAAATAAACACATACGTAAACCATTTTTTTTTTTAATGAAACAAATGGAGAAAAGAACGCCACTCAGAATCCCAAGCTGCGGATCATTAAAGCCCGAAAGCCTCTTTGGGATGCTGTGGTCAGCCCTCTGCTCGCACAGGTGAGGGACAGACAGGGGAGGAGGCAGGGAAGGTGTGTGGAGGGAACCTCAGGGCCCCCGACTGCTCCCCAAGTTGGGTCCATCACCCCAACACCACGATTCTCTGCTTCTGGCCAATGACAGCATCTTCTTTCCCTCAGTGACAAACGAGGTGAGCGTTCCCCTGGACATCAGAATGGATGGCCGGGCCACTCCCTCTCCTGTCCCTGATTACGGCAAGGGGGTCAGGAAGCGGCCCAGGGGAAAGGGTGGGATGAGAGCCCCACCTTCCAGCCCATTTTACTCTTTCCAGGACGACAAGGCAATCCACCAGCCCCAAACTGTCATTAATATGCAGACGGGGGATTTCCCTGGTGGTCCAGGGTTTGAGCATCTGCTTTCCAATGCAGGGGACCTGGGTTCAACCCCTGGTCTAGGAACTAAGATCCCACCTTCTGCGGAGCAACTGAATCCAGGAGCCACAACTAGAGGAGCCCACACACCTCAACAGAGACCCAGCATGGCCGGAAGAACAGAACCAAACCTGGCGTTAGTATGCAGATGGGAGGGCGCCGGTGGTGGCTAAGGACGGACACTTCCGGCGCCCGTCTCTGGAAAAGCACAGCTGGCGCTCCCCAACCCACCCTCCTTTCCAGCTGCCACGCCCACCACTACTTCTCCCCGCCACAGCTGGACTCGTCTTTCTAAATTCTCTGCAGGAGACGAAGGCCAGGGTGTCCCTCACCTTCTCCAGTCTCACACTAGCCCTCATTTTCTGCCTCCAGCCTTGCCCTCACAAACGTGCCTGCACACACATGTACACACACACGTTCAGTCCTGTCTCTCCTGCCTGCCCTCCCTCCTGCCTTGTCTAAATGAGAAACAGCTCAAGGGTAACCTCCTCTAGGAGATCTTTCCTCACAGCTCTCGCTTCCAGGAGAACCCACCCACCGGCTCCTTGACTGTAACCATCAGACACCCCCATTGTAGCATCTCTAGGGCGTTCTTGCTTTGATCAATGCTAAACAGAGCCTTATTGGAACAACTGGGGGAAATTTTACTACGGGTGTGTTAGGGGAAGCATGCTAACTGAAACCGCAGACTCTGGCTAGGCACCACAGTAACCATCTGTGTGAGATATTTTACGACAGGAAGTGCTGGTAAGCAACTAAGCCACCACCAACCGGAAGAGTTTGGGAAAGGTCAAAAGGAGACACCATGTGTCCGTCCACCTCCCACCTCCTTCTCGCTGGCAACCATCTTGGCTGAGCAATGCACGCACCACCGGAGACAGGCTGGAAAACGATCCCATTGCCACAAAACCCAAGGCTGCAGGGCGGCCTGGCAGGGCAGTTCTCCTGGGGGCCCACACCCGCTGCTCTCCGCCCAGCGCCCCTTCCCAGTGCAGTCTCTCGCTTCGTCAGCATATGCATCTCCTCGGACGGTTCATTTCCGAGTGGTAGACAAGAGCCCACCCACGGGCGCCGGAAGGGGTCCCCCTTCCTGAAACAGGCGTGTGAGCACCACAACAGCATGGATGTGAAACTTTCCCAGGGCGACAAATGAGTCGTGCAGGAGAACGTCCCCGTCAGGTAACTGATGATCTGCCCAGCTCCACTCACTGAGCGACATCAGGGAGGAGTCTGCCACCTGCTCTGAAACGGCTCATCAGGAAACTAACACGTACATACACACATGTGTTCTTGTGAGGGACAGAGAGAAGCGGGAGAGGAGGAAGGAGAGAGAAAAATGCAAAACGGCACCATGCTAACCACTGGCCAGAAAAGGTGAAGAACGTATGTGCAAGTTCGTTGCTCTCTTCCTGCAGCTGGGCCGTAGACGGGAAAACGTGCAAAACAGAGAGTTGAAAGGAAAAGAAAAAAAGGCTCTACGAGGGATGCAACACCTGGGAATTTACGAGTTGTCCCAGACAACGCTCCTGAAATCAAAGACGCAGGGAATGCGGTCTCACAGCCAACCGCAGGTCCCACCTACTAGGCATGTGATGCTGTGGCGCTGTCAGCTCTGGGGAAAGCAGAATTCCCGGAGAGAGGGAGGAGAAAGGGCAGCCAGGGGCGACTGTCTCCCCGTTTATCTCTTGCTGGCGTTTGTGCAGCGTATCCAACCCAAGTCCTTCAACCCAGCACCGTGACCATCCCAGGCAAAGACGCCACCCCTTCCCTCTAAAGTAGATCCTCTCTCGCCTACGGTCCCTCCCTGACATTCCTTTGCAAATCAGTCACTTCATCATCTGTGTCTTGGGTGGTGGACACTGTAGGCACGAGAGCCGAGACGTGGGGAGGACTAGTTGGGCCGTCTGTCTCCAGCAGAGAGGTGAGCGACGGCCCAGCTGCTCAGACGACGGCACCAAAGCGCTGGAGGCACTGCTGCAGGTCTGTCCAGCCATCGTCAGGGCTGCCTTTGCCGCCATCAACATAATTAAGACCGTGAACTACTTTGGGGAAAAGGAAAAAAGGTCTGTACTTGGGAACCAGAGAAAAATTAATTACAGCTAAAGTTGCAGCAGTCTAGAGGTAACGAACTACCCTTTGGGTTGGGCTCCTAGAACCTGGAAACAATTGACTGCCCACTGAGAAAGTCAAAGGGTCCCCGGAAAGAGTGATGGCCCGTCCCTTCCCCACAAAGGGGAGCACAGTGGGCCTCCTCTAAGGAAGGGCTGGGCGGGAGCCACCTCTCCAAAGGAACATCCATTGACTTGGTAACGGGGAGAGCTATCTACCTGATACTCTGCCATTAAGACTGGCAAATCCACCCAGAGCAAACAGCAAGGACAGGAGACCAAGACCAGCCCCCGAGATGGATCTATGCAATCCTTTAAGGCAGCCGGAGGACGCACACACAAGCCCAGCCTTACAAAGCAAGCAGGAGTGGGTCTGCACTGCCCAGGGGTCTCTACTCGGCCGAGAGGATGCTCCCCTGAGTTCCCTTAAAGGGCCAGCTCCCTTCATGCCTATTTCATGGGGCTTGGGACATCACAAAAGGCATTCATTAAAACTGTTTTGGGATGAAAAGAGTTTCAAATAAAATTTTACTTTTTCTGAGAAGATATTTACTACATATAGAGAGGTGCATTTGTTGGAATCAGGTCCCACATAGCCTCAGGGTTCAAGACCTTGGCTCGTAAGAGGGTCAGAGGCTGTGGTCAAGGTTCACCTCTTGGCCACGGCAGCCGTGAGAACCTGGGCAAACTTCCCCCAGAGAAAAAGGAGCGTAAGCACAGCAGTGCTGTTAATCTGTGCATGTTGTGCCAGCGCCTGGAAATGTGGCCTAATAAAATAACATGATCAAAGGAAAAGCTGTGCGTTGCTGTTCCAACCAAGTCCAGCCCACAGTCAGCCCAACAGCTGAAGACAGGCACACAGGCAGTGACCACAGGCAAGACCAACAGGACGACTGCTCAGCTGAGCCCAGCCTAGACTGCATGACTGTGAAGAAGGAAAAGGGTCACTTTCAGTCATTTTGTTTAGGGTGATCAATTCCTCAGTAAGAGATCTTTGAAGCAAACAGCAGTTCTAATTTTTATTATCCCAGTGGCTTGGGTTAGAGTCATTCTTTATTCCTCTTTAGCTCATATCCTACATCCGATCTACACGCAAACAGGACAGTCACAGCCCGCTAGCACCGCTTCTATGTACACCTAGAATCTGCCGCCACCCTTACCACTGACTGACCTCCTCCGTTTCCACCATGACCTTGCTGCCTGCACCCCGCTTGCCTTTTCTCAGTCCACTTTCCACACAAGAGTCAAAATAAACCTTTACAAATATAAGGAAGGGAATTCCCTGGTGGTCCAGGGGTTAAGAATCCGCCTTGCAATGCAAGGGATGTGGGTTGATCCCCGGTTGGGGAACTAAGATCCCACATGTCACAGAGCAACTAAGCCACATATGGAAACTCCTGGAACCTGTGCGCTCTGGAGCCTGCGTGCCCCAACCAGAGTCCACCCACTGTGACAGGAAATCCCACAAGGGGCAACGAAGATCCTGTGTGCCGCCACCAAGAGCCAAGACGCCAAACACAAAATTAAATACTAAAACAATACGAGGAAGGCCCTGCACGCCTCCGCTCAAAACTCTCCAGCAGCACCCACATCACCCAGAATACCCAAGTCCTCACAATGTCTGACTAGGTTCTCTGATCCAGCCCCTGCCATCCTGCCAACTTAATTTCCTGCCAACCCACACAAGTCACTCTCATCCTGGCATAGCGGTCATCCTCAAACGCCAAGCAAGATCCACCCTGGGCCCTGTCCACTCACCGTCCCCTCTGGCCTGAATGCCCTTCCACTGCGAGGTCCCCTGCCTGACTTCTGCATCTCCATCTGGGGTCTGCACTCCAGCGATACCTGGGGAACCCTGCTCGGAGCAGCTGATCGAGGAGGCCCGCCCTCCCCCCGTCACCCCAACCCGGGCCCGCCATGCTCCGTGTCTCTGCACTGCATTTCTAATCCCTGCATCCTTTTCGCTCTCTTGTTTCTTGTCTGTCTCCTTCCACCACCGCACAGGCTCCACGAGGGTGTGGATTCTGAGTGGTGGCACTCCCAGCATGGCAGGTGTGGAGCCCCGTATACACACACCAGATGAGAGAGCACATGCCTCAGTAAAGGCTGCCTTTCACAGCCCTGGAAACAAGGGAAAAATCACCATAAACCAAGCTCAACCTTGCACCCTGGGGCCCGCCTCCCTGGAGCCCATGATTTGGCAGCGCAGTGGCTCTGAACACCTTTCCCAGATGCTCCAAGCGCTCCAGAGGTTTCCTACAGCTCTCAGGATCAAGTCCACCGTCCTTCAGCAGCCCACAGGGCTCTGCAGATCTGACCTCTCCAGACTTGAGGCTCCTCCGAGCCCCACTAGTACACACTCCTCGCACACCCCACCACTGTACGCTCTGGCTTTGCCCATGCTGTTCCCTCCACCAGAACACCCTTCCTCTCGCTCCTCCCACTCCTGTCCACTTGTTCTTCAGGCTCCACCTACAAGTCCCTTTGTCAAAGTGACCTTCTGTGACCTTCATCTTCTACAGTCCCTTCTCTTCCTGTATTTCCCTTCCTGGGTTACCCACAGTTTGTGGACGTGCAGCAGATTATCCAGTAGAGGAGTTCACCAGCAACTTAGGCCTCTGGAACCGCAACCAAGAAAGGAGGGCAGGCAAGGGTGCTTTTCGAAGCAGGACCAGTGAAAGGGCCCAGTGAAAAGTGACGATGCAAGTCCTCCTGTCCAAAATGAATTTCAAGTCGGCAGCAGCAGAGTGATAACCCAGCCTGGGGTGCTTCTGAGCATGGGGTACTGTATGACCCCACCAGTCACATGTCCAGGAAACTGCATCCCTAAAGGCCTGGTGAGGCAGCGGACCTGTGAATGACCAGCCCTAAAGGCCTGGTGAGGCAGCTGACCTGTGAATGACCAGCCCTAAAGGCCTGGTGAGGCAGCGGACCTGTGAATGACCAGCCCTAAAGGCCTGGTGAGGCAGCTGACCTGTGAACAGCCAGCCCTAAAGGCCTGGTGAGGCAGTTGACCTGTGAACGACCATCCCTAAAGGCCTGGTGAGGCAGCTGACCTGCAAACGTGGCAGCCCTGGCCATCTCTGCAGAGACAGAGCCGTGCTCTTATTTTATGGAGAGGCCAGAGCTTCATTCTTGAGTGGAGGAATCTTTCCCCTCCAGGGTGCCCGCTCCCTGGACCAAGTGCCATTCAGGCCAGGTTCATCCACTGCCAGGTTACCACAAGCGTCACTGAATAGTCAAGAGCTGAGAAGAGGTGGGGAGACAACAGGAAAGACTTGATCTGCAAACAACAGATGCTGGAGAGGGTGCGGAGAAAAGGGAACCCTCATACACTGCTGGTGGGAATATGATTTGATGTAGCCACTGTGAAAAACAAAATGGGGATTCCTCAAAAAAAAAAAAACTAACTAAAAATAGAACTACCATATGATCCAGGAATCCCAGTACTGGGCATATACCCAGATACACGCAGCCCAGTGTTCACTGTGGCACTATTCACAGCAGCCAAGAGGTGGAAGCAGCCGAAACATCCATCAGCAGATGAGTGGATAAAGAAACAAGGTGCATATAAAAAATGGAATATTACTCAGCCATTAACAAAGAAAGAACAATGCCATTTGCAGCAACATGGATGGGCACAGAGATGACCACACTAGTGAAGTAAGTCAGACAAAGACAAATACCATGTGATATCACAGACAGGCGGAATCTAAATTACCGCACAAATGAGCCCATCCACAAAACAAAACCAGAATCAGAGACACAGAGAACAGAAGTGTGGTTGCCAAGGGAAGGAGAGGATGGGGAAGGGCCACAGGGTGAGGTCTGAAACAAAAGGGAAGAGGAGGGGCAGGACCTTTAAAAGACTGATACAGCCACAGGACGCGCCCACAACTGCTTAGAGCAGCTAGTTCAAGATGGTGGGCGAGTTGACTTCCGCCAGACCTCGCGCCTTAGCATAGGCTCAGCACAACACAGCCAACGACGCGACACAGGCACCAGGCCAGGGGAGCTGAGGCTGCCCATCAGACATCCAACAGCGGGTAGCGGCCCAAGGCCTGGGAATTCCCGCCCCTCCCTCAAAACAGTTGCAGTGATCCTCCTGCTCATTAGCCTATAAAAACTAAAGATGCGTATTTGGGGGCCTCTCTCGCCTTCCGAGAGGGCCCACACTCTGTCAGCAGAGTGTACTTCTCTCTAAACGAATCCACTTCTTACCTATCACTTTGTCTCTCACTGAATTCGTTCTGGGGTAAGACGTCAAGAACCTGCGCTTCATTAAACCCTGAGACCAGCTGTGCGATCTCAATTAAAAGACCTTGGGTTCAAGTCCTAATCCGGGATGTCGTTGCAGTTTGGGACTAGCAGATGCAAACTATTATACATAAGGTGATAAACAACAGTATACACAAGATGGATAGACAAATGGGAGGTGGGTAAACCCTGCTCCAGAGGAGATCACCCGGGCCAGACTAAAGGAGAACAGGCCCTGTGCACCCTGAGCCTCAGCAGCAGCTCCGCCCTTGAACCGCTGCTCCGCAGCTCCTCACCAGATCCCCCTGGGTTGGGCCACACAGACTTGAGGGCATTAAACTGCTGTGTCCTCCCTTTGCCTGACAAAGCAATAAAGCTATTCTTCTCTACATCACCCAAAACTCTGTCTCTGAGATTCCTTTCGGCACTGGTGCACAGAGGCTGAACTTCCAGCATCAGAATCAGGACAAGGCAAGGGAACCCAAGGTAGGTCAGGCAGTCAAGTCCAGGCACCTCACACAGCCCACAAGGCCACTGATGCCCGCCCTCACCTCTCCGCGGTGAGCACGGTGGCCTTTCCCCTCGCCTCCAGAACAAAGACACTGCCCAGAGTGGGGGAGGCTCCCCATGGGCCATCTCCTGCACATCACCATGAGGGTGCTGAGTCCTCTCAACACAGTTTCCCAGGGTGAGTGCACGCCAGCAGGAGTTTCTGCATGTCCACCAACCAGCGGGCACACAGCTCTCCACGTGGGCACTGAGGTCTGGTCACCAGCAGGGTGAAGGCCAGCAACAGGTGGCAGCGGCAGGTGGCCAGCTGCCCGGGAGGAGGTGCCAGGAGGCAGGCTCACCCCCACCCCCACCGCCTGCTTCCTCCTGTTTTCCGTCTCCAGGTCACCTTCCATCCTCTCGAGGACACAGTGGGAGACAAATCCCATCCGGAATCGTCCTCATCATCGCACGTGCTCTCCCCGCCCTTGGAGCATCTCAGCTCCTCCAGAGAGGCAAATGCCAGGCTCTCACCCTTGGCATGGGTGTCCGCATGAAATAGCCTTTCCAGGGACTTTCCGGGTGATCCAGTGGTTAAGCGCCAGGTTCAATCCCCGATCAGGGAACTAAGGTCCCACATGCTGTGTGACACAGCCAAACAAAAAAAAAGCCTTTCCAATCGTCCCTGGGGCATCCATGCTTGACAGGGGAGCCTAAGAGGGAAACCCAGCGCCCAGGTGACCGGCCACAAGTCCCTGGGGGCGCGCCCTCCTACCTTGGTCAGATCCATCCCAAGTTTGAGCTGAGAAATGAGGTGAAGGATCACACTGCGCTGGTCCTCCATGACGCCCAGCTCCGTCTCTTCCTGATCTTCAGTGTCGCTTTTCTCATCTTCGGACAAAACCAATTCAGGGCCTGAGTTTGGCTAAAACAAGATCATCAATAAAAATCACCAGCTGGTCCCGAGAAGGGAGAAGCACAGAACCGCACGCATGTCCTCTGGCAGGAGGCAGAGAGCCAGGCTCGCCCAGGAAGAACCTCCCCACCAGCCGGCGCGCACCCATGTCCTCTGGCAGGAGGCAGAGAGCCAGGCTCGCCCAGGAAGAACCTCCCCACCAGCCGGCGCTCCTGGCCGCGGGGCGAAGACGATCTTTTGGGTGCAGGCCCCTCCAGCAAGCGCTGCAGAAACTCGCTCATCTCCCCGCTCATCCGTAAGTGAGCATTCTGGCCTAAGCACCTCCCCTGACAAAAAGGTTCCTGCCCTCCAAGAAGCTATTAATAACTGTAACATGCCAGCATGAATCCATTCACCTCCACTATTCCCAAATGATGTTCTCCTGTTAACTTGTACAACCCGCTACAGCTAACGTAAATTTACACTGTGAGTAATGCGAATTTCTGTCTATCAGCAAACGCCAGACACCTCTGAAATTGACATTACCCTTATTTATGTGAAAATTTACTCTGAAATTATTTCTACTCCCATTAGTTAATATCAAGATGGCAAATATGACCAAAAACGGCTCCGTTGTTGGCATTCATTTAGGCAGGGAAACAAAAATAAAAACCTAAAGAGAAAGTCTGAAGTGGTACAACAATGCTAAGCTTCAATCCACCAACAGACCCTGTGCTTTCCTTAACGCAAGTTTTATTCATGCAGTTGCTTGATTCCCATTTTCAAAATTACACAGAAAGCAGGCAAGTTAGTCAAATGTGCCAGGGGGGTTGCTGACAGCAAAATTTTCTGACACCTAAGTACCAGAGAACTCTTCTCTTGAAAGAAATCACCATTGTATTCACCATTCCTCATTTATGTTCTCAAAGTACTTGTTTCTCCATCAGCAAAAGCACTCCACACAAAACATGTCATAATTGTTTCTAATTACTGTTGACAGGTCAGACACAATGAACTTAAAACACAGAAACACAGCAGCTTGAACGTTTTCATATAAAAGGATACAGACTTGTCCAAATATCCACATAGAAACTAACAATTTTCAACTTCAGGAGACAGAACCATCCCATCTATTTCCGATACACAAAAGTTACGTAGCTGTCACGGTGTTGATAATCATATGGCTTCACACACACATGCTGGCCGTTCCTCCCCGGTGCTCCAGAGGAAATAAGGTATTTTTCCCACCGGGGTAGCAGTTTTTAAAATTTCAATTGAGGGACCTCCCTGATGGTCCAGTGGTTATGAACCCACCTTGCAACACAGTGAGTCACGGGTTCGATCCCTGGTGGGGGAATTAAGATCTCACATGCCATGGAGCAACTCAGCCTGTGTGCCACCACTGCTGAAGCCCAGGCCACGACTGGAGAGGGCGTGTGCCACAAAGACCTCGATGACGCAGCCAAAAACATACATAAATATGCCGTTTAAAAGTAAGAGGAAGACTTCAACTGAGATAGACATATTTCTCAAATGATTCCCAAGTCCATGGGGCTGTCCTCCAGCCAAGAACTGCGTTTCCATCATCTGCCTGGTTCCCCAGACTCAAGCCACGTGTCTTACATGACATCACCGGAAGGGTGCTTTGCTGGATATACTGAAACAACTGAGGGCTGCTGTCCCCCCATCGTGATCCAGCAGACGGACCTGAGCGAAGTCTGGGGCCGTGCTGGGAAACCAGGGGCAGGGGGACCGGAGCCTAGCGGCCAGCGGCCCTGTCCTCCAGCTTCAGCTCCTCCGCTGCAGCGCCGGTGGCGATCAAGGCCGCTGCACTTCTGCACCCGACAGGCTAAGGCAGGGCCACCCTCCCACACATCTGTCCTCCTCACTCTCCTCGCTCCTCTCCTTGGCACTTTAGGTGAATTTTAAAGGGCGGCTGCCTCTGTGCTCTGTGAGTTTGCATCTCCAATCAGGTGCCACCAAAGCCAGAAAGCTCAGACACCCACCCTTCAATGCGAAGGTGAAAAGTGTTAGTCTCAGTCCTGTCTGGCTCTTTGCAACCCCACAGACTGTACAGCCTGCCAGACTCCTCTCTGGGCAAGAATACTGGAGTGGGTAGCCATTCCCTTCTCCAGGGGATCTTCCCAACCCAGGGATTGAACCCGCACCTCCTGCCCTGGCAGGCAGATTCTTTTACCTCTGGGCCACCAGTAAGGCCCGTGCCTCGGTGACGCAGCTGCTGGCTCCTCTGCAGCGATCTGACAGGCGGGAAGCGCTAGCAGACTTCCCTTCCCCCGGGGCAGGGGGCAGGAGAGGGCAACAGCTGGGCATCCTGTGTCAGGAGGAGAAAGCACAATCGAAAGCAATCATGGGACTTTCCTGGTGGCCCAGTGGCTCTTCTCTGCAAGCCCCATGCAGGGGGCCCAGGTTCAGCCCACACCCTGCAACTGAGAGCCCGCTTGCTGCAAGTAAAGACCTCACACAACTAAGACCTGGCACGACCAAGTACATTTAAATAACTTTTTAAAAAAGAAAGCAAATCAGTTATCAGCCTGCACTGGAGGAGGCAGGCCTGGCTTTCAAGGTCCCTGCAGATCTCAGCAAGAAAGGGAGCGCCATGGGAAAAGACCCTGAAGAAGAGATACCTGCAGGTGTACGACCGCATCACTGCTAGACACCCGAAAGGAACACTACATCGCTCCTCAACTGTTCTCCGAAACACAAATTCAAAAAGAGAGGGAGCTCCATTCGGACTGCAGCTGTTCTGCCTGCAATGAGTTGCTCTCGCAAAGTACTGAATGTGAGGTAAACAAATCAATAGCTCAAGTCAGCTTTGCGAAGTGAAGAAGGCTTCTCTTTTCCGAAACTGTGATTTTCCCATCTGCCTGCAGACCAGTGCGTGGGGAACTCTCTGCCCCTCCCATCCATGGCTGCTCGCAGGGAGATGCTTAAGAGACCACCCAGACCACACATCTCCTGCCGTCTGCCTTCCTTGAAGACCAAGCCCAGCCGGTCCCTGATCTCCAAGGAGCCAAGAAGCCTTTCGCAAGATCCTGCCTCAGCAAACAAGCATTACTGTGCACACAAGCCTCTCCAGCTTGTCCCACTCCAATCAACGTCACATTTCCCATGTCTCATGATACCACCAGGGACACTGGCTCCAGCAAAGGGAGAGCAGGCCGGTGCCAGGCCCCAGGAGCTGACTCACTCCAGGGTGACTGGTGGCCAGAACTCCTGGGGGCCCTGAAGTCCCCATCAAGGGAAGAAAGGCCGCGGGGAGTCTGACACATCCTCTCACTGGTGCAGATCCTTAGCAAACTGTGCCCTGAGCTTAAACAAGGATCCAGTAATATTCCTGTTTCTCCCAGCTTCTGAGAACCTGCAAAAGATTCTCCTACCAAACCTTGAATAAATAATCAAGTTTCTTTTTCTAAAAAAAAGCTGGTTTCATTCATCACTTTGTCAGTGAACATATTAGAGAACCACCTCTCCTCCAATTCTACCCAAACTGGAACTCGATTCACCTGCAGAAGGTGAGACCACTTTTTTGTGTGGGTCTCAAAATGGGGATGTGTGGGACTTCCCTAGTGGTCCAGTGGGTAAGAATCTGCCTGCCAATACAGGGAACATGGGTTCAATTCCTGGACCAGGAAGATCCCACAGGCATCAAGGCAGCTAAGCCCACGTCTTGCAACTACTGAAGCCTGCGTGCCTAGAGCGCGTGCTCCACCACAAGGGAAGCCACAGCAATGAGAGGCTTGTGCGCCTCCAACTAGAGAAAGCCCACTCACAGCCACAAAGACCCAGAACAGCCGAAGATGAATAAAAGTAAGTTTAAAAGTAGCAATTATTAGAAAAATAAAACAATACAGGCACGCGCGGATGGAGGGTAGACGTCTCTAAGAGGGCATATCAGGCTGAAGGGCAACTGGCCGTGTGAGCACCAATTTGTGGGCACCTGCGAAGTGCCCACAGTTAGCAAGGTCTCTGAAAAACGGAGAATTCGAAGAACCAGCTTTGATGGAGTTTTAAAGGCAGAAAACCTTCCTTTTCAAGGTCAAGGGCGTGCAGATTGTGCTGCTCTGACATGAAATCCACAACAGCGGTAACGGTTAGTGGATCCAATCTCTTTCCCACCGCCAGGCCCACATGCTGGCCGTACCCTCCCCCTCCCGCTCGTCGAGGTCTGCTCCTCTCCCCAGGGGATCAGAGGTGCCTGAACAGTGTTTCTCCACCTCAGAAGAAAACTGAAAGGAAAAGAAACGGCTTTATAACACTGAGAAAATTCCTAAGACCCGATCAAGAAGCATCTTCAAATCCCCCTCCCCCATCCCCTGGAGAGCTCTGCAAATGAGCCAGCTGGGCAGTAAAAAGGTCTGCAAACTTGAAGATATCATGGAATTAGGATATGCTGTAAAGAAAAGCAGGCTTTGGAAAAATGAAGCTTTTAGTAAAAACAAAAATTATGGCTCAGGATTTCTACCACATGAGCACCGCAGAGTGTGCGGTACAAGTCAGTGACTCCTGCGTTGGGAGCAAAAGGGAAGACGGACAAGCAAAGGGTGGGGGTGGTGGGGGCCGGAAAAGGCCAACAGGCAGCCGGCGCCCCCTGGTGGCTCAGCAGTGACCTGGCCCCCAGGGCAAGGGTTCTTAACCTGGATCCCAAGGATACTCAATGAGACACCTACTGCCATGGGACCTTCCTGGCCGGCCAGTGGTTTAGACTCCCTCTTCCAACACAGGAGGCGAGGGTTCGATCCCTGGTTGGGGAGCTAAGATCTTGCAGCCAAAAAAAAAAAAAGAAAAAAAAAACACCATAAAACAGAAGCAGCATCATAACAAATTCAACAAAGACTTTAAAAATGGTTCACATACAAAACAAAAGTCTTTTAAAAGAATGATATCTGTCACCCTTGACATTTCACATTCAAACTGGGGAGGGAGGGCATTTTTATAGAGTGGGTCTGCCTAGACTGACCTCAGGCCTCTCAAGGTCTGAAGGGTCATGGAAGTGAGCTGGGCTCTCAGGCTGGGAAGTGGTCGAACCAGAGACGGTCCCAGCACCAGACACGCCCCTGCCTCATTACCGATCTCTACGCCTCATCTGAGAGGGAGAAGCTCGTCCCCGCTTTGGGGTCCAAAGCCAGAAGCAACACCACAACTCGTGTTAGACCCATGTGGGTCCCGCTGTCCTGTCAAGGGGAACACCGGTGTTGCAGACACATTGAACTTGGCTGGTGTCTCATCCTTTTCACAAAAATCTTTACTCCTTCATACAAATGCAAATTCCAAGCAAGACTGAAATTCCAATCTCTTTTATTCAATACACACGTGTGATGTAATTACAGTTGGAGTCAGTTCCAGGGAAATCAGCCAACCAGGAAACAGACATTCATCTTCAGAGTCCATGCAGTTCCCTATCGAGGCCCCACTCCACACCACGCTCCCCAAACCCACCCTCTTCCCAGCCTCATTTCTATCTTCCCCTCCTTGGACGGTGTCCGTCTTTCTCCACAGTGATCTGCCGGGCTGTCTGGCGTGAGGCCTGGGGCCAATACAAGCAGCTGGGTCTACTACTAATGTCCGCTTTCACCCAGTGACTTAAAGGGCTGAACCTCCACCTCAAGGCCTTGGAGAGAGGCCTGTGCCTTACCCAGTCTTCCAAGAAGTCGTTTCACTGCTGGGCAGGGAGCAGTTCCCCACGGAGCCCTGAAATACTGCCATGCAGGTCTGAAGGGTTTCCTCCAGCAAGGACTAGATGGATGCCGGCAGCCAACTTTTGCCAGGAAAACAGGCATCCTGACAAGAGGTATTTTTAACTGGACTACATCTTCAACAGAACGACAGAACCCACTGAGCTCTGCTGAGCCGCAACTTTCCCCAAAAGTCTACCTGATCAAGACAGAAAGCCAGCTAGACAACAAACGTCAGCTTCTCTTCCAGCAGCGAATGCGCTGCAGCTCAATTGTGTTTCAAGTCTGGCATCTCTCCCTGAGTGCTGGTATCTTGGCATGGAGGTATGGGTGGGCTGAGTCAACCCAAAAACCTTGGCACTGAATGCGAGAACTAGACGTAGCCCAGATATTGTCTTTACAGGAAAAGGGGGGACCCAGCCACGCCAAGAACACTGTCTGGTATTCTGAGGGCCACCAAGAGGCGGGCGGTGGGGAAGACGACCCCAAGCGTCACCACCCTCAGATGCTCTCCATGTCATGAGCACGGCAGTGGGCGGAGGAGTAACTGGGAAATGACGTGGCCTCATATGCCACTTGCTTCTCAAGGTCACAGCTACACAGAACATGCAACGGCATGCGATCACAGCCACCAGGGCGAGTCGGCTTTTGCTCACTAAGGGATATGGGTCAAGAGAAGAGAAGATAGTCTTCCCAAAATAAGAGGTTTTAGAAAAAGCGGGAACGTGAAGTTGAAACATGGAGAGCACTGAGGGGGGCCAGAGAAACTGGGAGGGCGGGGAAACAGAGACCGACTACGGGAACAAAACAGGGAACATGGCAAATTCCAGAACCACAAGAGGATCTGAGTGTCTAAGAGGTCCAGGTGCCCAGGGACCAACCACCAAACCAACGTTTTTGGTTCTACTGATGACGGTGTTACCGTCTCTTCAGTCCCTGGCCTTTTTCCCTCCATCTCTGTATTTACAGCACATGTAACCAAGTGGTCACAACCAGTACTCCATCCTCAGAGCACATCGGCACATCAGTGTCATCTGGCATCCTAAGAAGCCCCATCTAACAGCCCGAGGTCACGAGGATTGGCACAGAGGGGTCCAAAGTCCCAGTCCAACTTGGGGACCCCGTCAACAGCACTGGCGGAGCCTGGGGCCCCCGCGGCCGGCCGGCTGGGCAGCGAATTCCACTGGTCACGTCTGCCCTCACTCCCCAGCGGGAACCATGTACCCTGGGACGACCGAGGGCACGGCCCTCGCTACCACGCGCCTGGAACAATTGCTCCTCGAGGACAGACACGGATGTGATGCTTGTCCTCTGAACATGTGGTGGCGACCGCGGGGACCTACTGTTCTTCCCACGCTCAGCGCACGCAGGGTTTCTCCTCCGGAAGAATCTCTCTTGCGCCTGTCTCTAATTCCCCAAAAGGAGGCCATTCTGGCTGGGTCGGAAGGTTCTCGCTCGAAGGATGGATGCTCGTCTCCGGTCAGAAGTCATGACAGAGGGCTGCTGACAGGCGCGGGTCTTCGGGGGGTGTCAGGTCCGGCTGATGCCCCTCGGCCCAGACGCAGGGTGGCTCCTCACACGTACTGTCCTCTGTATGGAGCCGCAGTGGCCTCAGGCGACCAACTGTGCCTCGGAGGCTGCCCTCGCAGCTGGAGGACCTTATCTGGCCATTTGGAGGTCGATACGACGAAGCCACGGTCAGGGAAGACCCGGTGGAGGAGCCGGCTCCTAGCTTGGACAGCTGCAAGGACAAGCTTTATGTCCAGGCCTGGGGGAGGCTGGGCTGGGTGCCGCTGATGTCACAATCCTCCTCTGCTGCCTCCCAGCGGCCGCGATGGCTCTCTGGCGCTACCCACACATACACACACACTTCCCACACTTGGCTCTCATAGACTGGAAGGACAGATGCTCGTCCTGAGCAAAGGGGCCGACCTGCAGAAAGGTTAATTGTACATCAAACATACCCAGGAAGATAAGAGGAGATGCCGCTGGGGAGAGGGAGCTGGAGAGGCGGGGCGGGCATTCCTCATCAGGAACAGCACACCGGGAGCACTGTAAAGGCATTCCTTTCAAGACACAAGAGGGAGGCATTCGGGGAAGGAGCATGGCCAAGCCCTTTTCCATGTCTGCGTGTCTGCTTGGAAACCATCTTAAAAGAAAGGAGTCGCAAAGGAGCAAAGGAAACCCAGAGAAAGGGCAGCAGAGGAAACGGCACCAGCGAATGAAGCGGGAGGTGATTGCGCTGCGGTTGAGGCTTGGGAAGCAGGTTAGCAGGGCCCAGCCCAGGCATGCAGGCACCGGGAAGTGAGGTGAGGGCACAGACGCAGTGCATCAGGCTTAGGGCCAGGGCTGTGTCCGGGGCTTTGTGACCTTTTCTGCATCAGCAAAAGTCTGGCCCTTTCCAGCCTGAATTCACAGCTGGGCGCGGGCTCCGCGGATTTCTGCGGGGTTGAGGGTGTGCCTACCACGCCCTGGTCCTCGGACGGTGCTGGCGGCACGGGTCACGCTTCCCAACTCACAGGAAGCCCCTGAAGATGGGATAAAGGTCACGAGAAGGCATGAAAGAGGTCATATCATCGCAGCTCTGCGGGGCAGCCAGGAAGCCAGGGAGAACTCTGAGCGGTGGCTGCAGACACTCCCTGGACGTGAATCCTGAATGCCGCCCTCCACCTGGCAGGCCGTCTCCTCACCTGTGAGATGGAGATGGAACCACCCGGCCCAGGGGAGGGGGACGCCGCGGAGAGGCTCAGGGAAGATGCGGCATGGGCGCACAGGGAACACTGAGCGAAATCCCGCTGCTCTCCTGAGGCTGAGGCACCCTTGCCAGGGACGTGGGGACCCTTGGTGCGAGGACCTGGAAGCTGCAGCTGAAGCGCCCACCACCCCCATTGGGCTCATTCCCATCCTGGAAGCACCCTCCTGGAAGCTGCAGGATGCCACCCACACTGTGTCCCAGGCCCTCCTCAGCCGAGGACCCCGAGGGCTCTGGGGCCACAAAGATCCAGGCCCCCTGAACAGTCCATGGGCCTGACCGCCAGAGGCAGCATCCCAGACCTGGGGCTGCAGCAGGAAGGGATGCATAGGATCCCCCTCGCAAATCTCAGCCGAGGATCCCGGGCAGATCCAGGCATCGCGCGGGACAAACAGCATGGCAGCCAGGACAGAGACTCGGAGCACGAAGGCCGTCCCGGGCCCCAGGGGTCCAGCTGTGGTCTGTGGGGGGTGATGGGAGTGGGCGGCTGCTGTCCAGCACTACCCAGAAAAGGTGGGGAAGAAACTCCCTGAGGTCCATCCTAGCCTTTCTGGACTCTGGTAAAAGAAAAAGTGGTGGTTTAAGACATAACAAACCTCCCACCCTTAGGGAGGGCTGAGGGATAAGCAGGTACCAGACGTGAATGAGTCACCACCACACCAGTCTCCTTAAATGCTCATGATCAGCAAGCATTACTTAACATACTGAAGACAGAGGATGCTCAAGGTATGGTCCCTGCATCCTACAAGTGGGGGTCTGCAGGAGACCCGTCTTCCTCCAGCCCTGGGCGGGAGTGGCAAGTTTCAACTCATCATTCGAGACCTAAGTTCAGCTGCGCTTCATGGGGGTGGAGGCAATGCCTCTAACCTAATCAGCAATCCAAGAGCACCCTGTCTGTGCCCAATTTGGCACTTACCCAATTGCATTTTTTAAAAAAACACTTACGAGCACCGTAATTTCTAAGCACCATGGGAGGCTCGATTGCTATGTGCTTTTTTTTTTAAAGGATGATATATATTAAAAATTTGTTATCAGAAAGTTTATTTATCTCTTGGCCATGCCTCGGGGCATGTGGGATCTTAGTTCCCTCACCAGGGCTCGAACTCACATCCTGCATTGGGAGTGCAGAGTCTTAACCACTGGACCGCCCGGGAAGTCCCTAACCCTACCGTGTTTATGCAACAGCCCCTCTATCTGCTTTCCCGTCAGAGCAGGACTGCCAGGCCTCTCTCGGTACAAGGAATACTGGTGATTCGGGCTGGCTGCTTAGGGCTCTGGGTCAGTGTGAATTCAAAGCCTCCTCCAGGATGCAAGAGGATGAAGGCCCTGATCTATCAGCAGTCAGCGGGGAGCTCAGGCAGGGAGAGTGAGGCTGTCAGCTCACCCAGCTCAGAGCTCCATGCGGACAGCAGGCTGCATGCCTCGGGTTCCCACTCTAGAATCGCAGCACAGAGGCTGGTTTTATAACAGGTACTCGGTTGAAAAAAAAAAACAACCTGTAAGCACTGAATGAAGAAAACTAAATAAAAAATGTAAAAAGAGCATGCATGGACAAAATCCAGATTTAAATTGAAAAGGCCAGCCAATCACAGAAGATTATCAACGCTACAATCTCGCTCATGTGAGATGCCCAGAACGGGTCGGTCTATAGAGACTGGAAGTAGATTAGTGGTTGGAGGGGGCTGGGGGGATCTGGGGTGACAGCTAGGAGCTCAGGCCCTCTATGGCAATACCCTAATGCTGACCGCGGTGCTGGGAGCGTCCTGAGACACACTTGAAATGGGTGGACTGACCTGGCCTGTGAACGATCTCAGTAAAGCTGTCATTTTAAAAAAATAAAAGACATGTGATGCAAAGTCAGACAAGGCCAGGAGGAAGGTGACCTGTGCCTGCCAGACTCTGGGCCGAGTCTCACCAAGAAGCAATGCTTAGGGCAGCAGAGAAAGAAGGGGCCCTTCCAACAGGAGAGACACAGCAGTCAGGGAGGTCTGGCTGAGCCCAGATGACCCATGGCTTTGACCTTATGCCTCGACTGGGAGAGCCCACGTGACTGACTGGCTTTACAACCGTTTGTACGCTGATGGCTTCTAAACGTACGTCTCAGATCAGCCTTCTCCCCTGACCTCCAGCCTCGCGTATCTGCCTGTCCATACCTGCCTGAGCAATTAGGCAGAACTATGGACTTTCAGACTTGTCCAAGCCCTCACCCTGGAACCGGTGAATATGGTACTTCACATGAGAAAGGGGCTTTACAAATGCGATGAAAGCCCGGAATCAGGGTGCTGGTCCTGGGATATCCAGGTGGATCTGACAGAATGATATCATCCCTAAAGCGCCAGACTCTTTCAACTGGCTGTGGTCAGAAGGAGGTGTCCCCAGAACTGGTCAGAGAGAAACAGCACTGGTGGCTCTGCGGACGGGGGAGCGGGGCCATGAGCCAAGGAAAACAGGCAGCCTCTCGCAGCTGCAAGAGGCAAGGGAACCGAGCCTCTGGAACTCCCTAGCGGCCCAGTGGTTAGGGTGTGGCTTCCCTCGTGGCTCAGATGGTAGAGAATCTGCCCACTATGAAGGAGACCCAGGTTCGATCCCTGGGTCGGGAAGACCCCCCTGGAGGAGGACACAGCAACCCACTCCAGTATTCTTGCCTGGAGAATCCCACGGACAGAGGAGCCTGGTGGGCTACAGTCCGTGGGGTCGCACAGAGTCGGACACAACTGAGCGACTCACACCTTCACTTTCCAGTGCTCAGGACCTGGTGCTCGTACTGCCACAGTCCACGTCCAGTCCTCGACGGGGGAGCTAAGATCCTGCACGCGATATGGCCAAAGAAAGAAACTGAGTGTCCCCTACAACTTCCAGAAAAAACCCTTGATTTTAGCTCCGTGAGACCTGTCTAGGACTTCTGACCTATGGAACTACCAGGTGACCAGTTTCCATTGTTTTAAACCAATGAGTCTGTGCTGGTTTGTTACAGCAGCAATAGAAAGCTAGCCTATTAACAGGCATCTCAATGTATCGCGTCCAAAACGCACCTTTCAGCTCCCGCCTCCAAACCGTGCCCCTCTGTGGCTCAGAACATGCCGACTTTGTTTTCCCAGGCTCTCAGCCAAGAGCCTCAGCAGCACCCCCGAGCCCACGCTTACTCATGTTCCCCCGACACTGCTCGGCCCAGCAAACTCTACAAGCCGCATCTTGGCGCTGACTGCTCCTACAGACTCCACACCCTGCCACCGGCCACTGTCAACCCTCACTTACTTACTGCACCCCCGTGCCAGCCAGTCTCTGGGGCCCCCGCCCTGACGGCCCTGTCTCCTCTTGGCAGCCAGAAGGCATCTTCCGTCATAAGGCAGATCCTCTGACTCCAGTGCTCAAAGCCCTCCCCACTTCCTTCCGCATCAAAATCCTCCCTGAAGCCCACGAGGCCCCCCTGCTTCTCTCTTCCTTCCCAGCATGTCCCTCCAGCACCCTCCTCGGGCCCCTCCATCCACTTCCTGCTCCTCGGGCACGTGCAGTGCACAACTACCTCAGGGCCTTTGCACCTGCTGTTACCAGCCTCCCGTCCCGGCCTGGATTCCTGCCTGACTCCCTCCCTCCCTCCTCTCAGGTCTCACTCGAGTGTCCCGGACCTGAGTGACAGCCTCGTGGTCCTCTCCACCTTCCCCCTCCCCCAAGCTCTGCTCCCTCTCCCAGCATGGATCGCACCCCCATTGACAGATCACATCTCCCCGCAGAGGAGGCCCGCTCTCAGGAACCAAGCTGTGTTTTATTCACACTGTCTCTCTATCAACAAAGACAGGACATACCTACTGACACTGACATACCCTTTGAAGGAATAAATACTCGGCTTGCCCCTTTGGAAGTGAGCAACTACTGAAGATCTCTGAGAGGCTGATGAACACACCCCAGTCCCTGGGGAGATGGCCTGTTTAAGCAGCAGTGCAGCTGTCACAGGGCCGATGGGCACTGAGAACCACTCTCGAAGCTTCCTGCAGCATGGAGAGCAGTAGGGGTGCCAGAGGATGCCCTGCCCCTTCCCTTATCCAGACAGACCTGTCAGGCTCCGTGGGAGGCACAGGAGAGAGGCAGACGGTCCAGGACACGGCCTGGGCTCCCCTGGACCTGTGTGGACTGGGGCTGGGCTGCGTTCCCAGCTGTGGGGTCAACAGGAGCTCTTGCCGGAGCTGTGGGGAGCAGTAAGGTGGTGGCAGGCAGTTCAGAAGGAGGGAAGAAGCGGGCCCTGGAGGCAGCAGGTGGAACCGGCGGCTCTCTGGTCCCAATGCTCGCAGGTGGCATTATGTTAGCCAACCAGGGATGGCGGAGCAGCGCTTGAGAACTCAGACGTGGCATCACGCAACTGGGAAAGAGCCGTCAGCAGTTTTCCTCCCCTCCCAGGCCCACACGCAACTCAAAGGCCCCCAGCACCCCACCTTCCCTGCTTCACTCACCATCCTCCTCGTCACCCAGGCTGAGCCTGCAGGCTCACGGACCCCTCCCCAACACCCCAACAACCCCCTGCTTATACACTCCCCTGCCATCACACTCTGGGCCTTAGGCACATCTCACAGAACCCCAGCTCTTCCCAGACTCTCATCTGCTCCAGACCCCTCCTCTCACACTCGTCTGGCACCACTGGAACGTTCTTCCCTGAACACCTGCTTCTCTGTTTAAAGTCTCCCACTGCCCAGAGACAATGACGTACTCACTCAGCCCCAGCACTGGGGGCCTTCCTCCCCTAGACCCCCTTTCTCACATCCCCTCCTGCTGCTCACCTGACCCTCCTCCAGCCTAGACTCGCCCTGCTTGACGTGGTAGCCACCAGCACTAAGCAGATACAGGAATTAATTCGAACGAAACACACTTTACCCAGCCTCACTGTGAGTACCTGGCAGCCACAGGTGGCTGGTGGCTTCCCTACTGGTGGGTGCGCAAAGAAAACATGTTCATCACTGCAGCAGGCTTTACAGTGAATGTCCTCCCAACTCATTTCTGGGGCGCCAGCATTAGTTATTTCTCTGCGGCAAGAGCACACGTGTCCTGACGAAGGCACTGATGATCCTGGGGCCGAAGGATTCCCTCTCTCCTCTAAAACCCCACATGGAAGCCTCCCCAGGGTCATTCACAGGCTACCACCGTGCCTGTCTTCTCTTAACATTTTCACAACAAAAAGCTCAGTGAGAACAGATCGTTTAAAAAATCTAAAATGCCGACTGAAGCACAGAAGAGCAATTTTACAGGGTCCTTCACTGCCCAAACGAAAAGGTGATGGAGTGATGTATGGCATTGGCGGGGAGGGGCAGGTGGGTGATGGAAAATGATTCTGTAACTACGAACTTCAAGGAGCTCTACCCTCTATGATTTGCTTCTGTCCCAACCACAGACGCACATGGAGGACAGAATTCTGACTTTCTACGTCCACAGTTACTGATTTGTGCTCTGTGCTATATGACGGACTTCTGACTCGGCCGAGGGTAAGCACCTCTATTCAGAAAGTGAACCCAGGAGACTAGACTCGATGGCGCCGCCGGAGTGGCTGTTCCAGACTCTACCCTTGATGCTGCTAACTGATGCATCACCTAGCTTTTCCTGCAAACTATGCACAGCCATGGGCTCAGTCTCCAAGGCAGGGATGCAGAGAAAAGACACCAAGCTAGGGCAGGGTACAGGATGGATTCGGGGGGAGCTCGGGATCTGGCCTGCCTAACACACTGTCTCCAACCTGCAGCCCCAGCATCACCAGGAACTTGATGGAAATGCCAGGTCTGGGACGTCCCCGGTGGGCCAATTCCTGGTTCAGATAGATCCCACATGCCTCAGGGCAACTAAGTAAGTTGCGTGCCACAACTACTGAGGCCTGAGTTCCTAGAGTCTACACTTTGCAATGAGAGGCCCACACACTGCAGCTAGGGAGCAGCCCCTGCTTGCTGCAACTAGAGAAAGCCCACACGTAGCAAAGAAGATCCAGCGCAGCCCACTTCCCCCAAAAAAGGCTTAATAAAAGAAAAAAAAGAAAGAAATGCAAAGTCTGGGTCCTATCCCAGACTTTCAGAACCAGGAACTCTGGGGACAGGTGCCCAGCCCTGTGTCCTGTTTGCATTTTGATGCTATTTTTGAATCAAAGCAGAATTTATATGCGATGCAATGTACAGGCCTTACTGCATAGTTATGGCAAATCACTTTACACATCCGGCTACTTGTTTAACATCTTAACTGTTATTAACTGTACGGTTCAGCTGTATCAATTCTATTCATGTTATTGGGCAATACATTTCTGGAACTTTTTCATCTTGTGAAACTGAAGCTCTATACCCCCTGAACACGCCTTGCCTCCGCCCCTCCCCCTGCAGAGCCTGAGGGTTCCCAAGCCCCGAAGTGATTTGGACACACGTTAGCACTTGAGGAAAGCACCGCTGCCATGATGAAAGGCCAGAGGGACTCCAAGGACCAGCCCAGAATAGCAGCAGGCGTGCTGGAGGGCTGGGCGCCAGGAAAGCCGGTAGCAGGAAGTGTGTCACAGTCTCTAACGCCTTTCCAAGCTTAATCCTGAGAGCTCAGTGTGGACATAGGATCCAATCACGGACACACGGACAACTTTCCCCCAGATCTCAGGTAGGCACAAGTTGAAGAAGGAAATTATATTTCTCAACATTAGACCAGGTCCTGGAAATTTTTCTCAAAGACCCAAAAGCTGGATGAGAAAGTCATAAGCTTGAACTGGAAGACCATCAGTGGCTACAGCAGGTGTTCATTTAATGCTGACTCAGGACTGTATCTGTCCAATTTCATCATTTCTGTCTCTCACCTGAAAATTCCCAGTTGATTCTCTCCAGGGAAAATTTCCCAGGTGGCTCAGTGGGTAAAGAATCTGCCTGCAATGGAGTAAACTGGGTTCGATCCCTGCGTCAGGAAGATCCCCTGGAGGAGGAAATGGCATCGCACTCCAGTATTCTTGCCTGGGAAAGCCCGTGGACAGAGGAGCCTGGTGGGCTACAGTCTTTGGGGTCACAAAGAGTCAGACACGACTGAGTGAACACACTGAAAATTTGGGGAGGGGATGAGAAGCCACAGGAGATGACTGGTGGTCCCACAAACTACAGACTTGCGTCTGAGTCATTAGAAGCAAGAGGCATTCATTTCCTTTGCAGGTAAAATGGGATCGCATCGTGAATGGGAAAGGCAAAGCTCATTAAACTGTTCTGAAGATAACACTCTGTCCAGGTCACCAGGGACACCATTTGCGGGGGAGCTAGAAATTTTAGAAATAATCTGAAGCTTGGGCAATTTTAGACTCTTTACTTCTCTTAAAAAGTCTCTAGGGGGGCTTCCCTGGAGGTCCAGGGGTTGAGACTCCACGTGTCCAGTGCAGGGGGCACAGGTTCGATCCCTGGTTGGGGAACTAGGAGCCCACATGCTGCACAGTGAAGCCAAATAAATGAATAAATAAAATCCATCCGTTTTTAAAAAAGTCCCCGGTGTACGTCTATCATGTCCTGATTTCTATAAAAACTAATAAACTAAGGGAAAAGCGTCTGGGAGAAAATAGGCTCTATCTAGGGTTTTTTTTTGTGGGGGGGGCCTGGGGGGAGGAAAAAGAATAAACCAGAAACAAAACCACCACAGCTCTTAACTCTGCAGTGAGGAAGCACCAATAAGCCTCCAGTGATGCTCCAGTCTCTAAATCCCACTCAATATACTTTGGCTCAAATAGCTGGCATTTTCTCTGCTTTTTAATTTGCATTTTGTATGACTATTTTTCTAGCCACTGTGATAGATCTTATTAAAGAAGGTTTCCCTATATTTTTATCTGAATGGGAACTGATACTCGGGATCTAAGAGGGTAACTGCAACAGTTCATTTTTCCAGATTATTCCACTGCCATAAAATCCCAATGAGGCTTACATCTTCTCCTTTAAAAACCATCACAGTATCATACTCTGCCTTGCCCCACTTTCAAATGCTTCATTCAGTGGAAACTTCAAGGGGAAACGTGTGAGACAGCTGTAACCATCCCAGAGGAATGAGAAAACTGCATGGTGGGAGCTATTCATGATCAGGACTGTGGGTTTAAAACCAGATTTCAAAAAGATACATGCACCCCAAAGTTCACAGAGGCACTATTTACAACAGCCAAGACATGGAAACAACCTCTGTCCAGAAGATGGATCCAGAAGATGCTGTGTATTATGTATAATGGAACACGACTCAGCCACAGAAAAGAATGAAATGGCGCCATTTGCAGCAGCATGGAGGAGCCTGGGGATGACCGAGCAAATCAGACAGCGGAAGACAAAAGACCCCATGACATCACTCACATGCGGAACTTAAAGTATGACGCACAAATGAACGTACCCATGAGATGGAAACGGACTCACAAGACACAGAAGCAGACTCGTGGCTGCCGAAGGGGAGGGAGGGCAGGAAGGGTCGGGAGGGCAGGAAGCATAAACAAGGTCTCTGCACAGCACAGGGAACTATATTCAATATCTTATGATAAACCATAATGGGAAGAATATGGGAAATAACACATAAGTGTAACTGAATCCCTTTGCTGTATAGCAGAAGTTAACACATTGTAAATCAACTATACTTCACTAAAATACGATTTTTAGAAAACTGGATGATATTTAGCGCAAAAAGACCACAGTGAAATTTAAGGTATGAATGCCTCAGGTAGGACCCACACTCTTTTAAACACTAATTCTTTTTAAGACCATTCTGAGGCACAGAATTTCCATTTCTCCAGCATAACAGAGCCCTGCAATGACTCTCAAAGCTAGGCTTCCTATGCCTTGGATAGACGTTTGATAAATGCTCTATTCCTGAATGATAAATCTTTATCCCGTTCGTAAAGCATGATCATGAAACACATCCCTCATGCGAGTTTAAAAGTACCCTGTGGTAGATGATACCTTATTTGAAATTGATATTTAACTGAATATTTTACCATGCTACCATCCAATGTCTTCAGAACTAAAAAAAAAAGAAAAAAAAGTTTAACTTCTGACATTATGTGCTTCATTTTCTGAGAAATAAAACTATTGGGTTTTTTTTTTCAACTTGATAAGTATCCTGCATAAAACTGTCTTAAGGGACTTCTTTGGTAGTCCAAGTGATGAAGACCCTGTGCTTCCTAGGCAAGGGGTCAGGGAACTAGATCCCACATACCACAACTCAGAGTTCAAAATGCAGCGGCTGAAGATCCTGAGTGCCGCAACGAAGACCTGGTACAGCCAAATAAATACATTTTTGAAAAAAGACCCTTAAAGAAACTGCCTTAAAAGCAGCAACAATCAACGGTGGCTGGAGATGAAGGGTCAAAGCCAGGAGCACTTGCAGAATGACGGCTACTCATTTTGACTTCTGCCTCCAAGCAGGTCGGGGGCCCCGGGAGAAGCTCCGCGGGCAGGAGGACCGTGCTCTCCACGACAGGACGCTTGATTCTCGCAGGTGATGTTTCCAGGAAGGATGGGTGTACACAGCAAGCAGCTCAGGTACATTCCCACAATGTCGAGCTTCCCTACACAACTGCCACCACAAACACTGCAACACGGCGGCTCATCCCAGTGGGTGACCCTAGACGGCAATGCACAAAAGTCCTCTGAAATGAGCGCTGAGTTACGAAAGGATGTAAAGGGAATCTGACTCTCAAACTGACTCAAGGAAGGGCTCCTCCACGGGGTCAAGTCTTATGCTGGCTACTGTAACGATGACTGCGATCCTCATGTCTTAGCACTCAAAGTACACCCAAGAGGAGGGCAAAACATTTTTCCCACACAATGAAGGACTGATTGGCTTAATACAAAAAGGATTCTTATAGAACACTGATTAGAAAGTCCAGCTGAACTGAAAAAAAATACAACGGCTGTGACTAAAACATTAAAAGCAAGAGAAATACAAAGGGCTAATAAATACTCGAAGTATATCCTTAACTTCATTCATAATTATAAAAACAGAAATTAAATAAAAAACCATTTTTCTTCTTAAAAAGCACCGGTAAGAAAACAAGACCTTGCTACTCATTCCTAATGGCAAAAGAACAGGACAGTAGCAGCCCTCACACAATGCGAGAGGGTAAATTTGGCTGAGTCTTGGAGAGCAATTTGGTAACACTTTGCAACAGTTTCAATTCCCACATATGCTGGCTGAATTCCACTTAAATTTCACTACTAGACAGCTTCCCTATATAAGACATCTGTGCATTAGTGTGCCAAATATGTGTCAAGCAGTACTTGTAAAAGAAACTGGACAATCTGAAGGTCTCTCCTGGAGTCTGGTTAAATAAATGAGTGGTTAAATATTGATACATTACGGTATGTGATTCCATGAATTATGAGACACGGACTTGAATGCTTTGCGGCTGTTAAAAGGAATGCAAACAATATACCTATGGTCTATTGTTAAAAATGAAAGAGCCATGTTATCTATAGTGTGATTCCACCGCTGTAAAAACTGTTTAAAGTATGTATGTTTGCTCTGCAAACAGAGTCCCCAGAAGAGAGAGAGCAGCTCCTTGTAGGCGGTGGTGTTGGAAGGAAGAAATAGTGAGCATTTCCAGCTTCCTACAAATCCTATGCTGTATTTATGGAACAATTATGTTGTTTCACAGTAATTTTTCAAGTCCTCCTCCTCCCACTGACAAGCTCTGAACTGTGTGAACTGTCAATGATGACCTCATGGGTCACATCTGACTTAATTCTGAGGCTCCTAGGAGCAGTGGGAGCCGGGGAGCGGGGGGTGGGGGGGGGAGGGGAGCAGGGACAGGCTGGGAAAAGCCACTTTGGAAAAGCTTCACTGTGTACAAAACGCAAAGCCAGTCACTTTTCTCCCGATAATGCATCCAGCTGAGCGGACTGCTTTCCTTAAAGGGAGCAATTTAACCACTGGCTCTACTTCAAGCCAGAGGCCGATCCCAGTTTCATTTCCTTGGTTTGTCTAATGTATTTGGTGACTGCCAACCAACTTGCCTGCTGTGTAGGCTGAATAATGGCCCAAAGATGTTCTGTTCTAGTAATCAGGGCTCGACTGTGTTAGGCTATTAACTGTTCTAGGTTATTATTGTTAGGCAGTGGGGAATTAAAGAGTGCTCATCAGCTGATCTTAAAGTAGGGAGACTGTCCTATGTTATCTGGGTGGGTCCAATGTAACCACAAGGATCCTTAAAAGTGGAAGAGAGATACGAGTATGGAAGCAGAGTCAGAGATGTAAGGTCCCTGGCCCTGAAGACAGAGGAAGGGGTCTTCCCTGGTGGTAGAGTGGATAGGAATCCACCTGCCAATACAGGGAAAATGAATTCGATCTCTGGTCTGGGAGATTCCACACGCCACTGGGCAATGAAACCCGAGGCCACAACTACTGAGGCCACACACCGCGACTGGACAGTAGCCCCCGCTTGTCACGAGAGAAAAATCCGTGCAGCCACAGAAAAAATTGTTTTTAAAAAAGATGGGAGAAAGAGGCCACAAGCCAAGACGGCAGGCGGCCTCTGGAAACCGGAAGAGCCACAGGAACAGGTTCACCGCAGAGCCTCCCTCCAGAAAGGAATGCCATCCTGCTGACACCTGGGCTTTACCCCACCAAGGCCTGTGTCAGACTTCTAACCTGCACAACTCCAAGACGGTATACTTGTGCTTTACACGCTGTTATGTTTGTGGCCATGTGTTACAGCAGCAATACAAAACTAATCCAGTCCCCGTAAGATTTCCTTTATTTCTCTACACTCCCGACTTCCTCTGCTCTGCTGAGCAAGGCTGGGGTGTGAAAGTCAGCATATAGCCCAGGGAGCTGGGCCCACTCTGCAGCTGGAAGGATGGTTTTCGGAATTCCTCGGTGAGGAGCCTGGCAAGAGGCCTGACCTGCAACAAAAGCGCCTTCATAATTTCTTCAATTAGCTGGAGAAGCCATATTTGAATAAGTGGAAGACCTTTGTAAATCGGGGTCACCATATAAATAGATACATCTCTCATCATTTACACCCAGACTATTCTTTAGGAAAATGACATAAGAGAAATGAATCTCACGTGAAGAACTCAAACTCACTTAACAACAAACGCTCGGAGGGGTTTCTCAACTTAACTTGTATCTACAGCCAGGGATGAGAGAGGCAGGTCAAAGACGATCTGAACAGGGACTGACTTAGACTAGCGAGTACCTACTAAGTGCGAGGCACAGAGCTGAACACTGACAAGGCGCTGTCTCAACTGGTTCTCATGACATTTCCACCAGGAAATTACTACGATCATTACCAGTGATCACTGACATGCCCACGTTCTCAAAACCAGTAAATAAACGGACTGGGGTCCAATCAACTCTGCCAGCCTCCACAGAGAGGACCCTAAAGACACATCGTGCTAACTAACACCCGCCCCTCTGCATCAAGGGATGGCTCAACCTGACATCAACCCTAGACCAGAATGCCCAAGAGAAGACAGAGTGCCAGCTTCGGTCCTATGATCTAGGCATGCAAACATCTAACCTCACCTCTCCAAAACACTCCCGCAGCTTTGAAACACTTTTTATTCATCTCAACAGCCAGACTATCAAAAAGAGGATCTCCCCTTCTCAGTTACTGTTTTGTCTCTTACATTCTACCAGGAACCTGTGTTCTAAAAATATACACACACACACACACACACACACACGGCCCGCTTCTGTGAGATGGGCACGCTGCTGCTTTATAAAGGGCTTCCGTGAAGGCTCAGGAAGAAGCCACTGTGAATCTAACCTCACTTCTCCCCTCTTCTGGTGAAGACCCACTGAGTTCACAAAACAGTATGTAACATGGGTGGTTGTTTCCTCATTCTGGGAAGTTCTACATAAGATTTCATTCTGAATAAAGTTTTTAGCTCTAAAAATGCACCATAATGAAACAAAAAGGCCGGCAAAGCTACAAGCAGTCTCTTTCTGTTGCTTGCATTTCTTTTCTCACTTCAGTGTGGGAAACTGGTTTCAGTCACTATAAGAAAACCTCATGTTCCCCAAAGGGGTTGTTTTCTCCCCCAGTTATATAATTTTTTAAAACAAAACTACAAGTTGGCCCTGCGTTTTAGTCCACAAGCCAGTGAAAAGAAGATATTTGGAGTCTGAAACACATTTTCCAAAAAAGAATGTCTTTCATGGTGGGGTCCATTTCCAGAATGACCCACAAAACTCTTTCAGACTCAGAGTCTGGACTAAATACTATAGATCCACTGTAAGATCTGATGCCTTGCAGCATTGCTTAAAGGCAATCAAGGTCTATACATTGCTTATTCTCTTTCATGGAAGCAATTCTGATAAGATTGAGGAAAACAGAGATTTGGGGGCAATCTGAAGGACAGTTCTAGGGCTTTAACAATTGACAGTGTTCTCACTCAGGTTTAACTTCATCTCCAAAAAAGTTATGGTTTCTTTTTCCTCCAAATGGCTGTGTGTCTGTCCCTCTTCTTATACTGATTAGTGATGAGGTCACTGGCTGGGATTACTGTAGCCAATAGAAAGAGCCACATGTGACGGAGGACAGTTCAGTGTCTAACAAGCCAGCTGCAGGCGGAGAACGACAGAGAAGTGGAGTCAAGGTTTTGGGTAGGCGATGACTACAAACTGTTCCCAGGGGAGAAAGAAGATGGTGGCGCCAGGTGTTACGTGACACCCGTCACCTCACAAAGCCCACCTGCTTGACCCCTGCTGCTCTAAAATCTGCAGGGACAAGGAGAGCTTTGGGACCAGGACAGACAGCCAAAGAGCTGCCAGTCAAGTAGGATCCAGCGTCAGAGCGGCGGTCGTTTGAGTCCTATATCCGCACAGAGAGAAATCTACCAGAACTTAGGCAATTTCATTGGCGCGCACACACACACACACACACACACACACACGGTCTCTGCTCTGGTGAGCTGCTCATCTTTCATCATCACCCCAAAATTTAGAATTTAGAATTACAGTACAGCACAGAGGCAGTCCCTGTGCCACACGGTCCCATAATCCATCTACAAAACTCAATTTCACATCGCAAAAGGGATCCAAGAACTCATTGATTAATTCAGGCAGAGCCCAAAGTGGATGTGAGAAAGGACTTTCCTCGTTTCTTCCATAACATTGTTTTCCCAAGATCATAAATCTCTGAGCATCGACTTCCCATCTCCGGAAAGTGAACATCATCAGAGGGGGCATATAAATCACCCTGGGAAGAGTTATTCATCGTGGGCAAATAAAAATGTAAGCCAGGCAGATGGTGAAGAGCTTCTTTCTGCTGGTAGCACTTCACAGGGCAAGGCAGGCCAGCGGGAAAGCGGAGGGAGTTGTGAAATTTGGGGCCACCTGGCTAGGAAGAGAATAAATAAACCCGAAACAACAGGACACTGAAAATACTCATACCACCTGCATACACTCTCTTCCACTCTTCACGCCTGGTTCAGGTCAGGCTTTCCCTTTTTGTGGCCACAGGACTGGCAGGAAGGCAAAGAGGAGGGGGAGGGAGGGGAGAAGTCGGGGATGAGGAGGGGGGAGTGGAGAGGAGGAGAGGAGGGGTAGGGAGAGGGAGGAGGGGGAGGGGAGAAGGGGAGAAACCCACAGGAAACACTGCATAATTCTAAGCCCTTTTCATTCACCAGTTTCAAAGCACTTAATCCTTTGGGGGCCGCTGCAGGACAGAAGAGATTATACCACTTGGTGCTGATTTTTTCATATAGCTCCAGCTCACAACTGGCAAATCCACGGTGGCTGCATCCCCAACACTCTGGTGGGTGTTTATGTCACAAAGCCACAGTGGCCTGGGGGGGGGGGAGGGGAGGGAGGGGAGGGGAGGGAGGCCCGCCGCAGACCAGCTTGTTTCAGGGCTGCACCCGCTGGTTCAAGCCCCAGACACACCCTAGCAGCCCCTAAGGAGGTGTGGCTGGGGACCTCCGAGTGTATTCCACCTGCTCTTATGAAAGCAACACCAGCCAAGAAAACAAAACTTTACCATCACCCACTAGAAGGGAGAGGAGAAAAAAGGAAAAGGAAAGAAGGGAGGAACAAATCCTTGAAAAAGTAACAAAAACTCCCCCCAAGGCTGCTCAGGAAATGACACTGCTGTATCCGGTAGCCTCTGAGAGCTCATCAGTGCAGCCAGAATCCCGGTTCAAGAAGCCCTCGAAAGACGAGCAGAGCTTAGGTTTGTGCGTGATGGTTATGTTTGCTGTTGATTGTTAAGAAGACAGAAAAACTTTTTTTTTTTTTTTTTTTTACAGCAGGAGCTCTCAGCCACGTGAGGAACAACAATCGGATCCTATGAGAGCATCACCAGACACCACGCAGCCCACACATGGTCATCATAACTGCCACGGGCCACAGGCAGCCCACAGCCCCAGACCCCAGAGCCCCCCCAGTGCTGGCAAACTAACCTGGAAACATCACTGAGCTAAAAACCCTCTCTCCTGCTTCTAATCTCAAGGTATAAAGAGCGAAAAATAATTGTGACTATTGTGAGAAAAGCATGGAGTTAATAAGCTGAGTGTCTTAGCTTGGGCAAACAAAAGTCCATAGACTGGGTTGGGTTAAACAATAGGAGTTTATTTTCTCACAGTTCTAGAGGCTGGAAGTCCAAGATGAGGGGCCAGCACGGCTGGGTTCTGATGAGGGCTCTCTTCTTGGTTTGCAGACGGCTGCCTCCTGCCGCGTCCTCCCAGGGTGGAGTCAGAGAGAGTCCTCTTGGGTTAGAGCTCCACCCACATGACCTCATTTAGCCTTAACTGCTTCCTAAGGACTCTCAGAACAGTCCTACTAGGGGTTAGGTCCTCAACATATGAACTTGTAGGGAAGGTAGTATGTGACTTAGCTCGTGTGGACTAAGTCACTTCAGTCATGTCCAACTCTGTACAACCCTATGGATCGTAGCACACCAGGCTTCTCTGTCCGTGGGATTGTCCAGGCAAGAATACTGGAGTGGGCTGCCATGCCTTCCTCCAGGGGATCTTCCCAACCCAGGGATCAAACCTGCACCTCTTAAGTCTCTTGCGCTGGCCACCTGGGTATGATTTAGCTCACAGTACTGAGCTATGAAATCTGCTCAACTAAGGAGTCTTCCATTCAATGTCACCACATAATAGCTCAATTGGTGTTTGATGAACAAACAAATAACCAAGAAGATGAATAATTACTATCTTACTATATTGGGACACAGCAAACTTATGAGGGAAGGATCTATCTTCAACACAAGCAACCACCGGGATCCTTCTGATTTCTAAGTCCTGAGGGTCTGGTAACTAGGAGGCGTATCTTCTACATTTGCAGAGTGGATGGACTGCTGTCTCTGCAGACCTACAGCCAGAAGAGGAGAAGAAAAAATCCAGATGATTAAAACCCACTGCTCTTTCCTATAATGAAGGACCTAAACTGGAATGCCCTGCATGGATCTTCTGAAAAGGTCATAATAATAGAGTTCCGCACATCACCACCACCATCTAGTACGTGGTGGACAGGTCAAGGCCAATCACGAGAAACGGACTAATGAGTAGGCGAGCCTTCACTTAGGGAGGCCAGGACGCTGGTCATTGATGAATCTCTTATTACAGCAGGATTCATAACTCACGTGCCACTCAGCGGTTAGACTTCCTTCTTTTCTTAGGTTTTTGGCCATGCTGCATGGCATGTGAGATCTCAGTTTCACGGCCAGGGATGGAACCCACGCCCCCTGCATTGGGAGCACAAAGCCTCAGCCACTGGGCCGCCAGGGAAGTCCCTAGACTTTCTGTTGGGGCATCCAGACTCCTAGAGAGAGCAAGGGACAGAGATGAGGACAGGGAGAGACGCCCTCAGCACATGAATGGTACAGACGGACCTTTCATCTTCACTCGTCAAGAACTTGCCCTGTGAGATGAAACGGCAGGACTGGAAAAGCCTTATGGAAGCTGCAGACGAGAGCTGCAGGAAGAAACCCTGCTTGGGGCAGGTTTGGGGGGTCCAGTCACACTGTCCCCACACCCCAAGGCTCTCCCCACTTCTCCCCTGCTAACGGGGACCAGTGTGGGGCCACCTAGGACTCGAGACTGACCGTGGTTCAGCACCCTCCTCCACAGCCACGGAGGGTGGCTGATTACTCTAGAGCAGCCATGGAGACCCAGGTGCCAGGCTCGAGTTATAGCTCTTGGGGGGGTGGCCCGGGGGGATCTACTTCTGGTTGGGACATACAGGAAAAGTGTGCTGGGGCCTTCCCTTCCCACATGGAGCATCCTGGGGAAGCCTCATCTCGTCCCACATTCTAAAGGAATGCCGTGGGTTTCTGCTGCTTGGGACTGTAGCTGGCACACCGCTACCATGACAAGCACCGGGATGAAAAACTAACTCAGGAATAATGGAAGAGACCTGTTTTATTTTTATTTTTTTAAAAGAGGTAACTGATGTTTTGCATCATAAAGGACCCACAAGACCTACTCTCATAACAAATGCTGAAGTGTACAGTATGGTTGGTGTTAGTTACATGCACACGGCTGCACAGCGGCCCTCCAAACCCTTCATCTTGTACAAATGGAACTCTCTACCCACTGGAGAACAAACTCTTCATCCCCCTCTACCCCAGCCACCATCATCCTGCTTCCTGTTTCTAAGAGTCTGATAACTTTAGATACTTCCTATGCGCAGAATCATGTATTTGTCCTTCTATGGCGTATTCACTTAGCATAATGTCCTGAAGGCTCACCCCTTTTCTAAGGCTGGCTCCCAACCCACTGTATCCATACACCACATTGTCCTTGTTCATTCATCCATTTAGGTTGTTCCCACCTTGTGTGGCTATTCAGGAACAAGGCTGAAATAAACAAACACTGGAGTGTAAACATCTCAAGATCCTGACTGAAGTGCTTCTGGATAAAGACACACAGTAGGATCGCTGGATCAGACAGTAGTTCCGGGTTTAGTTTTTTGTTTCTGAGGAACATGCATACCATTTTCTAACAGCCTGTATCTTCAAGGGCATCAGGACTGACTGCAACAAGCCCATGACCGCTATCGGCAGAAGTCCAATTGTGTGAGAAAATTAAACGCTGTTACTGCTTGAGCTTCTAATTGGGTTCTCTGTTACTTGCAGGTGAAGATCCCCTCTGGACACAGGAAATGGTATGGTCTATAGGAAAGGGCATTGGCTGGGGATAAAGAAGTCCAGACTTCCACCTTGCCTTTACTGCTCATCAGTCCTGTGACTCTTGGCAAGCCAGTAACTCACTCCAGTCTGGGGAGTAGCTACTGGACCCCTAAAGACTATTCTGAGATTTAGTGATTCAAAGGCATGGTTCACAGAGGAAAAAAGTGTTCTACAGGATCTGGAAAGTTTGATGCGGTTAAACTCTCTGACTGAGGAAGGAGAATGGAGCAGAAAACAGGTGATCATGTCACCCGTGAACTTTCTTGTTACAAAGTCTGGACATGGTCGACAACATTTCCTACAGAGCAACCATTAACCTTTGCGGACCTATCACAGAAATCACAAAAGCAATTTCCCACCATTATGACGATGGGTGAGCTGTCTCAGTCCCTGGTCAAACAGTTGATAACAAACAAATGTGTGTCAAATATTTTGAACAAATCTTCAAGGTTGAAAATGTATGCTAAGAGAATTATCCAGGACTTCCCTGACGGTCCGGGGGTTAAGAATCTGTGTACTAGTGCAGGGGACACAGGTTTAATCCTTGGTCTGGGAACATCCCACACGCCACGAGGCACCTGAGCCAGTGAGCTGCAACCACTGAAGCCTGCACTCTAGACCCCAGGCTCTGCAACAGGAGAAGCTCCTGCGAGGAGCAGGCCACACGTCCCACTGCATCGAAGAGCAGTCCCCAGTCACCGCAACTAGAGAAAGCCCGGGGACAGCAGCCAAGAGCCAGCACAGCCACAATAATAACTTAGTTAAAAAAATCATCCAAACGATCAAAATAGCATACCACCTTATCTTGAAAAATCTATCACCATCCCATGCCTTATCCTTATGCTCAAATCTACACATACCTATACACTGATGCATTGTGGAGGTGAGGCATAAAACATCATCAAAATGGCTTGAGATTAGACTGGCCAGGCTTCAACTTGAATTTCAGAGTCTTTCAAATCTGACAGCCCTTATGTTAAGTGAGTGGTTCAAAAGTTCTGAGCTAAAAATGACAGTTCAACCAAGGGCATGACAATTCTTCTTGAGCCAGCATTCAGCTAAATCTTTTATATCCGTCTCTTCCCCTCATTGGCAATACAATACCCTTCATTGGAGAAGGAGGGATTTATGACATAAGCACTTGAAAATTCAGTTCTGCCATCTTCTAACCAAAGCCCACTTAGCTAACTTATATGCGGATCCAGTCCTTAGTAGGGACGTCAGGAGAAGTTCTTTCTGGACCTGCTAGACTTGGGGGATGCAGGGCACATGGTCTCTTGCTGGCAGTGCTGCCACTTCGAGGCAGATGATTCACCAAGCAAAGTGCTCTAATGAAACAGTCAGCCCAGGGCTGACAGGCGCTGACAGCATGCGCCTGAGACACGGCATCAGGACTTTCCGCTGAAGGTACCCGTGTGTGTGTGCTAAGTCGCTCAGTCATGTCCAACTCTTTGCGACCCCATGGACTATAGCCTGCCAGGCTCCTCTGTCCATGGGATTCCCCAGGGAAGAATACTGGAGTGGGTTCCCATCCCCTCCTCCAGGGACCTTCCCGACCCAGAGACTGAACCCAAGCCTTTCATGTCTCCTGCACTGGCAGGTGGGTTCTTTACCTCCAGCACCACCTGGGAAGCCACAGCGGGCGATTAACGAGATGCCGCTCCAGTTCCTCTCCAGGCCAGGGGTAGGTGTCTGGGCACCAAATAAACACCTCCAGTGATATGCCCAACAAAGGAAGCCAAACTCGTGAATACCGACTGCACGACTCCATTTAGCCGGGTGTTCCGAAAAAGGCAAAACTACGTGCAAGGAAGACAGGTGAGTGCTCACCAGGGGCCAGAGGAGCTAAATAAACAGGAACCCAAGGGAATCTTGGAAAGTGGTGGAACTGCTGTAACAAATCAAAGGACAGAAGCGATAAAACTGCATTTTTAAAGGGGTGAGTTTTATTATTTATGAATTTACCTCTATAAACCTGACTTTTAGGACAAATGAGGGGTTTTACCCCTCAGATATATTGTTTAGAACAGCAGTCCCCAATCTTTTTGGCACCAGGGGCCAGATGCATGAAAGACAATTTCTCCATGGACCAGGGATTGGGGTGGAGGTGGGAGGTGGCTTCAGGATGACTCCAGAGCACTCCCTTTATTGGGCGCTGCGTTTCTATCATTACTACATCAGCTCCACCTCAGATCATCAGGCCCTAGATCCTAGGGGCTGGGGACCCCGCTCTAGAAAGATGGGTCAGCATCCAGGACTGCCCCCGTGCCATCCTCCGCTTCCTTACTTCAACAACAGCCCGGCCAGTCCAGACCCGGTGCTGGGAATGGAAACCACTTCAGGTGTTTTGCCCAGGAAGGGATGTGATACGGGAACTGGGTATGTACAGTGTCACTGGTCTGAAGGAACATAACCCCCCCTTACCCCCCGCCGCCGCTTAGGCTTTTTAGCTCAAGAGCCAGCACTGCAGGTGGCCCTGACCCCAGTATCTGGATGCTGCTGCTGCTGCAGCGGCTTCAGCAGCCTCTCCCGCCAGTGCAGGGGGACTGAACAGAGTTCTGACCACTGCACCTGCCTCTGAACACATCCCTGCATCACCCTGACCACCAGTTACACCAGCAGAAGGGATATGGGCCCCATCTCAGCTTCCAGCTCCCACACAAATGCACCAAGAAAACCATCAGGCATTTAGAGACCTCACTGTGAAAAAGCAAAGGACCTGGGGACCTGCACTTGAGCTGGTGGGTTTTCGGTCCAGAGGGTGGATAAAAGTCAAGAGCACCAGGCCCAACGTCTCCCCTTCTCCTGTCTTAAAACAAGGTGTACTTCGACAAAGAAAGCACAACCAAAACCTTTTTCTGTCTAAACTTAACATTTCAAACACGTTAAGAGAGTTGAATTATCATTCTACTAACAGGGGAAACCAAGATCCTCACTTGCTTCATTATGTGAGAATATTTCATTTTCACATTTAGTTAGTTCCAGCCCCAGCAGAATAAAATTTTGAGATCACTGCATTTGATAACAAGGCCAACCATGACTTTCTTGTAACTCACGTTATTAAATACACACTGCTCTGAGATCTGTTCTGTTGAGAATGAAACAGACTGAGCTTGAAAATGCATTCATTTCCAGATACGTGTAAGTTGCTTTATGGTAAGCCAGAACCAGGGGAGGGGAGTGTGAAATTGAGATTTAGGGTAAGAAATGTACATTTCCTTTTTGTCTCTATTTCTGGCACAGAGTTCCTTAAACCCTCAGAATTTCCTAAGAAGTGAGAGCTTTAAATGTGTCATTTGTTATGTTAGTGAGTGACTTTTGTAAGCCCCTGGTCCCCTAAGGATGGGAGATGGTTGTCCGAGGGGCTGACGCCCTGTGATGAGAGGGCTGGAGTTTTCAGTCCCACGCCCTGTCTCCAGGGAGGGAAGAGGAGCTGGAGGTGCTTTAATCACTGGAGAATCATCAATGGCCAAGAATTTCTTTACTCTTGCCTATGCAATGAGACCTCCATAAAACCTCTAAAGGGTTCAGAGAACACTCTGGTAGGTGAATAGGTGGGGTGCAGGGAGGCGCACGTACACTCAGAGGGGCAGCAAAGCTCCAAGCTCCTCCCTACAGACCTTGCCCTGAGCTTTTTTTCCTTCTGTTTCTGAATGACATCCTTCCGTAGGAAACCGGTAAATGTTTCTCTGAGTTCTGTGAGCCACTCTAGCAAATTCATCACACCTGAGAGAAGGACGGCACTCTCCAGTCCATAGCCAGTTGGTCAGAAGCACAGGTGAGAACCTGGACTTGTGACTGGCATCTGGTGGAAGGCGGGGCTCAGTCTCACAGTCTGAGCCCTTCCCCTGTACGATCTGGTGCACCCTCCCGGTAGACAGCATCAGAACTGACTTGGAGGATGCCAGTCTGTGTCAGATGGGAATTGGATTGAGTTAATTGCTTGATGTACTTTGGCCACCTCATGGGAAGAGTTGACTCATTGGAAAAGACTTTGATGCTGGGAGGGATTGGGGGCAGGAGGAGAAGGGGACGACAGAGGATGAGATGGCTGGATGGCATCGCTGACTCAATGGACGTGAATCTGAGTGAACTCCGGGAGTTGGTGATGAACAGGGAGGCCTGGCGTGCTGCGATTCATGGGGTCGCAAAGAGTTGGACACAACTGAGCGACTGAACTGAACTGAATTCCTTGATGGCATAAAAAGACACGAACAGGGACTTTCCTGGTGGTCCAGAGATCCTGCACTTCCACTTCAGAGGGCATGGGTTCAATCCCTGGCGGGGGAATAAAGATCCCGAGTGCCATACAATATGGCCAAAAAATAATAAAATAAACACCATAAATATACATCGGAGTGTTTATACCCTAACTTGTGCTCCTAAAGACCGAACATGATCACAACAGTAAGCCAGAAGAACGTATTTGTCTAAAGCATCACAATATCTACAATTCCTAGTCTCCCAGTGACCACCCACTTAGTAACTATATTCTCAATATCATAAGGGATAAGGAACATTCTCATAAGGAACTTTTTCGCCTTCAGGAATTTCACTTCACTTCTTCTGGGGTTGTTTCTCCAAAATTATACCAAAGGGAGACAATGAAAACATCCTTTTTCTGACAAGAACACTATTGGGTGGCTGACGCTAGCTTCTTCAGTCCTCACAACAACCAAAGACAAAGCACAATGGCCTAAAATAAAAACAGCGTCCAGCCAACACTAGCTGTTTGGGTTGCAAAAATCATCTACCAGAGGCGTTACTGGAAAAAATGAGGGAAGGCTTTGCAAAAGAACTCTTAATCCTTCCTTCTCAGAAAACCATCACACCCACATCACAACCCGTAAGTCTTGCCTGCCATAAGGGATTACCAGACAATATCTCCTACTGGGCCCACAAAAAGAATAAGGGCAAAAGTGACAACAAGAAATTAATGATTGTCCCTAACTTCAGGGGGGGAAGTTCTCCTGAGTGCTTCTCCTTCAAGGTATATTTAAGTTGAACTTCGGAGCTAGTTATTTCATAGGGATAATGATATACTTTTCTGCCTGTGCTACTAACCGGAAAGCAAAGTGGGCAATAACTTTATGTTTTAAAAAAAACCAGATCTCTCAAACTTTGGAGTTACAGGAAGCACCCATGGGAAAGCAGCACACAGGCAGGGAAGAATTCAGAATGTGGAATGCCAGCAGCCCTGATAATCAGCTAAATAGGTTACCAAACAGACATTTCTCCTAGAACACAGAGACGGCCTACAGGAACATGAAGAGAGGCTCAAGGCCACTAATTATTCAGTTCAGTTCACTCTCTCAGTCGTGGTCTGACTCTTGGGGACCCCATGGACGCCAGGCCTCCCTGTAAATCACCAACTCATGGAGTTCACCCAAACTCATGTCCACTGAGTCAGTGATGCCATCCAACCATCTCATCCTCTGTCTTCCCCTTCTCCTCCAGCCCTCTATCTTTCCCAGCATCAGGGTCTTTTCAGATGAGTCAGCTCTTCGCATCAGGTGGCCAAAGTATTGGAGTTTCAGCTTCAATGTCAGTCCTTCCAATGAACACTCAGGACTGATCTCCTTTAGGATGGAGTGGTTGGATCTCCTTGCAGTCCAAGGGACTCTCAACAGTCTTTTCGAAAACCACAGTTCGAAAGCATCAATTCTTTGGCGCTCAGCTTTCTTTATAGTCCAACTCTCACATGCATACATGACTACTGGAAAAACCATAGCCTTGACGAGACAGACCTTTATTGACAAAGTAATGTCTCTGCTTTTTAATATGCTGTCTAGGTTGGTCATAACTTTCCTTCCAAGGAGTAAGCTAATTATTAAAGAAATGCAAATCAAAACTACCACGAAGTACCACCTCACACTGGTCAGAATGACTATCTTTAAAAAGTCTACAAATAACAAATGCTAGAGAAGATGTAGAGAAAAGGGAACCCTCCTACACTGTTGTTTGGAATGTAAGCTGGTGCAGTCACAGTGGAAAACACTACTGAGGTTCCTCAAAAAAAAACTAAAAACAGAATTACCACATGATCCAGCTGTCTCACTCCTAGGCATATATCCAGACATGGCTCTAATTCAAATACCTGCACCCCAGTGTTCATGGAAACAGCCTAAATATCCATTGACGGATGAATGCAGAAAGGATACACACACCACAGACACATACACACGTGTGTATGTGTAATAACCTCTAGCTGCATCCATGTTGCTCATTCTTTAAGGCTGACTAGTATTCCATGATATATAAATTATAATTATATATATACACACACACACACAACTAGAGATTATTGCATTAAGTGAAGTAAGTCAGAAGGAGAAAGACAAATACCATAGGATATCACCGACCTGTGCAATCTAAAATATGATACAAACGAACCTCTGACAAACAGACTCATGGGCACAGAGAACAGACTTGTAGTCAGCAAGCCGGGGCTACTGGGAACTGAGAGACTGGGAGGTTGGTGTTGGCAGATGCAAACTCTTTTATGGAATGGATAACCAACAAGATCTTACAACCCTGTATAGCACAAGGGACTACTGATATATTCAATATCCTGTGATAAACCATAATGGAAAAGAACATTTTATAAAAGGATTATGTATAACTGAATCACTTTGCTGTACAGCACAAATTAACCCACTATAAATCAACTAAACGTCAATAAATAAATAAAATCTTTTTTTTAAAAGCTTATTAGATGACAGTCTGCTAGGGTTTCCGTGATGCTGCTGTGCACAGGATTTAAACAATTATTTCTGAAGATCTAAGTATTTCTCTTTTCATTTCTTTCTAGAGCAAGTTTTAAGTATGTGTATTATGGTGTGAAGTCCCAAAGCTTCTTTCCCAATGGAATGGAAGGGACTGGAGTTCTCAGCCCCTTAGCAGCGAAGTACCCCTCCTCAAACGTGACCCCACCCAAGGCTCTCAAAAGAGCTACCCAATGCCAAGCTCCAATCATCCTCTCAGCTGCCAACTTACCTTGTGAGGCAACTACATGTCAGCTGCAAGGGTTCCCCACCTGAAACTCGGTGCATGGCCAGAGGCAAAGGCCTTTCAAAATCTCACATCCCCTATCATTTCATCATCTGTGAAGTCACCTTACAGATGCTGATGAAATACTCTGTGGGCAGGCTAACCCTGCCTCTGGAAGACCTAGGCGCTTTAGTCACCCTTGGAGAAAAGAACCACGTGAAGCTGGGAGAAAAATGCCAATGGAGGACCAAGACCATTTGATCCAAGATGCCGCTTTGGGGCTTGCACCCTTACAAAATAGATCTTGTTCTATAATTCTGAAGCCAAAGTGATTTCAACTGAAATGAAGAACTACCTCTAACACATGGTTACAGTAGGTCCCAGCCCAGTTTACGAGATCATGTCAACAGGAAACGTGCATCCAAAGAAACAGAGAAAACAGAAATTCACTCGTGACACAGGAGAAACGAACAAAAGGCAGGCTGCATTTGGCTTCTCTCCAGCTGCCACTCAGCGGCCAGGAGCATCGTGCAGGCAGGTCACAGGGCCCGGGGAGCCTGTGGGGGTCTGGCTGGCCGCTAAGGTCGACAGAGCTGCTCGTCCCTGGACCTGGGCTGCAATGCAGCACCTGGAAGAGCCCCAGCCACTGCCCGTGGGCTCGCCCGGTCCTGTAGCATGCGGGGAGTGAGCGTGGAAGGCAGGCGCTCACGGTATTAGCACAACCAACACAAAGAAGCCGCTATTTTAGGGAGTGATATAATATATTGTAACTGCTCCCATCATGTCAACAGGCGTCACGTCCGTGGGTGTGTTAGAATCTCTCCTGCTCAATATGAAGATAACTTCCATTTCAATGAAAATAGGAGATTCCCCATCGGTTGCATCATAATTCGCCCACGGCAGCTGCCAGGCAGCAGAACAGGCGTGCTCGGGGGTGATTTTGTCTCCCCGAGTGATGCTTCCATTTTATCGCTGGTCTCCTCTTAAAATCCTGAGATGAGCAAGTTACAAATATAATTACTCTCTTTCCCAGCAAGCACTAACACAAGCCGTACACGGTGCTAGAGAGGACAGGCGGCTTACCTCTGGCTCTGGCTCTGGCTCTGGCGGGAAGGCTTGCTCGTCCTCCGTGGAGTTGGGTAAAATGGCCCAGGTGATGCTGGCGCTGGCTGATGGCAAGGAGCCAAGTGTCCCATTTTTCAGCTGCTCTGTGGAGTGCGACTTGGGCCCGTGCCATCCCAGGATGCTTTCTGAAATAAAGACCAAGGATGATGCCAAGCATTTTCCAAATCCAACATTTAGAGCTCAAGAAGAATCACACTAGATGAGAAGCCCAAAGTGACGTGGGCCCAGCTTTAAGTGGACGGTGGTGGATTTCAGTTGATTCAGTGCACTGAAGTGTAGATTCAGATCATCTATTCATAAACAGGTCTCTGCATAATGACCATATCAGAATCACCATAGGCTGTGTCTCTCCCCATTCCTGGACAAAAGCAAGTTTGCCACATTTCCTTAAGGCTGTTTTTATTATTTTTTTTATCTGTTTAAAAATACTTTAAAATATTTACAATAAAAAAACAAAAGTCGAGGACTCCCCTGGCGGTCCCGTAGTTCCCAAGGCAGGGGGCATAAGTTCGATCCCTGGTCAGGAAAGATTCTGCACGATGTGGGCAAAAAATAAAAAATAACAACGTAGAATTTTATCAGAGACAGGCTGCTCAAAATGCAGTTTGAGTGCAGTTTGACGACCAGAGCTGAGAAAAGACATCTGCAGTGTGATGATGTCACAAGCCCACAGCCATGCGATGCAGCCGGCGCGGCAGAAGTCAAGAAGCCACATCACTGAAGACAGATGTGGTCATGCCATAACAGCAAAAACACTTCTGGGGTTACCAGATTGGTGTTTATAAAATGCTGGTTTTCCTTCTCTCTTTATTTGGCCATGCCACATGGCTGGCAGGATCTTAGTGCCATTATCAGGGATTGAACCCAGGCCTCCAGCAGCAGAATCAAGAGTCCCAACCACTGGACTGCCAGCGAATTCCCTGTAAAGCATTTTTCTAATCTTCCCTAGATCCTTAAGAACAAGAAAGCCTTTCTAACTCTAATACTAACCTTTGTAAGCGTATATGCTCAGTTGTGCCTGACTCTTTGCGACCCCACGAACTGCAGACTGCCAGGCTCCTCTGTCCCTGGGATTCTCCAGGCAAGAATACTGGAGTGGGTTGCCATGCCTTCCTCCAGGGGGTTTCCCTGACCCAGGGATGGAACCTGGGTTTCCTGTGGCTCCCGCACTGGCAGGCGGGTTCCTTAAGCACTGAGTCACCAGGGCATCCCCGACCTTCCTAAGAGTCATGGGTTACTGTAGAATAGTTGTATACGCTTCCTAAGGGGGCAGGAAGTACCTGGAGGCAGATTTCTATACCCCACCGCAGTCCTGCCATTAGAAGAAGAGCTAGCCTCACACTCAGCTGAAGCGGGGATTCCGTCCTCAGCCTGGGAGCAGGAGTGAGCGAGTCAGGGAAGGGTGGCTCATGCAGACTGGCTCACACGAAGAAGGGCTCAGTCGCCCTTCAGCGCTCAGACGCTGCCCGCCACCTGCTCTTCTCCCCCTGCTGCTCACAATGCCCAAGCAAGGCTACGTTTTTTCAAGCTCTTCAAAGTAATGAAGTCTTGGTGGGCACTATTTCCCTGCTAAGACTGGCATCCTTCCTTCATCTACCTGGTGGAGGAGGTCTCCCACATAAATCCAGGGATCGACTCAACCGGCTCTCACTCAGGCCCCCTGCCCAGGACCATGCTGGGCAAGGCAGCGCGCCACAGGCTCCCCTCCACCCCAATATATTGGGAAGAGTTGTTTCACTGTCTTCCGGCCCTTAGTGCTACCTGAACTCACTCTCCAATCCTTTGGCCACCTGATGCAAAAAACTGACTCCTCAGAAAAGACCCTGATGCTGGGAAAGATTGAAGGCAGGAGGAGAAGGGGACAACAGAGGATGAGATGGCTGGACGGCATCACCAACTCGATGGACGTGAGTCTGAGCAAGCTCCGGGAGATGGCCGGGGCTCCAGTCCATGGGGTCACAAACAGCTGGACACGACTGAGTGACTGAACTGAACTCAACCTGTGCATTCATTTATTGTCTGCCTTCCTCTTCTCCCTAAAAACTCAGCAAAGACCAGGACAGGAAGGGGAGGTGGCAATGCACGCTGGGAAATGCAGTTTTTTGCACAGTCTACAGACTCCGAGCATTAAAGCCCAGCGAGTGAGGACAGGAGAGAAGCCCACCTCAGACCAGTCCAGCCGCTCTGATCCCCAGTCACTGGGGGGGAGTCTGCACAGACCTACATTGTGTGAGGATAAAGGAGGGAAATTCTAAGAGTGAATGAAAAAGGCTGTATAAATTGATCAATTCTGCAGTGAACATCGGTAGCAGGGGCCCCTGCACCCTCATTTTCTTTCTTCCTCTCAGCTCCAGCCCTTCCCAAAGTGGAAGCCAAAGCAAAGACCTTGAAAGGCCAAGAGAGCAGTGATTAAAGGCATCCACGGCCATAAAACGAAAAAAGAAGATGATCCATACATTACTCATCCTCCAATGGCCCAAAATACTGTGGCTCAGGAGGGAGCCCAGATATCCTCAGAAGAGTGCCCCTGGAAGAAACAAGTTTGACCACTATGCCATCAAGTTCCCCCTCAACCAGCGAGTCAGCCGCAAAGATAACAGAAGGCACAGCACACCTGGTGTTCACTGTGGATGTCAAGGCCAACAAGGACCCGATTAAACAGGCTGTGAAGACGTTCTATGACATCAACATGGCCAAGGTCAATACCCTCATCAGGCCTGATGGAGAGAAGGCGGCATATGTCCAACTGGCTCCTGACTGTGATGCTTTGGATGCTGCCAATAAAACTGGGATCATCTAAACTGAGTGCAGCCAGCTAATTCTCAAGTTTCCACTGTTTTTTTTTGTTGTTGTTGTTCGTTTGTTGGTTTTTAAACAACTCTACAGTGCTTGAGAAAAGAAATAGTATCCTGAGAAGGATACTCAGAAGGCTGAGAGGAACACTATATCTCTGAAATTTACTCTAATGGTAAGGTGTCAGAGAAAACATCAGGAGAGGTGTATCCTTGACACAATACAAAATAAAGTGACCACTATGAAATGAGAACCCCAAGGCAGAAGAAGAAAACAGGCTGAGGTGAAGAGAGAGATGGAGGCAGGAGGGATTATTATGAGGAAATAAAGCCATAATGTTGGCTTAATTAGCAGACTTAAGGTTAACAGGAGAGTGAAAAAGTTGGCTTAAAGCTCAACATTCAGAAAACAAAGATCATGGCATCTGGTCCCATCACTTCATGGGAAATAGATGGGGAAACAGTGGAAACAGTGTCAGACTATTTTTCGGGGCTTCAAAATCACTGCAGATGGTGATTGCAGCCATGAAATTAAAAGACGCTTACTCCCTGGCAGAAGAGTTATGACCAACCTAGATAGTATATTCAAAAGCAGAGACATTACTTTGCCAACAAAGGTTCGTCTAGTCAAGGCTATGGTTTTTCCAGTGGTCATGTATGGATGTGAGTTGGACTGTGAAGAAGGCTGAGTGCCAAAGAATTGATGCTTTTGAACTGTGGTGTTGGAGAAGACTCTTGAGAGTCCCTTGGACTGCAAGGAGGTCCAACCAGTCCATTCTGAAGGAGATCAGCCCTGGGATTTCTTTGGAAGGAATGATGCTAAAGCTGAAACTCCAGTACTTTGGCCACCTCATGCGAAGAGTTGACTCATTGGAAAAGACTCTGAGGCTGGGAGGGATTGGGGGCAGGAGGAGAAGGGGATGACCCAGGATGAGATGGCTGGATGGCATCACTGACTCGATGGACATGAGTTTCAGTGAACTCTGGGAGTTGGTGATGGACAGGGAGGCCTGGCGTGCTGTGATTCATGGGGTCACAAAGAGTCGGACACGACTGAGCGACAGAACTGAACTGAAGGTTAATACTGAAACAAGGTTAAAACTGAATCAACACTGTAGAAAGTCAAGCAGCTGCCAAGGGCACACGGGTCAGCAATAAGACAGAAGATTCAGGCCTTCCCTGGTGGTCCAGAGACTAAGAAGCCATCTACCAATGTAGGGGTCATGTGTTCGATCCCTAGTCCAGGAAGATTCCGCACGCCATGGAGCAAGTAACACCACGCACCGCAGCTACTGAGCCAGTGCTCCAGAGCCCATACTCTGCAGCAGGAGAAGCCACCACAGTGAGAAGCCCACAAACCACAGCTAGAGGCTGGCCCCCACTCACTGCAACCAGAGAGAGCCTGCGCACAGCGACAAACAGCTAGTGCAGACAAAAATAAATAATAATAATAGGGACTGTCTTAAAGACAGAAGATACAGGGCAGGGACCTTTAAGCTGAAAGAGATCAGTGGGACAAATGGAACAAAACCAATAAACAGTAACAGGAGTAAAGCAACACACAGCCGGAGCGGAAGAGCGGGTTATGGGTCCTGTGAAAACAGCCCACCACAGTCCAGCAGAACCAATCAGAAAAGACTCATATCTAGACACAGCTTTCAATATTTTCTTAGGTTTTTTTCTTACTGAAATGTCAAACACACACAAAAATAGAAGAGTTTAATGAATGCCTGGCTCATGAAGTTTGGCAACACTTTTTAATTAAAAAAAAAATCAAGAGGAAAGTCTTGGCTTTTGCCGCAACGCTAAATGCCAAAAGACGACAGATGAAGAGAAGAATGTAAATGAATATCTACATATTTCCGGGTGGGTGCGGGGCTGGAAAGATAATGCTTGTCTTCAGACAAATTATCTTTCCTCTGCTGAAAACAGCATTTGTTGAGCTCTTGCTAGGTGCCAAGGACTACTATACAAAAAATTTTCTTTTTAAAGTTATTATTTAATTAATTTATTTGGCTGGGCCGGGTCTTATTTGCGGCATGCAGGATCTTCTTCTTCCTCCTCTTTTATTTGCAGCACCTTTAGCTGTGGCATGCAAACTCCCAGTTGCAGCATACTGAATCTAGTTCTCCAGTCAGGGATCAAACCTGGACCCCCACACTGGGAGCAAAGAGTCTTTACCACTGGACCACCAGGCAAGTCCCTATCAGATGGAATTTTTGTGTGTTAACTCATCTAATTCTAATGATGACCCATGAGGTAAGTCCTAGGACTTACCTCTTGACAGATAAGCAAAGAGGCGTGCAGAGCCAGTAAGCGTCAGGAGTAAATGGCAGATGAACACCCAGGCCACCTGTGCCCAGAGCCCAGACTCTCAAACTCTACCCTCTATGCCTTCTGAGCACCACTGCAGGGACTCAGAAAATATCCCACTTTCTGGGAAAAAAATGACTTGAGGACATATCCCAACACATGAAGACAAGCAGCAGGATAAAGAGCTCAAGACTGGAGAAGCTGTGTGAAAGGAATGGCAAAGAGCGATGAGCCCAGCTGAACGCAAGGCTGAGCAGGGCTGGGACTCGGGAGGGAAAAGGCACTTGCCTCTGGGTAAAATTTAAAGAGGCACCAAGACGTAATCAAGATAAATGACACGTTCATGCAATATTGTTTAAATCAAAATTAGTGTCAAAACAAAAAAAATGTCTTAAAGGACTCAGTTGCCTCTCCCAGTCAAGCCCTATCTTTAAGATTTTGATATTTTGTCCATCCTGGACTTTTTTGCATTAATTTTGGTTTAAAGATATTGCATTAAAACATCATTTATCTCAATGACTTTGGTACCATTAAATTCATGCTCACAGTAGGTGTTCCACTCATCACACCCCGTCCTAGCCCTGGAACTGAATTTAAATACTTCTTGAAGACATGAAGCACCACTATTAAGTCAACATTCCTCTAAAGAGATTTAATCATTACTACACATAATTGAGTATTAAATCAATATTAAAATACTGATAATATCTCGTATATTTTAATAAAAAATTGGGAAGTCTACTGAGAAAAAAAGGAAATTAAAATATTTCGTCTTCATCACTCTATACAATGTGTCATTCTTGATTTTGACAATTACAATAATACAAGTCAATGAATCTTTATGAAGACTGCAGTATAGCCACTACTATAATTTATATACATATTTCCCCCCAAAATGCTATAGAAAAGGAAACACAACCTGTGTAGCAAAATGAGAGGAAACAAGAAAAGCAGCACAGAAACACAGAGACAAAAAGCGTAATGGAGACTAACAGAAAAACAAGCAGCGGGGTAAGGAAAAAAAATAACTGGCCTGCATGATGTGTTTGAAAGACAAATTCTCAAGATTGTGTTGTAAAACAAAACACAAGTCTAAACCAGATTTCATTAATCCAAAGACACACCAATTTTCACATTTTAACATCTCTGAAATTGGAGCTCATCTTCTGCTCCACAATGTGGCATAGTTTAATTGGCACCTTTTCCTTAGTGGCACAAAGGCTCATGGTATGTGTTACTACGGATGCGTTGGACAGGTGAGAAAAAACGCCTCACCTATAGAAAGTGACTCAGAAGGTCTACGGCAGAAAGATGATCACAGACATACCAGCAAGTACAAACGCAAAGAAAACCAGGCTCTAACATCACCACGTGGCTGCTGACCGTAGCCTGCTGGTCGTATGTCAATTACCTTTCACTTTCCAGTCCACCCTAAAGCTCCTGCATGGCAGACCGTCAGAGATGATCCAGCAGGAGAGAGGAGGAAGGCAATGGGTCAGGTGTTCACCAATTTGCAAACCAGTGCTTACACCAGGTTTTGACGCATGCCTGCAGCTCCTCACACAACACACCTTAGTAGACACAGGAAACCCAAGAAACAGGGGGCGGGGGAAATAACTTTCTGGTTCTCTTAACCAACCAGAAGCAGAAAGAAAGCTACGGAAGATTTAACCACGGGCTTAAAGCTCTGACTGTGGGACTGTCTGACTCTGCTCTTGGCCTCAGCTTACCCCTTGCTGGAGCTCTGGAGGCTGCAGTACCCACACCAGCGCTGTGATGTCTCTGCCGAAACAGACGCCAGTGACAGGGGAGGCACTGGAAAGCCCCCCACTGTTCCTGTAACACAGTGAACTCCCGCCTCCGGGGTGCAGTCAATCTGAGAGGGCTTTCCCCAAATGAGTAAGACTGACGTTTACAAACATGGGGAAAACATAGGGTGTATTTACGATGAAAAGCTGGTATGGTAGGATCTGACGGCTTTCTTTATGGAGGAACTGCCAATCAATCTGTTTTGACCGCTGTAAAAAAGTAAATAAATAAAACTGCCCATCAGAAAGATTCTGCAATGGTAGTGTTTCCCAGTATGCTGCTTACTGAAAGGATCATCACATTTTTATCTTGACTTTTTATCACAAAATAAGGGAAGATGACTTAAATGGGATGCACTGCGACCAGAAGCAGTGTCAGGAAAGGACAGATAGAGGTAGAGAAAAGATAAGACACTGTAGGGCCAGAGGGGGAAAAAGGTCTGAGTGGGGAAAAGGGATGAAAGTTAAGAATCTGAAGATGTTTCTGGGAAAAACTGAAGCAGAACAGAAGAAAGAAGTCAACAACTGGGAAAAGCCCAGAAAAGACCCTACAATAATCTCACCAGGACTTTCCTGATGGCCCAGTGGTTAAGACTCCACACTTCCAATACAGGAGGCCTGAGAGCAACTCCCTGATGTTCAAGCTGGTTTTAGACAAGGCAGAGGAACCAGAGATCAAATTGCCAACATCTGCTGGATCATGGAAAAGCAAGAGAATTCCAGAAAAACATCTATTTCTGCTTCATTGACTATGCCAAAGCCTTTGTGTGGATCACAATAAACTGTGGAAAATTCTGAAAGAGATGGGAATACCAGACCACCTAACCTGCCTCTTGAGAAATCTGTATGCAGGTCAGGAAGCAACAGTTAGAACTGGACATGGAACAACAGACTGGTTCCAAATAGGAAAAGGAGTACGACAAGGCTGTTTATTGTCACCCTGCTTCTTTAACTTCTATGCAGAATACATCATGAGAAATGCTGGACTGGAAGAAACACAAGCTGGAATCAAGATTGCCAGGAGAAATATCAATAACCTCAGATATGCAGATGACACCATCCTTATGGCAGAAAGTGAAGAGGAGCTGAAAAGCCTCTTGATGAAAGTGAAAGAGGAGAGTGAAAAAGTTGGCTTAAAGCTCAACATTCAGAAAACGAAGATCATGGCATCCAGTCCCATCACTTCATGGGAAATAGACGGGAAACAGTAGAAACAGTGTCAGACTTTATTTTGGGGGGGCTCCAAAATCACTGCAGATGGTGATTGCAGCCATGAAATTAAAAGACGCTTACTCCTTGGAAGAAAAGTTATGACCAACCTAGATAGTATATTCAAAAGCAGAGACATTACTTTGCTGACTAAGGTCCGTCTAGTCAAGGCTATGGTTTTTCCTGTGGTCATGTATGGATGTGAGAGTTGGGACTGTGAAGAAGGCTGAGTGCTGAAGAATTGATGCGTTTGAACTGTGGTGTTGGAGAAGATTCTTGAGGGTCCCTTGGACTGCAAGGAGATCCAACCAGTCCATTCTGAAGGAGATCAGCCCTGGGATTTCTTTGGAAGGAATGATGCTGAAGCTGAAACTCCAGTACTTTGGCCACCTCATGTGAAGAGTTGACTCATTGGAAAAGACTCTGATGCTGGGAGGGATTGGGGGCAGGAGGAAAAAGAGACGACCCAGGATGAGATGGCTGGATGGCATCACGGACTCGATGGATGTGAGTCTGAGTGAACTCCGGGAGATGGTGATGGACAGGGAGGCCTGGCATGCTGCAATTCATGGGGTCACAAAGAGTTGGACATGACTGAGCGACTGAACTGAACTGAACTGAGTTCAAACCCTGATGAGGGAACTGGTTTCCACATGCTGTGTGGTGCAGCCAAAAGAAAAAAGTCTCATCTATTTGACCCTTTTGGCCAAACCCCAAAATAGCAGGAACCAATGCAACTGGCTTATTAACCAACAATCCTTATAAATCTTAAAAGAAAAAGTTACTGGAAGGGCAAGTTAAGAAGTGCATATTAAGTTCTGCTCCGGTTCCCCTCTCTTCAATTACATGTGTCTTGGTCTCTAGCCCTGATTCATGTCCAAGGGCATGAGCATTATCCACAGGGATTCCTCTGCCACCCCACTCCAGCAGCTCTAACCCCAGTGTTCTCTCCCAGCATGTCCTGCACCCACCATAAGGCGGTAGCCAGCTCTCACAGTGCACTAGAATGTGCTGGTCTGATCACAGGTGTCTGTGCTGCCTTTGAATCATGTTCCCTGATCAGGTGAGGAACTCCCCCAGAAGCACAGGCAGCAGACTGCTCTGCCCCGCTAGACCACCTTAAGGTCTGGAATCCCCCTCCAGCGCAGACTCCCAAGCAGCCCAGCCGTCTCCAGCTCTGGTGCAGCCCTGACTTGTCATACCGCGGAAAATCAGAGGCACATATCTGGACTCAGGAAACCAGATGCCCACCTGCCCTATCCCATCACGCATCTGCCTCTATCAAAATGCTGGAGAAGATTCAGTCACCAGGATAGAGGAGAACCAGGGAACATAAGCCTGGACCAAGAAGCCAAGTTCCTTTATAAATTTTAGCTACAAACCTCTCCATAAACAGAAGTTAGATGAAGCATTTCAGCCCTGAATTATCTCAGAGGTAACATCGGAGATAGGACCCGAGCCTGAAATGTGCAGGTGGGCACAGATGAGAGCTCAAGTAATCTCCACCTTGGTCCAGTCGCTCTGTTTGAAATGAAATTGAGGTCGGGGAGCAACATCTTCAGACAAAGGCTCTAGAGCTGCCAGGTTCCCCAGAAGATGCAACAAGAAGCTACAGAAGATGCCGTGAGATCACAGAGTAGGTTTTGATTCCGAAGAGGGTCAGAAGGAAAAAAGAAAATCAGTGTAGAAGGATCAGAAAGCAAAGAGACTTCATGAACAGTGCCTACAGATATCGGCTATGCCGAGCGATCTGCGCCCCACCCCCACCCCCTGCCCCTTGAAACTCTAGAGCTGGGGTCCCCAACCTCTGGGCCACAGACTGGTACCTCCTGTCAGATCAGTCATGGCATTAGATTAGAAATAAAGTGAGCAATAAATGAATTCACTTGAGCCATCCAGAAACCATCCCCCAACTTCCAGTCCCTGGAAAAAGTGTCTTTCACAAAGCCGGTTCCTGGTGCCCAAAAGGCTGGGGACTGCTGCTCTGGAGGAAGGCCTGATAGAGGTTCGCTTTAATGAGATTTTGATTTCCAGCAACCCAGTCTGGCACTCCTTGGATATAACCATTAAGTTTTTATCAGCAGGAGTCAGGCTGCTACTGTCCCTATCAACCCAAAGAGCCCTGAGGTTCTTAACAAATGCATTTTGAGATGACACTCCTGGGGTCACCAGGTTCTTCCATTCCATTAGCTTGAGATCCTGGAATTCTGTTTTAACTGCAGGCAACTATGATGCTTTGGATAAGGATGTAATTCCACCTTTTTTCCCCTAAATGTGCTGGCACAGATTTAAAAGACATGTGCAGAATGTTTCAAAATCCAAAGGGCCATGTTACATGGAATGTAACTTTGGAAAGGGTTAGGAAGACAAAGAAACACAATAACCTTTATGATGCTTCATGCTCTGTTCTCCAACCTTCAGCCAAGTTCCCCAGTAAAAACGGCTAAAAGGAAGGGTGGACGGACAATGGAGTCAGGTCCAGGAAAGGACAGGACGACCACTCCCCCAGGAGGCAGCAGGGTGGGTGGGGTAGTGTCCAGGACATTGCGCGGTCTCCCGCGTCCCCCACAGACAGTCCCCACTTCAACCTCTCACCACATCTGAAATTCGACCTCAAGCTTCATCCCTCCAGCCCTTAAAAACCCCAGAGAAAGAATTTGGAATGAAAATTTGAAATTTACTAGAAAGTCACCCTGAAGAAACAGGTAAGGCATATATCTCAGGCACAAGAAAATGGTTCAAGTTTCTTATCCACTCCTTCTTGGAATGAGCCCATTTGTTCGCAGAGCCTAGAAGCAGGTTCTGGTGCAAGAAGAATTCTAGGAACTTTGAGAAGTACCCAGTCTAATGCTGAGGTGTGCCCAATGCCTAAAGCAGTCACTGAGGCTCAAACCAGACCAGGGAAAGTCAGGGAGTCTCAGTTTTCAAGTAGAGAAGGAAAAAGCAAGGAGAAAAAGCACACGGAGTGCCTTCACTCTGCACCTGGACACACACGCCTCTCCCAGCCCAGATCTGGCACCTGAATGTTTTTCTTTCGTTACAGAAGACACTGGTAGAGTCATAGGCAAAATTCAGTCAAGTCGGGACTTCCCTGGTGGTCAGCAATTAAGAATCTGCCTGCCAACAGAGGGGACGTGGGTTCAGTCCTAGGTCAGGGAAGGTGACAATGCCACGGGGCAACTAAGTCTATGCAACACATCTACTGAGCCACACTCTACAGAGTTCAAGAGCTACAGCTACCAAAGCCCGTGTGCCCCAGAGCCTGCTCTCCACAACGAGAAGCCCCCGCAATGAGAAGGCCACGCACTGCAACGAGAGAGAAACCCCTGCTCATCACAGCCAGAAAAAACCCACACGTAGCAACGAAGGCAGTGCAGCCGAAAATATAAACAAGTACAATTTAAAAAAATTTTAGTAAGGTCTGCAAATTAGGAAGAGGATTGTATTTATGTTAATTTCTCAATTTGGACCACTGTACTGTTATTACAGAGAAGAGTGCCCTTTTTTCAAGGAAATTCACACTGAGGTATAGGAAAGTAAAGATACATATCGTTGGCAACTTACTCTTTAGTGGCTAGAATATTGTAATAGGCTTATACATACAGAGAAGATGCAGCAAACATCATAATAGCATTTGGAGAATCTGGAGATTGATGAGAATTTTTCATACTATTCTTGTAACTTTTTTAGAAGTCTCAAACTATTTCCCAAAGAATAAAGAAAAAAAAATACAAATACCTGCCCTGAGACAATTAAGATGTGAGCAGGACAGTGTCAGAAAATTAAGATGTGACCAGCCCCAGTCTGGGGAATCCAGAGTCCACTGGGTGGTCTGTTCTGGTTTGAACAAAGGGTACCAGGGTGGCTTTGGGCAGGTCATTTAACTGCTCTGAGCCTCGGCTCAGCTCACCCACATAACGGGCATAATGATACACCCGTCGTGAAGATTTCATAAAATGGGTAGCAAAAGGTAGACACCGATAGAATCAGAGCTTAGTAAATGAGGGTGGGTACTACAGAAGAAACTCAAACCCCACCCCCCACCCCTACAGCTGACTCTGGGAAACCAACATCACCCCTTTAACCCTGGTGACAGAGGAGAGCAGTGGGGACCTGGAAGAAATGTGAAATACAGACCATTCATCATCACCTGGCTTGGCTTCCTATCACCTGAATTGCTTCATTCTTCGTTAATTAATTGAACCCTGGGCAACAAAGCTCAGTGAGACTTCAGTGCATCTCTTCTAATATTTTATAATTCTCTATGACATGACCCATCTGAAGGCATTTTCACCTTTATCATTTAATCTTCCCTAATATCTTTCTGTCTGCTTATCCATGAAACCTTCCTTCAAAAGGACTGGCGCCTCTTCGGGGAGTTTATTATTATCTCGAACTTCTTGATAAACAGCTAGAAATGCTTCTGTATCCCAGAGAAAATCTCACACCGGGCCCTGAGGAGACAGGAAAGAGGAGGGCAGGGTGGCCCGCAGCAGAGAGCAGGAGGCAAGGCGGCTGTTCATCATGGGAGGGTGTCGGGGACACGCCCCACAGGCACAGCTGGAAATAGCGGACCAGACGCTGCTGAGCAACGGATCTTGCAATCACAACACTGAGGGCACAATTCACAAATAGAAGGCAATGGAGAACTGAATGCTAACACGTTTCGGAAGAGTTCTGTAGTATTCATGAAAACGTTAAATTGTTTATAGGATGGCACACTGCTAATGGGTGAAATGAAAAAATATAGACAGCCCAAGTGAGGCTGAGAAGGGGAAAACGGAGAAGCACTTCAATAAAAGGCGAGATGGACCGACTTAAAGGAAGAAGGTCACAGCGGACCGGCAGGCACGCGCGCACACCCGACGACGCGCACTCGCAGACCCGGGCGCGCCGCCGCCGGGGAGGTCTTACCCGAGGCCGCCGGCCTGTGGCTGGACTGGCCGGCGCGGTGCAGGCTCTGCTGGAGCAGGCTCAGGCACTCCCCAAGGCAGCTGAGGGTGGCAGCAGAGGTAGCTTTCAGGAGCAGCAGGTCCTGGTCCAAGGCAGTGAGGGGGCCAGAGCCTGGGAGAGACTCGATGGCGTGCACCAGGGTCTTCTGCTGCCCCTCCACCTGGGTCATCATCTGCGGAAAAGGGAGACAGCCCGAGGTGAGAGTCGGAAGGCCCCGCTTCCAGCGTCCGGGAGCCAGCGCTAAACCACGGGAGTGGACCAAAGTGCGGTGCCGCTGTTCACAACAGCCAGGACACGGAAGCAACCTAGATGCCACCCGCAGACGAATGGATAAGAAGCGGTGGTGCATATACACAATGGAGTCTTACCCAGCCATTAAAAAGAATGCATTTGAATCAGTTCTAATGAGGTGGATGAAACTGGAGCCAATTATACAGAGTGAAGTAAGTCAGAAAGAAAAACACCAATACAGTATATTAATGCATATATATGGAATTTAGACAGATAGGAATGATGATCCTATATGTGAGACAGCAAAAGAGACACAAATGTCAAGAACAGTCTTTTGGACTCTGTGGGAGGAGGCAAGGGCGGCATGATTTGAAAGAATAGCACTGAAACATGTGTATTACCATATGTGAAATAGATCACCAGTCCAGGTTTGATGCATGAGACAGGGTGCTTAGGGCCGGAGCACTGGGATGACCCTGAGGGATGGGATGGGATGGGATGGGATGGGATGGGATGGGATGGGATGGGATGGGATGGGATGGGATGGGATGGGATGGGATGGGCAAGGAGGTGGAGGGGGTTCAGAATAGGGAACACATGTATACCCATGGCTGATTCATGTCAATATATGGCAAAAACCACTACAATATTGTAAAGTAATTAGCCTCCAATTAAAATAACTGAATTAATTAAAAGAAAAGAAAAAGTGCGGTGCAAGACAGCATCACCACCCAGACTACCGGCGGCGTGAAGATGCAGTCTGAGGATGCTCGGTGCACATCCATCCTGGGATGCCGCAGGCCTTGGATGAAATCCATCCGGATCCATCTACCCAAAGGCACTTAGCCTCTGCAGCTCTGCACACAAGAGAATTTTAGAACTTTAGACCTGAAGGGGACCACCGGGCCATCCAGGTGTATCTTTTACAGATCTTTGAAAGGTAAAAATAAATATACTAAAAGTAGAAGTCTTGTGATCAACTTAAAGGTCCTCGGACCACAGGAAGGTTATCCGAGACAATGGGCACCCCTGGCTTTGTCTCAGAGCAAGGTTAATTCCTTGCTTTGCTTCCACCTCCTGTCCATCCCTAACTCCTTGGTGGTCCTCCTTGAAGTTCAGGAAATAAAAGTGGAATCTGGGGCTAGCATTTGTGGGGGTAAGACCACACACACAGCAAAACCAGCGCTGACCCACTCTGCCCCTAAAATGCTAGGAGAGCCATCAACTTCCTCAACACCATGTGTAGGGAGCCAAGAGGAGGAGAAAAACCAGGAGTTCAAGAGCCAACCCTGCTCCACAGCTAACGCTGTGGCAAACCAGTTAACGCCATAGTGGCCTGGCTTCAATTCAAAAGCTACAGGCAAGCAGTGTTTCCTTGGACAAATCAAGGAGAAAGGAATTTGAGAACTAGAAAAGGGCTTGACTGGTGGTCTTGGGAAGTGCATCCTCCTCCTGTTTTTACACCTTAACTTGCTAAACCAGATGATGAGCATAAATTGCATGGCCAGCAAATAAGCAGTCGAGCTGGTGTGCGGAGGAGCAAAGGCAGCCCGCCTGAGGTCACAGGTCAGCATTCGAGGCAGGGACCAACTCCTGCTCCCTGGACCCCTTCACTGTTCTTCAAGCATCTCCCACAAAAGCCATTCGTAATCTAAAGCAGTTGCTCCTGCTTCGTCACCGTCATCCCCAGGAGGATCCTTGGGACCATCATGACGCCACCAGCTGGGGAGAAGCCATACCTCTGCAAAGACCGCTGGACCTGGACACAAAACCCATCCCATACGTGGGCTTCTCTTTCTATTTTCTTTTGAAGACCACTCTGTGTAGTCATTGCCTTAAAAACAGTTTGCCCACTGCAATCCTACTTAACCAAAATTGGTGCCATTACTTCAAAAAGATTTTTTTAAATAGTGACATTAAACAGATTACACGCCCATCCTCTGACCATGTAAGTTATTTTCTGCTGATTACAGAGGTTATAGCTAGCCATTCTGGCTCCCAAAACAGTACCTGAGGCATAACAGGGGCTCAGTAAGAATTCATTTCTTCTTCAGGTCTTTGCTGAAGAGCTGCCTTCTTGGGAAAGCTTCCTGCACCACATAATTTAAAATCATCTGTACCAGCATGAAAGCAGGAACCATTCTATCTGTGTGATTCACTGATGGATCCCAAGCAACTATCTGCTGAATGAATGAATGAACCCCCAGGGCCCCTTTCTCTTCACTGAGGGGCAAAAGAATCCATTTATGACACAGTCTACAAGAATCATCACAGTCCGTTAGAACCACAGGGCTGAAGATTCGGGAAAAGTAATACCTCTGCTATCAGTTTCAGTTTGCCAAGAAAATGGTTAAATTTAACATCAAAAAGATACAATGTTTACATATTCATTGACAGTCAACTCTATGGAGAACCGCTAACATTTAGGGAGAAGTCGACTTCGAGCTACTCGTCATAGTCAGCATTTCTGTAAATTCCTACCAAAAAAACTTGTCTCAGAAAAAATGATGTGTTGAAAGAGAAGACGAAAACATAAAACCAGAATGTAAAGCATATGCTCTGGACTATTACAGAAGATGTCATAATGCTTAAGAGAAAAGGTAACTAATATGAAGCCATTAACTATGGAATCCACTCTTTTTTTAATTTTTATTTTGCCTTGGACTATAACTGATTTACATCATGTGGTGGTTTTAGGTGTACTGCAAAATGATTCACTTACGAATCTACACATATATCCATTCTCTTTCAGATTCTTTTCCCATATAGGTCACCACAGGACACTGAATAGGGGTCCCTGCGCTATACAGTAGGTGCTTGGGGATTATCTATTTTCTATATAGTAGTTGTAATATACTCATTTTTAATCAACAAAAAGAACTATATTCCAATTATATAGCATAGGGTAAATAATTATTTCACAAGCATAAAATATGATGCAAATCTCAGGTAAAAAAGACACAAAATTGGGGACCCCTCCCTGGTGGTTCAGTGGTTAAGAATCCAATTACAAGCACAGGGGACACTGGTTCAACCCCTGGTCAGACAGGACTAAGATCCTACAGGCTGTGGAGCTGCTAAGCTCAGGCACCACAACTGAGCCCTCACCCTAGACCCTTTGAGCTGCAGCCACTGAGCCTGAGCATCTCAAACTCGTGCTCTGCATCAAGAGAAACCACCGCAATGAGAAGCCTGCACACAGAGAAAGCCCATGAGCAGCAACGAAAACCCAGTACGGCTAAAAGTCAATGAACACAAAGCCGGCTCCCCGAATCTCCCACCCAGAGATGGGCGGCACAGACCTACTCTGGAAAACATCTGACGGTGTTTACTGAGAGCCTGTTGCCAGCGCCAGAGACAGGATGGCCGCCTGGAGGGGACACCGGAGCTGGCGGTGGGTGGATTTGTCAGCTACGGTGACTGCAGAACAGCTGGTGCTGGGTGGGAGGGGGCGGGGGTGCCACATGCCCCACAAGTCAGGGCACAGTCCCACTCAAGAACTTTCCTGCTCCAAAATGCCAACAGCGCCCCCTGAGTCACGCTGTGCTAAGGAATGCCAGTGACCAGGCACTGGATGGACTTCAGCATCCTTCTTGGGAAACGGCGCACTGAAAGAAGAGTCATCCCAGCGCAGCACTTGACATGTTAAGCAGACGGAAACAGAACTTTAGTCTTTACAGACACAACTGACGCCAACCTTCACTTTCTATGAGCATCAGCAGGCTCCAAAAGAAACTGAATGAACTCAGCAAGCAACGCAGGACTGCCAGCCTCAGGATGATATATCATGGCTATTGCTGCCGGAACATTCCTCACACTGGGAGGTCCTGAGGAGAGCCTCCCATCAGACTTGGGAAGAACAAGTTTCATCCATTTTCATATCCGATTTTAATGAAGGGCACATTTGAGAAGATGTCACAAAGCTGTACGTGACACAAAGTCTCTAAGCAGCTCACTCTGTCCTGCAGGTTCCCACAACCTCAACATAAGAACAAAGCGTAGTCAGTGACGGCCACCAGCCTTGGAACAGCCTGAACCGCTAATTACATGGATTTCAAATCAGGTTTCTGAACGCTTCTTTATTTTATTCTTTGGCTGCTCCATGAGGCATGCGGGATCTTAGTTCCCCAGGATCAAGCCAGTGCCCCTGCATTGGAAGCGCAGTCTTCAGTCACTGGATCAACCAGGAAGTCCCTAAACACTCTTCTGAAGCACAACATGAACAATGCGTGGCATTTAAAAACCAGAGCGAACAAAAGGCACACGTTTCATTTCTTGCTGGCATTTCATTTCTACAGTCAGGGGCATCACACCTTGTAACACGGGTGCAAATGGGACCCTCGTCAAATTTCAGAGATCTACTCCCTGAACACATCAACTCCAAGGTTCTAAAATAGATTAACCGTAGGTCAAGTCCAATTTCATAGTGAAGCGAAAATTCTATGACCCATTCCTTGTGGTGCAAACAATGGCACACGCAGCGCAAAGTCAAAGTGTGGGTGGTGCAGAGGAAGTCAGTGGCTGCATCGCTTTCTTTCAGTGAAGCTGAAACCAAAGCTAAAGGCAAAGACCAAACCCAATGACATCAGCTCAACAAGATGAGACCCAGCTAAAGGAGGACAGGAGCAGCAGTGGCTACACTTGCCTCGATCACTTTAGACTGTTCTGACCTGCAAAGCTTGATGTGGGTTCAGAGAGGCACCAGAAAGGTCCCGTCCTGACAGGTCAGACATCAACAAACACCAGCTCGTCACTCATCCATCCGTTGGCAACCAAAGCATCAGCCTCACGCATGGCTTTCTTCTCCCAACGTCACCAGAGCTGCCGGCCTTGTTGGCAGAACCTCCCGGGCTCCCAGACAACCCGGAGCCTTCAGCAATTCAATCTGTCCTGATTGGGAGGAGACCAGACAATTCAATGTCAACCTCGAGGTGGCCTTGTTTTGGCATTTCTCCTCAGCCTGATGGGACCCCAGAGCCCCTGCTAAGTCTCACATTTGGGTCACGGATCAGTCCTTGACCACCTTAGGGCAATTTTTTTCACTTGGCCAAAGTCATCACCTAGGCTTACAAGCCAGGCTTCAAAGCCCTTAGAACCCAAACTAACTAACCTAACTAGCTTGCCATCTCCATTAACAGATTTACTGTTCAACTACCTTCAGCAGCATTACTTTAGTATTTCAGACTCCCCATCCAGAAATGAGTTGATAGCTGGTTACAGAAGTTTCCTAAAATACCCATCAACATACAGCATGCACCCTAAAACTCACTGAGTGCCTTGCCTCAGCATCCTCACCCTGCTGTTTCTGCCAGTCCTGAGCCACTGTTCCTTGATCCCTGTCAAGTCTCTGTTTTGTCGACCAAATTCCTAATTCCCAGATTTTTTTTTAAATTTTTATTGTAGTTGCTTTACAATGCTGTTAGTCTCTGCTGTACAGCAGAGTTAACCAGCTGTATGTACACATGCATCCCCTCTTTTTTTCTTTTAGATTTCCTTCCCATGTAGGTCACCAGCGAGCATTACATAGAGCTCCCCATGCTGCACAGCACATCATGAATTATCTGTTCTACACACAGTATCAGTAGTGTGTGCGTGCCAGGCCGCATATCCCAGTTCATCCCATCCCCCTTAACTCTGACACCGCCCCCGCCGCTGGGAGACACTGCCCCCTGGAGGTCTGTTTCCCCTACGGTGTAAACCATAAAGCCCCTTTGCTTTGCCACCAGAGGGCAGTAGCGGCACCTGGACAGGTGACATTCCCACCTCTCCAGCCTTTCTCCAGGTGTAGTGTTGGGAACACAGTCATTCCTGGGCTCACCTGAACAATTTCCTCCTTCTTGCTGACGCACTTCCCTCTCAAGCGTCCTCCTGTACTCTGTCCTTCTGGCTCTTGACACAACGCCTACTGGACTGTAACCAGCCGAGAGCTTCCTTGAGGCAGGGCTCCGGGTCTCCTTGCACGGCTCTCCTTGGTCCCAGGCATGACCCCACGCAGGCTAGTCCTAAACATCTTAAGGACTCCCAGCTCTCCCTCCAGGCTCGTCAGGTGAGCAGACAAAGAAAACCCCATGGAGGCAGACCTGCAGACCCTCACAGCTCGGTAGGGGCTGGTGACGGCGACAATAAGGAACAAAGCAGAGCAGGAGGAAATCGGGTCCCTCTCCAACGGGGTGAGGCTGCCAGCTACACAGATGAGGCTATGATAATGAGGAAGAACAAAATGACAAAGCGTAGGAAGAGAATGGAGAAACCAAGGTAAAGACCATGTTATTCTATATTACAAACCAAGGGAAATTAAAAATGGGAAAAAGCCTGACTCCACATGTCGCCAAACTTCTATAAAAGGTCAGAGAATAAATATTAAAGGTTTTGCAGACCATGGGGTCTCTGTGCTTAGCTCGGCCCCTGCAGCTTGAAGGCAGGCAAGGTCCAAGTGTAAACAGATGGCTGAGGCTGTGCTCAGCATTTAACATCTCCGTTTAGATGTCAGATAATTCTCTTTTTTCATTCAAGGGGTACTTCTGTTGGCTCTTGGAGTGAGAGGTGATTTTTGGAGCCTACCTCAGACATCTTGGCTATCATGTTAGGAGACTCCAGGTCCAGTGTGAATTTTTTAGGAGGCAGTCATATGCATGGATTGAGCACACAAGCCCTTGCCTACTCATGGCCTGTGGTTTCAATGGCGATCTAATTTCAAAACCTTAATGCTGCTACTTTAATCTGCTTGGTTTGCCTCCTGTCCGAGGCCTCCACTGGTCCCTGCTGGTTGGCCTGAGAGCCCAGGCCTTCCGGACAGAGGACAGGTGCCTGTTTTGGCAGGATCCCCCTTGCCCTGGGCTCTGGGTCAGGGAGGGGAGTCTCAGGTTTGAAATCACTTTTATGCCTTTGGGCATAAGGAGACGTGGGTTCAATCCCTAAGCCAAGAGGATCCCACATCCACGGAGCAACTAAGCCCACGTACCAGAATTACTGAGCCTACGCAACTGAGCCAGGGAGCCACAGCTACTGAGTCCACGCACTGCAACTACGGAAGCCCCCAGGAGCCTAGAGCCCATGCTCCACAACCCGAGAAGCCGCCACAGTGAGAAGCCACGCAATGCAACTGGAGATCTCCCCCACTCACCGCACCCAGAGGAAACCCCGCACAACAACGAAGACACGGCACTGTCAAAAATAAGACAGACCCACAATGTTCAAGATCTATAACACCATAAACAGGAAAAAATGCAATAAAAAATGGGCAGAAAACCTTAACAGACATTTCTCCAAAGAAGACACACAGATGGCCAACAGGCACACGGGAAGATGCCCCACATCCCTAGTGATTAGAGAAATGCAAAGCAAAACTTCAATGAGGTACCACCTCACACCAGCCAGAATGCCCATCATTTAAAAAGTCTACAAATAACCAATGGTGGAGAAGGTGTGGAGAAAAGGGAGCCCTGTTACCGTATCGGTGGGAATGTAAGCTGGTGCAGCCGCTGTGGAGGACAGTGTGGAAAGTCTTCAGAAAAGTGAAAATAGAATCACCGTAGGATTCAGTAATCCCACCCTGGGGCACGCATTTGGATAAAACTCTAATTCAAAAAAATGCACGCACCCCTGCATTCACAGCAGCACTATTCACAACGGCCAAAACGTCGAAACCACCTCAATATCCACGACAGAGAAATAAGAACGACGCGGCACACACATACAAGGGACTACTTCTCAGCCACGTACGAGAACCAAGTCATGCCGTCTGTAGCCACACGGTGCAGCTAGAGGCGATCGTGACTAAGTGAAATAAGTCAGACAGACAAATACCACATGCTATCATTTGCACGTGGAACCTAAAATAGGACACAAATGAACCAACATATGAAACAGGCACAGAATCGCGGACGCGGAGGACAGACAGACCTGTGCTTGCCAAAGGGGACGGGAGGGACTGTGAGTGCGGGGTTCGTAGGTGCAGACTGTTATACAGGGGGGATAAACAAGGCCCTACTGAACAGAAAACTGGATCTAGTATCCTGAGATAAACCGCAATGGAAAAGAATATAAAGAAGAATGTGTATACAGATGCATAACTGAGTCACCATGCTGTAGAGAAGAAATTCACACAGCGTTGAAACCAACGATACTTCAATTTAAAAAAAGAAAGAACTATGAGATCATAGTATTCATGGCCAAAGAAATCTATGGCTGTAGATTCAAAATCAAAACCATTTTGCAGGCAGGAACCCTGGGTTCAGAGAGGCTGGGGGTCTGTGCTGAGGCCACACAGCTTCATCCGGAGTGGCAGCCCTCACTCTCCTCCTCAGGGGCCTCTTCACTTCACAGGCTGATGTACTTCCTCCTCTTGCCTTCTCATATTCTGAAAGCAAAATAGCCCTTTTGCCTCCGAAAACAACTGCAGTGAAGGTCCTGCTGCTGCCCTCAGCCCAGCATTCTCACCACCTGGAGACACCCAATGTCTGTTTTTCTCATTAAGAAAAGGTTGACTTACTCCCTCAACCACTGTCCCAACAAAATTAGACAGTAAATACAGTTCTAAAAAAGGAAGTAAACATTACCTGAAGTCCTACTTCCCAGAGATAGGCCCTAACATTCTGGTATTGCTCTGACTCTCCCAATTCACTCACTCACTCATACACACACACACACACACACACACACACACACACAGACACACACACAGACACACACACGCAATGCTAATTTATCTAACAGGATCTTTAGATCTAATTTTACCACGTGGAATGCATCATTTCTTACGGCTGAGAGTTACTTCAAAATACTCCACTGGGGATTGAAGGGAGAGACAGCATGAAATGATACTGGGTTGGAGGATGCTAAAGCTGTTGATAGTGACATGGAGGTTTAATATTGCCGTCCCTAATGCTTCTATGTTTGAAAAATTTCAAACTAATGCAATTTTTTTCAATAGGAGGAAAATACATTGTTATGGGTTGAACTGTGTCTCTCCAAACTAAGTATGTTAACATCATAACTCTCATAGCTTAAATGTAACATTTCTGCAAGGGGGAGTATAGCCTTTATTTTGTAAAAACTTTGAATTATAATCTAGAAAAACACTGAATTGCTGTGTTGTACACCTGAAACTAATATAACAGTGTAAATTAACTATACCTCAATAAAAAATTTATTAGAAAAATACAGGAGCTTCTTGAAGATTAAAGGTGTTGAACAACCAACTCTCAGAAAGGCCAAGAACAAGGCTGAGATTAGGGGACACTCAGCAGCAGTTCTGCGGCAGTTCATGGGCTCGCAAAGAATCAGACGTGACTTAGCGGCTGAGCAGCAGCAGCAGCAAAAGCCTGAGGAGCCCCCATCCAGGGCCTGCCAGGAAGGGTTCCAACTTGCTTCCACATGTGCAGGACTCCAATCACATTTTTCTCAGGAAGGAAATTATTAATATGATTGGATGTTACCCAGGAGTTTCAATCCTTGCTGCAATCATTCATAGCAGTGAAAAAGTCTCTCTCTCTTTTTTTTTTTTTCACAGAGGTCATCAGGTTAAAATCCAGTCATTAGAGTGGGTCCTAGTCCAATATAGTGTCCTTATAAAATGGAAATTATGAGCAAGACACACACAGAGGGTGAATGAGAACAGCCGTGGGAGACCTGGATCAGACCCTCAGAGGCACCAATTTGCCAATGCCTGGACCAGCACCAGAAGACAAAGTGGCCAGTTGGTGGTACTTTGTTACTGCAGCCCCAAGAAGCTGGTACATCACAGATGTCTTAATTTAGTGGCTACCCTGTGGAGCAGGTTTTCATTCCAAAGGCAAAGTCGACCCTGGCTCTGTAGCAGAGGCTGCTTGCATGCAATGTCACCCTTGTTTTCTCAAGGAATTTTTACTAAAGGATACGTGAGATAGAGAATGCATTTTCAGAATGAGGAATCTAGTAAAATGGTACGAATGAACCTATCTGCAGGGCAGGAATAGAGCTGCAGAAGCCGAGAACAGACGTGCAGAGGTCGGAGAGGGTGGGATGAATTGGGAGAACATCACTGTCATATATACACTACTGTGTATAAAGAGGAGAGCTAGTGCGAAGCTGGCATCTAGCACTGGGAGCTCAGCTCGGCACTGTGATGACCTAGAGGGATGGGGTGGGTGGGGGTGGATGGAGCGATGTTCAAGAGGGAGGGAATATATGTATACATACAGCTGATGCATTTCACTCTACAGCAGAAACGAACACAACATTATGTGAAGCAATTATACTCCAACTTTTAAAAAAAGGTAACAGAAGATGGTGATACACAGGTTAAAAGCATTACTTTTTAAATTCTATGTGTTTGCACTGAATGTTAACACGTTGGTAATGAGGGGTGCCAGGGACAAAAGGAATCATCTCTTGCTGTCAAAGAAACAGGCCAACAGGACTGTGAACAGAAGGTAAGGGGTCAGGAAATAATTGTCTCATTGATCCCTCACTGCTTGACAGCTCCTGCCTCCCTCGTACAGACACGGCCCTGGCGGGGTGCTAGATGCAATGAAGGCATGCAAGGCTGGCCTCCCCGGCACAAAGGCCATGCCCGGGGCTTTGGTGGAAGATCCAACCACTGCTTTTCTTATAACTATCTTTCTTTTTTTTTAACAAAAGCAATACTTATCATAGGATAAATAATAATAAAATAGAAAAAACATACACCCATAACACATAGAGAAATAAACTTTAAAATTCAGGCAAATATACTTACAACATTCTGATGTACAAACGTGTTCTTTGACTTTTTACGAAAGGGGTTGCATATCATAATACTGCTTTTTAAATTATATCTGCTGCTGCTGCTGCTAAGTCGCTTCAGTCGTGTCCGACTCTGTGCGAACCCAGAGACGGCAGCCCACCAGGCTCCCCCGTCCCTGGGATTCTCCAGGCAAGAACACTGGAGTGGGTTGCCATTTCCTTCTCCAAGGCATGAAAGTGAAAAGTGCAAGTGAAGTCGCTCAGTCGTGTCCGACCCTCAGCGACCCCATGGACTGCAGCCCACCAGTCTCCTCTGTCTACCATGTCAATAAATTGGGACAATAGTATTTAAGATACTGCAGATCATTCCAGCACATCAATGGGCCACAACTGACTGCCCAGTTCCCCATCAATGGACCTTACGATGAGGTCTAACTTTCTTCTCTTTGACAAATCGCAGTTCCATAAACTTCTCTGTAGGTAGATCTCTGCATAAATTTGCAATGATTTTCTTAAACTCCTAGAAAAGTAATAACTGAATTTGAAAGTATTTAGCATTAATTTTTAAGGCTTTTGAGAAACACTGCCATCTTACTATTGGAAAAAACAAACTTATCAATTTGTATTGATACAAATTGATATCAATACAGGACTTCCCTGGTGGTCCAGTGGTTAAGAATCCTCCTAGCAGTGGCAGGGGATGAAATTCAGTCCCTGGCCAGGGAACTAAGATCCTACATGCTGCGGAGTTATGAAGCCCGCACACCACAGTGAAGACCCATTGCAGCCAAAAGCCCTGTGTGTTCTTAGCAGTGTAAGAGCTCTCTTCTTCCTCGACACTCTCTAAAAATCTCCTTTTTCTCATAATCAATTACGTAGACCAAAAAAAAAAAAAAAGAACCCCCCCCCCCACCAAATCTAAAACCAGCATTTTTGGATTTTTTTTTTTTTTTGCTTTAATCCACTGCCCATGTTCCTGAATAATCTGGGGTTTCAAAAAATGTTAAGAAATTTCCACACCCAGCAATGAGTAGTAAATAAGCCCAAGAGACCTAATGTACAGTATAATGAATATAGACAATAATATTGTACGATAATTAACTTTGCTAAGTGACTAGAACTTAATTATTCCAACCACTAAAAAGAAGGGATAATTACGTAACGTGACAGAGTTGCTAAATACTGCTACAGTGGCAATGCTATTACCCTACACACGTGTCGAATTAACAGGAGCAGCACTTTAAATTTACACCATGTTATATGCCAAAACAGAAAAGTTCCATATCCAGTTTCCATATCCATGCAGTTTCCATATCCAGTCAAGAAAATTCAAGCAAAATAAGATGAAAGGGAGTCCAGGGAGGGTGTTTCCTCTGTGAGAGTGGAATCAGCCACGTGGATGGCTGGGTGGGCACTCCTGTAGGGCGGAGAACAAGATGGTCCCAGCAATGGATGGAAAGCTACACACAGCCCTGGGAAGGGAGGGGAAGAATGACCAGGAGAATCCAGGGATTCAGGAAACTCAGAAGAGGGACTTCCTGGTGGTCCAGTGGTTGACAGCCTGCCTGACAGTGCACGACACACAGGCTCGATCCTTGTCCGGGAAGATTCCACATGACGCAGGGCAACGAAGGCCATGTGGCTGGAGCCCACAACGAGAGAGGCGTCCCGGGGAGAAGCCCGAGCACCTCCGCAGGGGAGTGGCCCCCGCTCACCGCAGCTAGAGAAAGCCCTCTCACAGCGGTGAAGACCCAGCACAGCCAAAAATAAATCTTTAAAAAAAATTGTAAAGAAAGCTCATGAAGCAGCCATAGGTCTCTTCTAAAAAGTCAAGGATAAGGAAACAACAGGAAATAAGGCCTGACCCTGAACCCTGTCCAGCTGCCTGCTCTGCTCCCAGGACCCACCAGATAAGGGAAGGCCTGTCCACCTTTGCCAAGCTCAAGCGGCCCTGCACCTGATGCGGGTCCAGCCCCTAAGCTGCAGAGGAAAGCAGAGAGCAGCTCCTGGCTTTCCCACACTACTTCCTCCACTTCTCCACCTGCTTGCAGTACAGAGCCATGCCGGCCGCAGGCAGCGACCTGAGTAACAGGCCCAGGGCCACTTCACCTCCGGGTCAAGGGGAAGGTGAACCACGTACAAAGTGCTTCTACGCTCACCGTCCCGCCTCCCCCTCTGCCTTGCCCACCGAGCAGGCTGGTCATTGTGATGCGCCACCCTGGGGCCCAGGCCATGACCCATGCAGCTGGAGAGGTGAGCACTGAAGTCCCACGTCCTGGAGCCAAAATCCTCGGCCCGTCTGCCTCACTCCCAGGAGGCACACATAACGGCAGTGCTCTAGACAACTCATGACCACAGCACATGCACGCACGCGTACAGACACACACACACTCTCGTGGCGTGGCCTTCCGCCTAAAACAAATTAGTCACAACTCCCAGTGAACTGAACTAGAACAAGTTAGACCACAAATTCTTCCTGGGTAAAATCCCCAGAAAAGAAATCATGATTCAACAACAAAGGGTAAGGATGTGTCCTGCAAGTGGTGTGAAAGTTTCACTCAGATGTTTAAGTTTCACTCAGAAGTCATCTCATCAGAAACTTAAATATACACCATGCTTAAAAATACACACATACATGCAAGCATGCACACACACACACACCCCCATATGAACACCAAAGACTAAAATGCTGCTGTACAGATCCACACCATCAGCCTTCCAGCTGACCCACCATTTCTCAGTCATTGCTGGCTGGTGAGTCAGGTTTCCATCTCTTGCAGAATGAAAGCTCGTAACCAGACATCAATGAGTATGCAATTACTGGAGTCTGCTCTGCCTTTGTTTACATATTCCATAGCCATGCTCAGCCTACCTCAAAGAACCTCTAAGTTTCTGAGTATTCAGTCTTCATTTGGGGAATCCTTTTATTTCGGGGAGAGAAGGTTGTTCTAAGAATTCCTGGGGTTGGGGGGAAAGCCAACAGATATCTGTATCTAATTTCAGGATGGTAGCATATACTTATCTCAGAGACTGGGTCATCGCTCTACCTACTAAAAGCCTGCTTCTCTTTTTTAAAACTTTATCTACCCAAACCAAGACAAGACCATGACAACACAGCTCTTTTTCCAGCTAAAACTAATTTCACAAGCGCCAACGACTTGCAGGGCAGAAACGCTTCTCCAAAGGGCACTTGAGAGAGAGGGAGAAATTGGACAAGAACTTCTCGCCTCCAGGCAAATCCTTTATAGCGTCTGAGCCCTGACATATGAAACTCTGGAGAGACAAATGCATTCATCAGGAGTCTGCTTTCATTTTCTGGAAGAGAAAATTATGGTAAGGGATGAGCCACCAGTAATTAGTATTAATTGTATCCCCACTGGGTAAGTGGCATTGCAGCCACCATTCTAAAGAAAAGAGGACACAATTCCTGCACACAACAGCTTACAATGTAATCCTCAAAGTGCTCAAATATGAGCTTAGAATAGTGACAACATACACTATGCTTTACAAAAGAGCCGACACCCCTCGCAGGGGCCTGCCTGGAAATGGCTTTCATGTCACAGAGATGAACTGGCCGTTTTCACTCCTTCCCCATTCTTCCTCACGACTCTAGCACCCACTTTTTAAGGAAGTGGAAGAGTGTGTAGCCCTTGGCCTCTTAACAGGAATAAACACACAAAGGCAAACTTGCAGTCATTTCCATACCTGCCCATCTCGAGATTCCGAGCCTACCGACGAGATCGATCCCTCAATCCGCGACCATATGGCATCTGATTCATCAAAGGGCTCCATTCACAGCAAATACCTGACGAATGCCGGGTGGATGGACAGATGGATGAACGGATGGGAAAGAGGGAGGGAGGGATGGTGGAAGGATGGACGGGAGAAAGGAGAGAAGGGAGGAAGAGGGCAGTGACAGGACGGGGGTGGAGGAGGGCGGGAGGGGAGAAGGGGAATTGGGAGAACAGGGTGGGAAGGAAGGCACAGCGCCACGGGTTCAGGAAGTGCGCACCGGCTGCAAGGCCCTCTAGCACATCTGAGAACTCCTCTCAAGTGACCCTCACCCGGAGATGCTCCTTCTCCTTGAAGAATAAAGGTCATTGCCCTCTGCATCCTGCAATGTTGGACCTACAGCCCGGAGGACAGAGGAAGCAGGAGGCTTTAACTGCACATAAGGCATCTGTCTCCAGGCACACGACTGCCCCACGTTTCTTACAGCCTCTAAATCAATCTGCACGTCCCTGGGGAAAACAAAGCCCTACCTGACTGGGCTCTAGCCTCGACCACGAAATGTTGGTTTCCTGATTGTCTTTTTTTTTTTCTTTTTGAGGTATAGTTGATTTACAATGCTTCAGGTGTACAGGAAAATGATTTGGTTATACATATTTATATGCTTTTTCAGATTCTTTTCCATTATAAGCTCATCGCAAGATACTGGCTGTAGTTCCCTGTGCTTCACTGTTCTTTCTTTTATATAATAGTGTGTATCTGTTTATTCCAAATTCATAATTTATCCCTCCCCCTCACATTTCCCCTCTGGTAACCCTAGTTTGTCTTCTGTGTCTGTGAGTCTCTTTGCTTTGTGAGTTAGTTCGCTGTACCATTTTAAGATTGCACGTATAAGTGATATCATATAGCATTTGTCTTTCTCTGGTTGACTTGCTTCACTTAGTATGATTACCTCAAGATTCATCTGTGCTGCTGCTGCTGCTGAGTCGCTTCAGTTGTGTCCGACTCTGTGCAACCCCAGAGACGGCAGCCCACCAGGCTCCCCGGTCCCTGGGATTCTCCAGGCAAGAACACTGGAGTGGGTTGCCATTTCCTTCTCCAATGCATGAAAGTGAAAAGTGCAAGTGAAGTCGCTCAGTCGTGGCCGACTCTTTGCGACCCCATGGAGTGCAGCCCACCAGGCTCCTCCATCCATGGGATTTTCCAGGCAAGAGTACTAGAGTGGGGTGCCTTCACCTTTTCCGTATGTTGCTGCAAAAGGCATTATTTCATTCTTTTTTATGGCTGAGTAGTATTTCATTGTAACATATCTTCTTTATCTATTTATTTGGTGATGGACATCTAGGTTGCTTCCACGTCGTAGCTGTTGTAAATAGTGCTGCTATGAACATTGGGGTGCATGTATCTTTTCAAATTATGGCTTTCTCCAGATAGATGTCCAAGAGGAAGATTTCAGGATCATATGTTTACTTTTTTTAAAAGGAAACTCCATCATGTTCTCCATAATGGCTGCACCAATTTACCTTCCCACCAACAGTGTATCTCCTGGTGGGAGAGTCTCTTTCTTATGACTTCATCTTAGAGGCTGGTTTCAGCAGGTAGCCTTCCACCATCTCCAGAAAGCTCACAACGCTCATCGCCACAGAACACGTCATGGCTGTAACTAAGTAGTGTGCTATGCTATTAGCTGATTCCTCTCTCTGGCTCTTGGGGAGCTCTGATCTCCATGAGGATGAGGACCTTGGCTCCTTCGTTCACTGCTGTTTCTCTAACATCTAGGAAAGTTCTGGCAAACCGCAGGCAAAAAATAAATAAATACTAGTGGAAAGAATGAGTGAATGAAGAAATGAAGGGGAACATCCAGGCATCTCCTGAGAGTAGCGTTCTCTCCCCGCTCACAGGCACAAAAGAAGGTGAGGATTTGAGACGCATCTGCATGAAGAAAAGGTCCAAACACCTTCTGAGTGACAGCCATGAGCCTTGAGAATGGCCAAGGGAAGGAGGCACCCTGCCAGTTCTGGGGACGAACAGGAGCGGGTGAACTGTTTTCCGACAACATCATGTCGGAGAACCGCAGTGGTCAGGGGACAAGGTTTCACCCTCTGCTCACGTGCCTCTCAGGTCTGGCCAGCATGGTCAAAGAGAGCCTTTAGTAGCAAAGAGCAGAAATGCACCCATATTAGTTCAAGGAGAAGGGAGCCCACTGGCTGGACCCAGGGTAGAGGCGCCATCCTCTGCAGCAACATCAGTTTCCCTTCTGCATCCCTCGGGTCACCCTGGGCTCTGAGGTCTGCACCTTCTCTCGCTCCTCCTGTTCAGCTGAAAACTTCCTGCACTTGGACGCACCCCAGCAGAGCCCCTGGGCTCACACGGACTCCATCTCACATGGCACTCCTCATTCAGATTCAAGAGAGAGTGAATCTGGCCGTGGATCAGATGACCTTCCTCGTCCAATCAGCAGATGCGGGGGATGTAAAGAATGACGCCATGTGACGCCACAGCCCTGCAGGCACGGACCTCCCTTCAGAACGGGCTCTCCCCCGACTCACTTCTCTCTGACTGTGGTCTAAGATTCTGATATGCATGATACAAGGATGCACACTGTTTACAACCCCCCTAAAAACTCACTTCACAGGAAAATGTACGTCTCAACTGGAACAGCAGTCAACTTTCATCCAGAACACTTACTTCAATGCCGAGGTGCTGCCCTACACTTAACGTGTGACATGCGTGACATGACTGTCTCACCTGCACAGCTTCCCAGAGGGTTCTAGACGTTTACTAATTCTTACAAAGGCGTATGATAAAAACCCATCTCCAACTGAACGCAGACCTCGCCCCCAAGCGCTCTCTCATCTGTGACATCATCTCGTAATGCAAGGTCAATAGGGCCCCCCAGCTTCAAGGGGGTTTATCTATTTCTTCATTTTAAAATGTTTATTTATTTAGCTGTGTCAGGTTTCAGCTGCGGCACGCAGGATATGTGATCTTCATTGCAGCATGTGGGATCCAGTTTCCTGACCAGGGATCAAACCCCGATCCCCTGCATTGGGAGCTCAGAGTTTTAGCCACTGGACCACCAGGGAAGTTCCTTTAAGTTCCTGAGGTCAAGGGGGCAGCCCCACAGCCATGTCCTTAGCACCTGGCTAGTTTTCGATGCTGCTCTGGCTAAATGCATCCCCAGGCTTTGCGCCATTGCTTCAGCTTCCAGATTTGTACTTTCACAGTGAAAATGCTCTGCCTCCGTTGTGTTTGTGTCAGTAGTAGGGGCTGCCTAATTTAGGCAAAACTGGGCATTTACAGAAGGAAAAATGCATTTTTTTTCTTCGGTTCAGATAGTTTGAGATAACTATCTCCCTCTAGGCCTACCTGTGTACTGTTAATTTACCAGCTTTGACCTAATCCTTTAGAAACTGTACAGTATTAGTAACTCTTCATATTTTACCTCCAGTTTCCCAACTGCAAAATAAACAGGCTGTATTCTTTCCACAGCTGCAATGTAAATACATATTTCACCCTAGGATCAATTGGCTTTACTTTCATGGGCTTCCCTAGTAGCTCAGCTGGTAAAGAATCCACCTGAAATGCATGAGACCTGGGTCTGATCCCTGGATTGGGAAGATCCCCTGGAGAAAGGAGTGGCTACCCACTCCAGTATTCTGGCCTGGAGAATTCCATGGACTGTATAGCCCATGGGGTCACAAAGAGTCAGATATGGCTGAGCGATTTTCACTTTTCGTGTACATTTAGTAGCAACAGTAAGAGCAAAGGTAACCCTTGGCATGAAGAGATACTCATGCTTCTGACTGTATATGTTACCCTCCACCCTACTCCAAAGCAACAAAAAACAAAAAAAGTGAGACTTCCCTGGTGGTCCAGGGGTTAAGACTTCACGCCGCAGGGGGCGCAGGTTCAATCCCTGGTCAGGGAACTAAGACCGCACACCACATGGCATGGGCCAACAAAACAAACAAAACTATTTATCCAAAAGATGCCGTTTCCTCTAGTAAAAGAAAACTTAAAAGTATTGCTTCAAACTTCAATACATGCTAGATTCTAACAGAGCTGCATTTATTAACAACTTCCCCAGCTTTGACACTGGTGAATCTGAAGAACTCTGACCATTTTTACCCTCTCCAATGCTGCCCCCTGCTGACAAAAGCATGAACACCTTCGCCGGACCCACCCCTCCCATGCCACCTCCCTGGAGAAAATGGTGCCCACGAACACTTTCATGAGGAATCTAACACAGGGCACAAGCGAGCATATCTAGGAAACAGACTCACAGACTCAGGGAACAGAGCAGTGGCTGTCAAGGCAGGTGGGGGTTGGAGGACGGATGGAGTGGGAGTTTGGGATTCACAAACTATTATGGACAGGATGGCTAAACAACAAAGGAGCTATATTCAATATCCTGTGATAAACCATAACGGAAAAGAACGTGAAAGAATATGTTAATATATAACTGAACCACTTTGCTGTACAGCAGAGATTAACACTGTAAATCAACTGTACTTAAATTTAAAAAAATACAGATAACCAAAAAAATATCAATAATAAGCCCACTGGCCTAGAGGGTGCCAAGTCCCATGGAGGAGACGAAAGGGGCAAGAGACACAGCTCCCTAAGGATTCTAAGAATGAACAGAGAAGACAAAACATGTTGATACGAACCATCAAAACAGATAAAGCCATACTGTTGCGTTATGCAGTCAGGGCCATCCAGACAAACAAGATTCTGAAAAGGGTGAGGCCAGTACAGACAGACGAGCCAGTCAGGCTAGTGGTTCTCAGCTGCTCACGCTGAGGAACCCCACCTTGCTCAGCATGGACTCCTTGCCGTCACCAGTGTGTCCACGTAAGAAAGCCAGAGTGCCCAGCAAATGCCCATCTAAGCCCAGCCAAGAGCAAAGAAACATAGACAGTTGCCTGGCTTCAGTCCGGGATTTTAAAATGGTAAAAACAGGGACTGCCCTGGTGGTCCAGTGGCTAGACTCCACTCTCCAGATGCAGGGGCCCTGGGCTGGATCCCTGCTTGGGGAGCTAAATCCTACCTGCCACAACAAAGAGTTCGCATGCCACGGCATACGGAAAATCCCATGTGTGGCAACGAAGAGGCAGTGCAGCCGAATCAATACATATTTTTTTAAAAAAACGAAACAGAATGGTAAAAATAGCTCACAGAACCCCCCAAGACAGAAGGTTCTGGAACCCATGAACTTTAAGAGGCTTTCTCACTGGGCTCCTGCGGAGGCCTGGTGCCCACAAAATGGATTCAGTGACAGGGTTACTTATGCCTGCAAGCATTTTACTCCCGAGGAAAGAGTCCTTTGCTTCCATAAGATTCTCAAAGGCACTTATGGCCACTAAATCAATTGACAAGCAAGCAAAACTGAACTCTGTAGGCCGACAATGCCCAGCTAGGAACCACCAGGACAGATGAGGTAAAGGGTGAAGAGCGTACTTCCCAGGAGATGCCATGCCCTCCTGTTCCTACCCTGAGAGGCTTCCACTTGGATTCAATTAAAGAAAAAAAAATATATATATATATATATATATAGAGAGAGAGAGAGAGAGTAAAGAGGAAATGTATCTTTGGCTTTGTTTTCCTGAAAATAAAAAATCTATTTTTCCTTTCCATACTAACTCCACCGAACCCTAATACCCCACATATCACTTCCCTTCAACAATTTGCCAACTAAGACAATTACAGGTCAATATCAGTGATGAACACAGACACAAAAATCCTCAACAAAATACTAACGAACTGAATCTACCAATCAGTTCAGTTCAGTCACTCAGTCATGTCCAACTCTTTGCAACCCCATGGATGCAGCGTGCCAGGCCTCCCTGTCCATCACCAGCTCCCAGAGTTCACTCAAACTCATGTCCATTGAGTCAGTGATGCCATCCAGCCATCTCATCCTCTGTCGTTCCCTTCTCCTCCTGCCTCAATCTTTCCCAGCATCAGGGTCTTTTCAGATGAGTCAGTTCTTCGCATCAGGTGGCCAAAGTATTGTAGTTTCAGCATCAGTCCTTCCAATGAATATTCAGGACTGATATCCTTTAGGATGGACTGGTTGGATCTCCTTGCAGTCCAAGGGACTCTCAAGAGTCTTCTCCAACACCACAGTCCATGAGCATCAATTCTTCGGTGCTCAGCTTTCTTTATAATCCAACTCACATCCATACATGACCACTAGTAAAACCATAGCCTTAACTAGATGGACCTTTGCTGGCAAGTTAGTGTCTCTGCTATTTAATAAGCTGTCTAGGTTGGTCATAACTTTTCTTCCAAGGAGCAAGCATCTTTTAATTTTATGGCTGCAGACACCATTGCAGGATTTTGGATCCCAAAAGCATAAAGTCTCTCACTGTTTCCATTGTTTCCCCATCTATTTGCCATGAAGTGATAGGACCAGATGCCATGATCTTCGTTTTCTGAATGTTGAGTTATTGAAGTCAAATTTTTTCACTCTCCTCTTTCACTTTCATCAAGAGCTCTTTAGTTCTTCTTCACTTTCTGCCATAAGGGTGGTATCATCTGGATATATGAGGTTATTGATATTTCTCCTGGCAATCTTGATTCCAGCTTGTGCTTCATCCATCCCAGTGTTTTTCATGATGTACTCTGCATATAACTTAAATAAGCAGGGTAATAATATACAGCCTTGATGTACTGTTTTCCCAATTTGGAACCAGTCTGTTGTTCCATGTCCAGTTCTAACTGTTGCTTCCTGACCTGCATACAGATTTATCAGGAGGCAGGTGGTCTGGTATTCCATCTCTTGAAGAATTTTCCACAGTTTGTTGTGATCCACACACTCAAAGGCTTTGGTATAGTCAATAAAACAGAAGCAGATGTTTTTCTGGAACTCTCTTACTTTTTCAATGAGCAAAGGGATGTAGGCAATTTGATCTCTAGTTCCTCTGCCTTTTCTAAATCCAGCTTGAACATCTGAAGTTCATGGTTCATGTACTGTTGAAGCCTGGCTTGGAGAATTTTGAGCATTACTTTGCTAGCGTGTGAGATGAGTGCAGTTGTGGGGGAGTGTGAGCATTCTTTGGCATTGCCTTTCTTTGGGATTGGGATGAAAACTGACCTTTTCCAGTCCTGTGGCCACTGCTGAGTTTTCCAAATTTGCTGGCATATTGAGTGCAGCACTTTCACAGCATCATCTTTCAGGATTTGAAATAGCTCAACTGGAATTCCATCAACTCCACTAGCTTTGTTCGTAGTGATGCTTCCTAAGGACCACTTGACTTTGCATTCCAGGATGTCTGGCTCTAGGTGAGTGATCACACCATCATGATTATCTGGGTCATGAAGATGTTTTTTGTATAGTTCTGTGTATTCTTGCCACCTCTTCTTAATATCTTCTGCTTCTGTTAGGTCCATACCATTTCTGTCCTTTATCGAGCCCATCTTTGCATGAAATGTTCCCTTGGTATCTCTAATTTTCTTGAAGAGATTGCTAGTCTTTACCAGTCTATTTTTTTCCTCTATTCTTTGCATTGATCACAGAGGAAGGCTTTTTTATCTCTCCTTGCTATTCTTTGTAACTCTACATTCAAATGGGTATATCTTTCCTTTTCTCCTTTGCCTTTCACTTCTCTTCTTTTCATAGCTGTTTGTAAGGCCTCCTCAGACAGCCATTTTGCCTTTTTGCCTTTCTTTTTCTTGGGGATGGTCTTGATCACTGCCTCCTCTACAATGTCATGAACCTCCATCCATAGTTCTTCAGGCTCTCTTGTCTATCAGATCTAATCCCGTGAATCTATTTGTCACTTCCACTGTATAGTCGTAAGGGATTTGATTTAAGTCATAAAATGAATCCAGCAATACTAAAGGAATCACACATGATGATCAGTGGGAATTATCCAGGGATGCAAGGATTCATAAATACATGCAAATCAGTGAGACACCATATTAACAAATTGAAGAATAAAAAGCATATGATCACCTCAATAGATGCAGAAAAAGATTTTGACAAAATTCTCTCCAGGAAGTGGGCAATGAGGGAACCTACCTCAACATAATAAAAGTCATATATGATAACCCCACAGTAAACATGCTCAATGGTGAAAAACTAAAAGCATTTCCTCTAATATCAGGAACAAGATAAGGGCATCCACTCTCACCACTATTATTCAACGTAGTTTTGGAAGTCCTAGTAACAGCAATCAAAGAGGAAAAAGAACTGAAAAGAATCCAAACTGGAAAAGAAGTAAAACTGTCACTATTTGCAGAGGACACGATACTATACATAGGAAATCCTTACGATGCTACCAGAAAACCACTAGAGCTAATCAGTGAATTTAGTGAAGCTGTGAGATACAAAATTAATACACAGAAAAATCTCACATTCCTATACACTAACAAGGAAAGATCAGAAAGAGAAATTAAGGACACTATCCCATTTACCACTGTAACAAAAAGAATAAAATACCTAGGAATGTACCTACCTAAGGAAGCAAAAGACCTGTATACAGAAAACTACAAGATACTGATGACAGAAAATCAAAGATGGCACAAACAGATGGAGAGATATACCATGTTTTTGGATTGGAAGAATCAATATTGTGAAAATGATTATACTACCCAAAGCAATCTATAGATTCAATACAATCCTCATCAAATTAGCAGTGACATAAAATTTTACAATTTGTATGGAAACACAGAAGAGCCCAAACAGCCAACACAACTGTGAGGAAGAAAAGTGGAGCTGGAGGAATCAGGCCCTGTGGCTTCAGGCTACACTACAAAGCTACAGTCATTACGACAGCACGGTACTGGCACAAAAACAGAAATATAGATCCATGCAACTGGACAGAAAGTTCAGAGAAAAACCCGGGCACCTGTGGTCATCAGATTTATAACAAAGGAGGCAAGAACTTACAATGGAGAAAGTGGTGCTGGAAAAACTGGACAGCTACATGTAAAAGAATGAAATTAGAACACTCCCTAATTCCATATACAAAGATAAACTCAAAATGGATTAAAGACTTAAATGTAAGGACAGACACTATAAAGCTCTTAGAGGAAAATACAGGCGGAACACTCTGACATAAATCACAGCAAGATCGTCTATGACCCACCTCCTAAAGGAAATAAAAACAAAAATAAACAAATGGGGCCTAATTAAACTTAAAAGCCTTTATATAGCAAATAAAACCATAAACAAGATGAAAAGACAACCCTCAGACTGGGAGAAAATATTCACAAACAAAGCAATGGACAAAGGAATAATCTCCAAAATCCATAACAGCTCATGCAGTTCAATAAAAAAAAAAGAAAAAAAACCAAGGCAAAAAATGGACAGAAACCAAAATCGACATTTCTGCAAAGAAGAGATACAGATAGCCAACAAACTCATGAAAAGATGCTTAACATCACTAATTACTGCTGCTGCTGCTGCTGCTGCTGCTGCTAAGTCGCTTCAGTTGTGTCCGACTCTGTGCGACCCCACAGACGGCAGCCCACCAGGCTCCCCCGTCCCTGGGATTCTCCAGGCAAGAACACCGGAGTGGGTTGCCATTTCTTCCCCCAATGTATGAAAGCGAAAAGTGAAAGTGAAGTCGTTCAGTTGTATCCGACTCTTAGCCACCCCATGGACTGCAGCGCACCAGGCTCCTCTGTCTATGGGATTTTTCAGGCAAGAGTACTAATTACTAGAGAAATGCAAATCAAAACAACAATGAAGTATCATCTCAAACCAGTCAGAATGGCCACCACCAAAATGTCTAGAAACAATAAATGTCGGAGAGGATGTGGAGAAAAGGGAACCCTCTTACACTGTTGATGGGAATGTAAATCAGTATAGCCATTATGGAGAACAGTATGGAGGGTCCTTAAAAAACTACAACAGAGCTACCATATGACCCAGCAATCCCACTCCTGGGAATATACCCAGAGAAAACCATAATTCAAAAAGATACATGAACCTCAATGCTCGTTGCAGCACTATTTACTATAGCTAGGACACGGGAGCAACCTAGATGTCCAACAGGAACAGATGAAGATATGGTATGCATATACAATGGAATGTTACTTAGCCATAAAAAGGAATGAAATTGGGTTATTTGCAGAGATGTGGATGGAGACTGTCATACAAAGGAAATCAGAAAAATAAAAATCTTATATTAATGCATATATGTGGAATTTAGAAAAATGGTACAGATCACCTTATATGCAAAGCAAAAATAGAGACACAGAGAATAAATGTAGGGGTACCAAGGGAGCAAACGGGGAGTGGGATGAACTGGGAGACACACACACACTTCTCTGTATCAAGCAGTTAACTCATGAGAAGCTACTGCATAACACAGGGAGCTCTCCTCAGTGCTCTGTGGAGACCTACATGCGAGGCTGAGCAAACTCAGGGAGAGAGTGAGGAAGCGAAGCCTGGCATGCTGCAGTTCACGCGGTCACAAAGAGCTGGACACCACTTAGCAACTGAACAATGCCAGCAAATGGGAAGGAAATCCAAAACAGAGGAGTTACATGTATACCTACGGCTGATTCACTATGCTGCCCAGCAGAAACTGACACAGTGGCACATAGCAACTACACTCCAATTTTTAAAAGCAAAAACAATCTGCCAGCTGAAGCCTGACACTTGGCATTTCCCTCTGTAGGGACTGCGTCCTTAGTCACTGCAGCCTCTGACCTCCAACATCTCCTGCAAGGAGTTTAGCGGGGAGATCAGGAATGAGGCACTCTGCGCACTGGGGAAAACTGAGAGAACAGGTCTTCAGATAGACATTTTCAAAAGATTTTAAAAGCCCAATTCTTGCATATCCTCGCGTCTAGAAAAGCACTAAAATCATTAACATTGACACTTGCTCCTCATGACTAGTAGTAACCTTCTGCCGGAATATGTGGTTGACTGCACATACCCACCTTCCCTAAAATCATATCTAACACTAACCTTCTCCACCACCACCCCCCGCCCATGCCACACTCTATTTTGGAGCAGCTTCTAAGAGTTATCTGAAACGCTGTCTCCCAGGCTAGAGTCCTCACATGCCCCAAACAAACCTTAACTCACAATTCTCACCCCATGCGCTTTTTTCAACCAACAAAGTTTTTAAAGACCACAGCAGACCATAAATCTTAATCATTGATCTCATTTAGTGAAGTTTTCCTTGGCAAACAGGTCAGCCTCTGTTTACAATTCTGGTTTGAGAAACAGGAGTTTATCACCTGGCATTTTAGTTACAACCTATAGAAAGCAATCAGCTGAAGAGCCCACCAGCGCTAATCTGAGTTCAAGGCATGCAAAGTTAATAATACATAAATAAAAAGTGAGGGAATTCTCTGGTGGTCCAGTGGCTAAGACTGCATGCTCCCAAAACAGAGGGCCCAGGTTCAATCCCTGAGCAGGGACCTAGATCCCACTTCAGGGAACTAGATCCCACAAGCCACAACTAAGAATCTGCATGCCACAACAAACACTGAAGATTCTGTGTGGAGAGTGCATTCTGGTTCCTACCCAGGGAATTGGTTTATTGGTGGAGGAAGCGCCTCCCCCAAACCCCTACTCTGGGAAGCAGCAGCATTAATTAGGATCTGAACAGAACAGACTCAGAACCACTTATTAAGTGTGACCTTGGCCATGCAGTTTACTCATTTTGGGGCCTCAGTTTCCTCATCTGTAAAATGGGGCTCCTAACTGTTCTCCTGGCAGAGGCACCTTTGAGGGGTGAATCAGCCCATAACCGTGAACCGCTGACAGATGGTCCTAAGACACAGCAAGCGGCCCACAAAGCGTCTGCAGCAGCTGCTGCGCCCACTCCTTCCATGACCCCCATGACTGTCACTCCGCAGGTTAAAGGAGCTCACACATAACGAGCTGAGTGGGAAAACAGGAAACACTGAACACAGGTCAGCAGCCACGCGATGGTGAGCACCCGTGGAGAATCAACGCAGACACGGAATTTCCACCCTATGGCTTTCGCCAGACACCATGAGACTTATTTCAGAAGTAATGGTGTCAACATCAGACACACTGCACATCTCCACAGACCCATGTCCTTTCCTATCAGCGCTGCCTTCTGTGTTTTTAAAATTAATTCACCAAACTGGTTTCGGTCGAGTCCCATTTGCAGTAGTTACATCCACAAAGCTGCTGCAAATGCTTAATTAGAGAATACTGGACGGACCATCGCTGCTAAGGGAAATACATTGTGAGGGTCCCGTGAGCCTGCTGTGACATTCTGGTCCATCTAGGTTTGTCTGCCAAGGTCCTTGTAAAACATGCTAGTTTCATTAGCATCAAAATCCAGCTTTTCCATATAATCCTTTTCTTGTAGTATCCTTTTCTTGAGCAGGTATAGTCGATTCTCATTATTCACAGTAATTATGTTCTACAGTCACCATGAACAGTCAATTACCAAATGCTGAGCTGTTATTTCTAGGATACGTGTGTAGATGCACATGTGTGTGTGTGTGTGTGAATCACATAGGTTATAATCTCAAATGCTGCAAATATGTTAGTCTGGTAGATTCTCTTTTCTCCATTTTACAAAAAAGAAAATGAGGTTCAGAGGTGTTAAGTCACCTAGGGCTGCCCCAGTAACCCAAGCCAGAGCTGGGATCAACTCCCATTCAACTGACCCAAATGTGGAGGCTGCAGCAGGAATCACCCTCTGTCTCCATCCCCAGGTCGCCTATACACTGAGCTCACAGAGGGCTCAGTGGCCTTAGCCGGGAATGTGTGCGCTGCGGGACAATCTGGATGCCCTGTGTGTCTGCCAGTGACTGCAAAACCACCATGAGCGTCCACTTTGGTGTTTCGTCTCCATTTTAGCAAGTGGGAGAATTCGTAAATACAGAATACATCAATAACAAGGATCAAATACAGTTTTTTTTTTGAAAGCCTATAAGATAGACTATATTTCAAATTCTTCCTCCGTCTCTTGATCTTTAGAATTTGTTCATCTTAGAAACATTTAACATTTTCACACTGTATCACCTTTTGAGATACGTGAGTCAGCCAGTGCTAGACAAGGAAGGTTTACCATTTTTCTGACCCTGGGGAACATGACCAACAATGTGTTTGGCTTTCAGTCCCATGTCGAAGCTGCTCACTATGCTTTTTAACAATCAGCTGCTGTCTCACCAATTCACTAATTTAGCTGCTTTTCCATTTTCTCCATAGTTTTATCACACACTCCAGATGTTACTTCTGCATTTTCCAGAGTAACCTCACTTACAGATCATCAGGTATCTTCTTTTTTTCAGATATACCATATTTTGCTCCATGAACACTGAACTCACAGCCAACAGCGCTATAACTCACAGCTGAATGAAGCTCACCAAATATGTATTTTCTGTGTCGGGCACACCACAGCCTTCTCACACTTGGCAAGCAACATTTAACAGGACTTCAACACTAACACTTGGGGGCCACTTAACACAGAAAATCACCAACAAAAGCACAGACATGCCCAAAATGTAGCGCTAACCAGACTGAGAGGCACACTTGCTTATAAGGGGAGAGCCCAGACAAGAAGGCTGAAGGCCGCCTTGTTCAGCCGCAGCTGGGACCTGCTGGTCAAGGAACTCAGATTATATGGGGGCAGGGGCTCTGCAGTGCAGCATGCGGGATCTTAGTTCCCTGACCAGGGACTGAACCCGCGCCCCCTGAAGGGGAAGTGCAGAGTCTTAACCACTAGAACTCCAGGGAAATTCAGGACTCAGAATCTTTTGCACTGCCTCTGTGAATGACAAGGGAAACATCCCAAGTATAGATTCTTAGGTTATAGATGCATTTCAGCAAGCAGACAAATTTGCAGATACACAACCCATAAACAATGAGGCTCAACTATGTGTTCCTGTGGTCTTATTGTTTTGGCCACGCCACATGGCATGCATGATCCTAGCTCCCTGACCAGGGATCAAACCCACAACCCCCGCAATGGAGTCACAGGGTCTTAACCACTGGACTGCCAAGGAAGTCCCTCAATTATATGTTTTTTAGAAATTAACTTTTTTAATTGGAGGCTAATTACAATATTGTGGTGGTTTTTGTTATACATCGACATCAATCAGCCACGGGTATACACGTGTCCCCCCATCCTGAACCCCCTCCCACTTCCCTCTCTACCCCATCCCGCTGGGTTGTCCCAGAGCACCAGGGCTGAGTGCCCTGCTTCATGCACCAAGCTTGCACTGGTCATCTGTTTCACATATGGTAATATACATGTTTCAATGCTATTCTCCCAAATCATCCCGCCCTCGGCTTCTCCCCAAAGTCCAAAGGTCGGTTCTTTACATCTGTGTCTCTTTTGCTGTCTTACATATAGGGTCGTCATTACTGTCTTTTAACTTCCATATATGTGTGTTAATGTACTGTATTGGTGTTTCTCTCTCTGACTTACTTCACTCTGTATAATAGGCTCCAGTTTCATCCACCTCATTAGAACTGACTCAAATGCATTCTTTTTTATAGCTGAGTAATACTCCATTGTGTATATGTACCACAGCTTTCTTATCCATTCGTCTGCTGATGGACATCTAGGTTGCTTCCATGTCCTGGCTATTATAAACAGTGCTGCGATGAACATTGGGGTACATGTGTCTCTTTCAATTCTGGTTTCCTCAGTGTGTATGCCCAGCAGTGGGATTGCTGGGTCATAAGGCAGTTCAATTTCCAGTTTTTAAAGGAATCTCCACACTGTTCTCCATAGTGGCTGTACTAGTTTGCGTTCCCACCAACAAATTATATGTTTTTAAAGTATTAATACATTCTGAAATCCTGAAGCGATCAAATTAACAGAAATAAACTCAAAATGAAGAATGTGTATATTTACTTGGCTGTACAGTAGAAACTAACAACACTGTAAATCAACTGCACTCTAAGAAAACTTAGCTTTTAAAAAAGAGAAAAAAAGGACATATTGTGCTGTGTGTGAGCACATGTGTGTATGTGTGGTTTCATGAAACCACTGTGAGCCATTCACTTTTCAGGCAAATGTAGGTGGCTGATTACTGAGAAGAGATGCTTATTATTCAGTGCTATCTCCACTTCAAAACAGGTGGCTTAAGTTGACTCAATTATTTTAAAGTTCTGTGATGAATAATAAATTGGAACCATCACGACCGTTGCAGTTATCCAAGTTCAGAAAATTATGCTCCCAGACATGCCCCTTCAGCTTTAAAGGTATTGATTTAATGTAGAATAAAGCTTTTCAAATACTTTTTTTTTTTTTAGTAAATCATTCTCGGGCAGCCCTTACACAACAGATTTTATTGGATTTCATAGTCCAAATCATCATTTAGGCTCCCAAATGATGTTCACCTATGGATCCCTCTCTGTTACCTCTCAGAGCTGTCATTTTCTTCCCCGTTCACAAAGGCAAGGTGTTTTTAAGGCTATTTAAAGTTTCTGGGTAGAAAACATCCTCTTAAACGTTGGCAGGCTTAACTTGGCACTCTCCGAGGCAAGGGGGTACAGCCAGGAATGAAGCACTGAAACCTATGCCCACATGATCCGCTCCAGGGGAGGAAGATGGCCAGTAAGTAAACACGCAAATGCGCAGCGCGTCAGGTGTGATGAGTGCTGTGGGGAAGAAAACTGAGGCAGGGAAAAGAGCAAGAGATGGGGGCCCAGGGGCTGCAATATTAAGAACACTTTTCTGACCACAGACGCATTAATACGGCTTTTGTTCCCCAAACACTACTGATGCATCAATACATTTTCAGAAAGTGATACAATTAACAACAACATGTGAAGCTGTTAGAGCTTAAAATTGACCAAAGGCTCACATATAGCTTATGACCGCTGTTTTCATTCACATTTTGCCCCGTTAGGTTTTTGTCCCAACCTTATGTATATTCTAAACAGAAATTTTCAAAAATGATGTGTCGTGAAATTTTGAGTAAATTAGAATTTCTCGGTGAATTTTATGAAGATACCTTCTCTGTCTGGGTGACATATACACTAGTGTTTCAAAAAATGATAGTTCTAGAATACAGTTCTGATTCAGATGATGTGAATACTAGACCCACAAAAAGACAAAAAGCCTCAGTGATTGACTCTGATATGGAAAGTGAATATGAAACTCGCGGTGTGGGAGAACACCCCTTTGCTTCTCCAGACGGGTGGACTGAGGACAACATTGCACAAAAATCAGAAGACTGTGCAGGCGTGGCAGGGGTAACCACTGAAGGCAATAATCCGGAAAGGGCCAGTGAAAAAACAGAGCTAATTTTTGGCCAGCCGAAAGAAAAATCACAGGCCACGAGTGTTAGTTTCTGCAAAAAACCCTGATCAGTAGTGAGTTAAGCAAGTGGGGAACCTAGGAAGGCCTCACTAAACAATCTTAGAGTAAACACCTCAAGGCAACAAGAGAAAGCCAAGCACAGATCCAAAGGCAGGCTGTCCCAGGAAGGAAGGAGAGGTGGAAGTACAAGGGCCCTGAGGTGGGGGCAGCCAACAAACACGAAGGCCGACGGGACTCGAGTCCGGGAGGGAGAGAGGTGGGGAGGGCCTCCAAGAGGCCAGGAGAGGCTGGCACATGTGGGGCTGTTTGGACTGGCTGTGAGGTTCAGATACCACTTCGTGTGAGGAAGGACACATTTTAAGTGAATTTTAAGTTGTTTTTTCCTTGTTTGTTTGGCTGAGCTGGGTCTTCACTGCAGCACACAGCATCTTAAGTTGTGGCGTGTGAACTCAGTTACAGCATGTGGGATCTAGTTCCCTGACCAGAGATGGAACCTGGACCCCCTGCACTGGGGATGTGGAGTTTCAGCCACTGGACTACCAGGGAAGTCCCTAAGTTGAGTTTTTTAAAATTCTCTCTTAAAATTTAAATATTCATAAATTTTTAAAAAATGGAAACCCAGGGAATTCCCCAGCGGTCTGGTGGCTAAGACTCTGCACTCTCACTGTAGAGAGCCCAGGTTCAATGCCTGGTCAGGGGAGTAAGAGCCCAAAAGCCATATGGTATGGCAAAATAATTAATAAATAAGGATTTCTTTTTTTAAAAAAGGAGAATGGAAACCCACATACCCAGAAGCATGATCCAGCAACTGCTCACGTTGCCATATTTGCTTTGTCTGTGTGTAAGCATATGTGCACACCTCTCACATACCTGTTCTTCCTGAAATGTTTGCAGTTAAGTTACAGGCAAGTTACACTTCACTCCTAAATATTTTAGCATGTGTCTTCTAGAAGCCAGGACAGTCACCTACTTGCCCACATTTCCACCATCTCAATCCATAAAACTAAAAATAATCCCCACTAAATTAACTAATACATCATCCTAGGCCTTTGCTGGTGGTCCAGGGGCTAAGACTCCACACTTTCGATGCAGGGAGCCCAAGGGTCAATCCCTGATCAGGGAACTACAGCCCGAATGCCACAGCTAAAAATCCCATGTGCTACAACTAAGACTCAGTGCAGTCAAGTAAATAAATAAATAATACATATTTTTAAAAAGCCAATATACAGTCCATAATCCGAGAAGCCAGACTGTCCAAAACATCATGGCCCATGTGGAGAATTTGGTTGCTACGTCTCAGGAGTCTCCTTAAAACTGCAAGGGCTCCTCTTCTTTTTCTGCTTCTTAAGAGAGAGGACCTGTGGGTCTCCTGGGAGTCCCACCTCCCGGCTGTGTCCACCCGTGCCCTCCTACTGCTATTTACCTGCTGCTTTATCCCGTGAACTTCTGCAAGCTGGTACGTACATCTGAAGGCCTGCTTAGGTTCGGACTGGGGAGTATTTTGTATCTGCCACTGAGAAATGTGGCATGACAGCCCATCCGTGGGCACACTGGATTGCGATCTGTCCGTTGACCGACACTAAGTGACACCAGGGTGAACAAACAAGGTGGGGACTGCCGCTACCTTCCTGGATGTCATACTTTCACTTCTGTAATTAGCAAGTGCTCTTTGGCATCTTATAAGCAACACAAAAACCCCACAAGGACGCCTCATGCATATCTCGTTCCCTGACATCCTTCACCTAATGGTTTAGGCATCCTCTAATGGTCTTTGCCTACATCTATTATTTCTCTGGAATGCCAAAATGATGATTTTCTAACTCCCTTTGCCTTCTACATATATTAGTTGACATTCTCTCTCCCCACCACCTGCCACTTTTCATTTTGCTCCCACTACTGACTTGTGGATTGCCTTTTCTATTCGAATGTTTCAAATCACCACCAAAAAGTATGTTTTTGACACTGACCCATGGGCCTTGAGCACTTCTGTTCAGGTACCATATGATGTCCCAGGCTTATTTTGTACTTTCCCTATTCCAGACTGAATCAGTCATTTCAGAATTGGCAGATTTTGAATAAGAAAAAGATAGAGACATTATCGGACTTTTTCAAGGATCCCTCCAGCTGCTGGATTGAGAATGGTGCTATGAGGAAGGTCAAATGAAGCAAGGAGACTAGTAACCAGGCTCCTCTCACTGGTGTCCAGGTGAGAAGCTCCTAACAGGGCCATAGGTGATACTTTGATGGGTGAGGCAATGGAGTATTCTTACAATTCTGATGAGGAATTAAAAAAAAAACAAAAACAGAATAAGTGACAAGGTTTGAGGTATGACCCCCAGGTTTGGAGTCTGAGCCACTGAAAGGATGGAGTTTCCAATTATGAATGTGGGAACAGAAAAAGAGGCATACAGATGGCCAACAGGCACACGAAAACCTGCTCAACACTACTAATTATTAGAGAGACACAAATCAAAACTACAGTAAGGTATCACCTCTCACTGGTCAGAATGGCCATCATTAAAAAATCCATGAACAACAAATATGGGAGAGGGTGTGGAAAAAAGGAAACCCTCCTACACTGTCGGTGGGAATGTAAATTGGTAATAGCCACTGGAGAACTACGGGCTTCTCAGGTGATGCTACAGGTAAAGAACCTGCATGCCAATGCTGAAGATGTAAGAGACATGGGTTCGATCCCGGAGTTGGGAAGATGCCCTGGAGAAGGGAATGGCAACCCACTCCAGTATTCTTGCCTGGAGAATTCCATGGACAGAGGAGCCTGGCGGGCCATGGTGCATAGGGTCACAAAGAGTTGGAAACAACTGAAGTGACTTAGCACGCACAGACTACGGAGAATGGTGTGGAGGGCCCTTAAGAAACTAAAACAGAGCTACCATACGATCCAGATGTGCCACTCCTGGGCATATATCCAGAGAAGAAAAAAATTCCAGTTTGAAAAGACACAGGCACCTCAATGTTTACAGAAACACAATTTACAACAGCCCAGACCCTGAAGCAGCCCAAATGCTCACCAACACACGAGTGGATAAAGAAGACGTGGTACGTGTATACAGTGGAGTATTACTCAGCCATGAAAAAGAATGAGGTAGTGCCATCTGCAGCAACATGGATAGACCTAGAGACGATCATACTGAGTGAATTAAGTCACACAAAGACAGACAAATATGGTACCACTTATATGTGTGATTTAAAATACGATACAAATGAACTTGTTTACAAAACAGATTCACAGATTTAGAAAACAATCTTATGGACACCAAAGGAGAAAGTGGGAAGATAAATTAGGAGTTTGGGATTGACATATACGTACTACTATATATAAAACAGATAACAAGGACCTGCTGTATAACATAGGGAACTATATGCAATATCTTATAATAAACTATAATGGAAAAAATACAAAATAGAATATGTATGTTTAAAAAAAAACACAGGAAAAGAGAGGAGCAAGTTACTGTTATTGCTGTTTGTGGGGCATGGGGAAAAGACATGGAAGATGTTCAAAAATTCAGTTTTAGCCTCATGAACATAGCGACTAACACACAGATCAAACATCCAAGTGGGGAAGCAACGAGGCATCTGGACATGTGACAAGCACAGGGGTTGTCGGCACATGGATGATTCTAGAAAAGATCGCCAAAGGGCAGTCGAAGACAGAGGAGAAACTCCAGCATCTCAGAGACTAGGATGTAAACGAAACCAACAAGAGAAACTAAGAGTGAGCGACGTGTGCGACGCGACGAAAAGCAGCACAGCGCGGTGTCGTGAACGCTCCCGCAGGATGCGCGGTGTCGTGAACGCTCCCGCAGGATGCGCGGTGTCGTGAACGCTCCCGCAGGATGCGCGGTGTCGTGAACGCTCCCGCAGGATGCGCGGTGTCGTGAACGCTCCCGCAGGATGCGCGGTGTCGTGAACGCTCCCGCAGGATGCGCGGTGTCGTGAACGCTCCCGCAGGATGCGCGGTGTCGTGAACGCTCCCGCAGGATGCGCGGTGTCGTGAACGCTCCCGCAGGATGCGCGGTGTCGTGAACGCTCCCGCAGGATGCGCGGTGTCGTGAACGCTCCGGCGGCGGGAGGGGGTGGCAGTGGGGAGGGACAGTGTTTCAAGGAGGAAGGGACCCGCTGGATCCAGAACCACTGACTGGTCAGTGGGATGAGGCCTGGGAGCGACCACGAAGTCTACCAAGCTGGAGATCCCTGGTGAGCTCAAAGAGTGCTGTTTCAGTGGAAATTGTGGAGGAAAAGGGGCTTAGTAGGAAAGGTTTAAGGAAGACTGGAAACAAGGTTAAAGGGAGCATAAAAGTGAACCACAGTTGGAGAGAGTGTGGGATCAAGAGAAGGGTTTTAAGATGGAAAAAATTAACAGCTGATTTGTACGCTGATGAGAACACGGCAGAATATGCCACTGCAAATCATGTCCCTCTGGCTTAAGGATTACTTTAAGCTAAAAGCAGTTAGGATCGATCAAGATATTCTATGCCTTCTTCCTTTCTTCCAGGAAGGGCAAGAGGACTCTTAATTCTAGACACCCTCGACTCTCACCAGCCTTAAAAGGCATAGAGGAATTTACACAGCAAACCTCAACAACTACCCCTACTTATCCATCAGTTTCCTCCATATACTTTGACCTCTTGACAACGTGAAGCCCTTAGAAGTGGTTCTTTTCCTTTGCCTGTCACTTCACAACAAAACATTATTTTGCTTAAGATGCTTTGAAAACTCCTCTGTGTATGCAAGGTGCAGGCTTTAAGACCCAAACTTGTGTTTTTCCCTTGTTAGTCTGTCTTTTGTCTGTCTGATGCACAGGGCTCCTGACAAATTTAGGAGGGGGAATAAAAAAGTTAAGCTTCTCCTCTCTTACTGGAATAATCCCATCGACTGACATTATAGGAGGGAAAATTTCTAGGTCTACAGCAGGAGAGAGAGGGCAACAGTGAGCAGGTGAGTGCTGGGACCAGCCAAAACTAGGGAAGGCGGAGTGTCTGCAAGAGGCAGGTTGCGGGGGTGCAGTGGAGGAAGGAGACTGGTGTAAGTTCTCTGCTGGGGCTTTTATCTTCTAGGGAAACAGAAGGAAGGTCATCACCTAAGAGCAAAGATGGGAAAGAAAGTGCTGCAGGTTTGGGGGGTTTTATGGGTTTTTGGAGGATCATTACTTCACAAGGCCATCATTAGTTTCTGCTGTACAACAAAGCGAATCAGCTACATGTGTACAGATGTCCCCTCCCTTCTGAACCTCCCTCCCACTGCCCTATTCCACCTCTCTAGGTAATCACAGGGCACCAAGCTGAACTCTCTGTGCTATACAGCGGCTGCCCACTAGCTAGCTATCTTACACATGGTAGTACATGTGTCAATCCCAGTCTCCCCACTCACCCCACCCTCCCCTTCTACGCACCCACATGCCCACATATCCATTCTCGACATCTGCGTCTCTGTTCTTGCCTTGGAAATAGGTGCATCTGTATCACCTTTCTATACTCCAGTGCTGCAGGTTGGAGGACTGGACCAAGGCTAGGATTTTGCCAGACGAGTAGAGCCAAGGGAGAAAGGTAAAGAGATCTAAGGGAGGGTGAAAGGGCTTGACACAGAGAGAAGTCAGAAAATTTAAACAGGTTAATGAGGAAATGGCTGGAGGGAGTGACAGTAATTCAGGAGCTCAAACCATCAAGGGATGAAGGAATGACAGTGGAGATGTGGTATTAACATAATGATGGCATGAGATTCAAGAGTGGGTGCTTGAAGGGAAGAGGGAGCAAAATGACCCTGCAGTGGCAAAGAGAAACAAACAGGTCACTTTTCCATCTGCATGGAAGGAGGGAAAGAGACAGCCATGGCCACACGGGAGGGTTACCAGGGAGAACAAGGTTAAGAGATTGTTTAGAGAGCAGGCTGAGGGTGTAGGGGCTTAAGTTTGATGATGGACTACGAACCCCAAGAAGCACAACGCAAGGGTTCCAGGAGCTGGGGAACAGAGTGAGGGGGAGATATGCAGAGTCACAGGAGGTGCCAGGCCAGGATGGTCGAGTCCCAGAGTCATGTGATGGCAGTCACCTTCTGGGTTCATGGGTGTGACGGGATTAGAGTCGACAGTCTCAAGCAAGTGCTAGGACTTAAAGTCAAGATGAATTATTAATATACATAAAAGTTAAGTAATTATCTCAGAAGCACACTGTAAGAGCTGGTGGTTGCACAACATTATAAATACACTAAAAGCCACTGAATTGTTCTCTTTTAAAATGGTCAATTTGATGTTATGGTAACTCACTTAATAATGCTCATTATCATTAGTCACGAGGAAAGGGCAAATCAAAACCAGAGTGAGATGCCACTTCAAACCCACTGGGGTGGCTACAGTCACAAAAGCGGAAAAGAACAAGTTTTGGTGAGGATATAGGGAAATTAGAACCCTCATCCATTGCTTGTGAGACAGTAAAATCATAGTCATGGTAGAAAACAGTTTGGCAGCACCTCAAAAAGTTTAACAGAGAATTACCATGGGACCCAGAAACCCCACTTCCAGGCGCAGACCCCAAGTTACTGAAAAGTACAGGTACACGCATGTTCATAGCAGCACTACTCACAATAGCCAGAAGTAGAAACAACTCAAATGCACATCAGCAGATGAATGGGTACACAAAATTTGGCATATCCATACAATGGAATATTATTTGGCCAAGAAAAGGAATGAAGTGTTAAAACATGCTATAGTGTGGATTAACCTTAATAACATTATCTAAGTGAAAGAAGCCAGATGCAAAGGTCACATAAGGTCACATACTGTATGATTCCATTTACATGAAATATTCAGAATAGGTAAATCCATGGAACCAAGATTAGAGATTGCCAGGGGCTAGGAGGAGAGGGTAATGGAGACTGACTGCTTGATGGGTGTGGTATTTCTTCTTGGGGTGATGAGAAAGTTCTGGAACTAGACAGAGTTGGTGGTTGCACAACATTATAAATACACTAAAAGTCATTGAATAGTTCTTTTTAAAATGGTCAATTTAATGTTATGGTAATTCACTTAATAAAAAAAATACTTTAGAGAAAAAAGTTTAAGTATTAATTCACCCATCTCAAGATCAGAGTGTCAGTAATCCTGCACTAAAAACAAATGTTAAAAAAGGTACTTCATGTTTAAATTCATGAAGAACAAGGAATACCAAGATTTAGGAGCAAGGTGCCACTAGACTAAGGACTAGGCTCTCTCTACACCCAAAGCCTTCTAAAACCCGCAACTCAAAAGCAAATTGTGCAAGGACTCTCCCAACACACCCGATCCACACCTGTGGCTCATCTACCCATTGTTTCTGGGTCCAAGGAATGTTGAATAACAGTGACACTTTCCAATTAGTTATTAGAACATAGCAGCTAATTTAAATTATACATGTTCCCCTCTGTGAGACAAGTGAGTGACCTACAATTGTCCCATAGCCTGGTGGTTCACTAAGGAGAATGTGATTCAAGTCAGTTGGTAGTATGGTCTTTTCTCTGTCACAGAGAAGGGCACGTTGTAGGGGTGTAATTAGTGTCTGTGGGAGGGAGAAAGGAAGATAGGGAAGGAGTCAAGATGAAACTCAGATCTGGGGACTTCCCTGCGTCCAGTGGTTGAGACTTCAAGCTTCCACTGTAGGGACATGGGATTCTTGGCCAGGGAACTAAGTTCCCACATGCCACACAGTGTAGCCAAAACATGCTATGCACGCTAAGTCACTTCAGTCATATCCAGCTCTTTGCAACCCTGTGGTCTGCAGCCTGCCAGGCTTCTGTTCCATGGGATTCTCCAGGTAAGAATACAGGAGTGGGTTGCCATTTCCTACTCCAAGCAAAAACATAGAAAGGGAAAAAACCTCAGGTCTGGTCAGGTAATTGCAGAAGAAATCATTTCAGTGAAGAATACCCAGACGTGCCTGCATCTGTCTTAAAGCTGTTTCTTCGGCCCCTAAGTCCCACTTATAAGCCCACAGCAGAGGACGGAGCCCTAGAGTCACAATCAAGAGATTCAACTCAACTATGAATAGCTGTACGTGACTTCAAACATCACCGACCTCTCTGAGCTGGGCTTTCTCGTTGAACCAGACAGACTCCAACATGGCTCTCAGTTATAATAAGGATCCATTCTGGGATTTCTTCTGCAAGGCATGTTCTCTAAGAACCGCAGAAGCTGGACCGTTCCTACTCAATGAAAGACAACCATCTCAGACAAAAGTCCTGTCCTTCCCTCAATAAACTGTCTTCTGAGCTTCAGAGAACTACACTCAACTCCTAGCATGGCTTTGAGATACTAATAACTGAAATTTCTGGACAAAATACAGTTATGATTCCCAGTGACTCTGAAGGGCTCCATCCAAACTGCTCATCACTCTAGGTGCGGGCAGTGTGCTCTGTTGAAGGGTCCTAACCTGACTTCTGAATCACTCCCGCAATGCTCGTGAGTGCAAAAGCCCGATAAGAACCAGATGTGGATGCAGGCGAAGACCCAGGAGGTCATTTCTCTCTCCTTTTCAGTGAACAGTATCCTCATAAGCTTCCCCCACTTTCCCACTGGGTCACCGGCTTTTCTTCATCATTTCTAGGAGCACCTTACGCAACTGAGGAATCGGCTTTTATCTAGGTTAGGAGTTGTATTCTTTCCCCAAATTGACTTTGCCTGTAATATATTTTAGGCCAAAAGAAAGTCGTTTTAGTTTTAAGAAGTCAAATTCTTGAATCTCTTTTTGGATTTGGCTTAAGATTTTTAAGTCATGTTAAAAGGCCTTCCCCATTCAGGGGCCAAAAGCAATTCTTGTGTGGTTTAAGTACTCTAGTTTCATTTTTTTTTTTTTTAAATACCTAAGTCTTGGCTCCACCTAAAATTCATCCTGTAAAGAAGATGTAGTGTGTACACCCACACACATAATATACTACTCAGCCATAAAAAAATAATGAAATACTGCCATTTGCAGCAACAAGGATGGACCCAGAAATGAGCATATTAAGCGAAGTCAGTCAAAACGAGAAAGACAGTTACCATATGGCATCACTTATATTGGGTTTCCTAGGTGGTGCTGCTGCTGCTACTGCTGCTAAGTCGCTTCAGTTGTGTCCGACCCTGTGCGACCCCATAGACGGCAACCCACCCGGCTCCCCTGTCCCTGGGATTCTCCAGGCAAGAACACTGGAGTGGGTTGCCATTTCCTTCTCCAATGCATGAAAGTGAAAAGGGAACGTGAAGTCGCTCAGTCATGTCTGACTCTTAGCAACCCCATGGACTGCAGCCTACCAGGCTCCTCCGTCCCAAGAGTACTGGAGTGGGTTGCCATTGCCTTCTCCTAGGTGGTGCTTGACTAGACGGACCTTAGTCGGCAAAGTAATGTCTCTGCTTTTGAATATACTATCTAGGTTGGTCATAACTTTTCTTCCAAGGAGTAAGCATCTTCTAATTGCATGGCTGCAGTCACCATCTGCAGTGATTTTGGAGCCCCAAAAAAATAAAGTCTGACACTGTTTCTACTGTTTGCCCATCTATTTCCCATGAAGTGATGGGACCAGATGCCATGATCTTCGTTTTCTGAATGTTGAGCTTTAAGCCAACTTTTTCACTTTCCACTTTCACTTTCATCAAGAGGCTTTTAGCTTCTCTTCACTTTCCGCCATAAAGGTGGTGTCATCTGCATATCTGAGGTTATTGATATTTCTCCTGGCAATCCTGATTTCAGCTTGTGCTTCTTCCAGTCCAGCGTTTCTCATGATGTACTCTGCATATAAGTTAAATAAGCAGGGTGACAATATACAGCCTTGACGTACTCCTTTTCCTATTTGGAACCAGTCTGTTGTTCCCTGTCCAGTTCTAACTGTTGCTTCCTGACCTGCATACAGATTTCTCAAGAAGCAGGTCAGGTGGTCTGCTATTCCCATCTTTTTCAGAATTTTCCACAGTTTATTGTGATCCACACAGTCAAAGGCTTTGGCATAGTCAATAAAGCAGAAATAGATGTTTTTCTGGAACTCTCTTGCTTTTTCCATGATCCAGCAGATGTTGGCAATTTGATCTCTGGTTCCTCTGCCTTTTCTAAAACCAGCTTGAACATCAGGGAGTTCATGGTTCACATATTGCTGAAGTCTGGCTTAGAGAATTTTGAGCATTACTTTACTAGCATGTGAGATGAGTGCAATTGTGTGGTAGTTTGAGCATGCTTTTGCATTGCCTTTCTTTGGAATTGAAATGAAAACTGACCTTTTCCAGTCCTGTGGCCACTGCTGAGTTTTCCAAATTTGCTGGCATATTGAGTGCAGCACTTTCACAGCATCATCCTTCAGGATTTGAAACAGCTCAATTGGAATTCCATCACCTCCACTAGCTTTGTTCGTAGTGATGCTTTCTAAGGCCCACTTGATTTCACATTCCAAGATGTCTGGCTCTAGATTAGTGATCACATCATCATGATTATCTGGGTCATGAAGATCTTTTTTGTACAGTTCTTCCATGTATTCTTGCCACCTCTTCTTAATATCTTCTGCTTCTGTTAGGTCCACACCATTTCTGTCCTTTATCGAGCCAATCTTTGCATGAAATGTTCCCTTGGTATCTCTAATTTTCTTGAAGAGATCTCTAGTCTTTCCCATTCATTACTTTGCCAACTAAGGTCTGTCTAGTCAAGGCTATGGTTTTTCCTGTGGTCATGTATGGATGTGAGAGTTGGACTGTGAAGAAAGCTGAGCGCTGAAGAATTGATGCGTTTGAACTATGGTATTGGAGAAGACTCTTAAGAGTCCCTTGGACTGCAAGGAGATCCAACCAGTCCATTCTGAAGGAGATCAACCCTGGGATTTCTTTGGAAGGAATGATGCTAAAGCTGAAGCTCCAATACTTTGGCCACCTCATGCAAAGAGTTGACTCATTGGAAAAGACTCTTGATGCTGGGAGAGATTGGGGGCAGGAGGAGAAGGGGACGACCAAGGATGAGATGGCTGGATGGCATCACGGACTCGATGGACGTGAGTCTGAGTGAACTCCAGGAGATGGTGATGGACAGGGAGGCCTGGCGTGCTGCAATTCATGGGGTCGCAAAGAGTTGGACACGACTGAGCGACTGAACTGAACTGAAGGTGGTGCTAGTGGTATTGAAAAAAAAAAAAAAAAAACTTGCCAGTGCAGGAGACTTAAGAGACTCGGGTTCAATCCTTGGATCAGGAAGATCCCCTGAAGGAGGGCAAGGCAACCCACTCCAGCATTCTTTCTTGGAGAATCCCTTGGACAGAGGAGGCTGGCAGGCTACAGTCCATAGGGTCACAGAGAGTCGGATGCACCTGAGAGACTTAGCATGCGTCATTCATATAGGAATCTGAAACACGACACAAATGAATTTACCTATGAAACAGAAACAGACGTACAGATACAGAGAACAGACCTGTGATTGCCAAGGGGGAAGTGGGTGGGGAAGGGATGGATTGGAAGTCTGATATTGGCAGATGTAAGCTATTATGTATAGGATGGATAAACAAGGTCTTACTGTGTAGCACAGGGAACTACCTACAATATCCTGGGATAAACCATAATAGAAAATGAAAAAGAATGCATATATGTATAACTAAGTCACTCAGCTATACAGCAGAAGTTAACACAACATTAATCAACTATACTTCAATAAAATACATTCTAAAGAGTAAAATAATAAAAGAAAGGAAAAATGCATCCTGGCATACCTCTCAGGTTACCACCAGTTACTTCAAACTGTAGTATCCCAGGTATGAACTTGGGCCAAACCAACAGCAGAAGCTTGTGAGACTGAAACAGATTCAGATCTGAGCCAGTTCACTTCCTTACTACCAGAGATCAGAGGCAAACTATTTAAACCTATCCAGTTCTCAGTTTCCTCCTCCATCAAGTAGAGATGACTCTAGCTGTCTACCAGGTTTTTCTGAGATTAGATGAGACAACTGTGGAGAAGCACTCTGCACAATGCCCACCACACAATAGGTGGTCAAGACACGACTGGCCGCCTCCTTTTTAGTTCTTCATTTTCCTTAATCTGCTTGCCTTTTTAAAAAAGTAATTTACAGCTTATCAAAGGACATGGAAATATCACAGAGAATGCAACCTGTCAATTTTCTTTGCTTTTAACTGTGAAAAGAAGAGGGAGGATTTGATCACGGCTAAAATTAGGCCTCAGAGCTAGTTGCGGATTGATTTAACTACAGTAAGTGCAGTCTCTTTAACTGTGTATATAGTAGATTTGAAAGATAGTAATATATTAACATTGCAGGACTGCTGGAAGCCAAGGAGGTCGGCTCATCAATCCTATGGATCAAGAAGATGACAGAGCAGAGCCAGACCACTCACTCCAAATGCATTCACGGACTGCATACCTTGCACAGTGCATTTGGAAACATTTGAGATCTGCATGCTGTCTATACACAGTTTTAGAATAATCTCCAAAACAAAGATGTAAAAATGGCAAGCAGAATACATACCCAACAATAGAATGATTCATTGAAATAAGTTATAAGGGAATTTTGGTATTTTTAAATAAATATATAAATAGTTTATTTTAAAACACAAATGGAAAGATACGTATTAAGTGGAAGACTATACATTTTTCTGCCAACCACAAGCATAATAAATGTATGAACACTGTCTATGCAAAGATGAGAAAATGTTATAAAACCATTAAAGTGGGGTTATTTCCTTTTAATTTTCTTTCACATTATTACAAGTTTTTCTCCCCAAGAAAAAAATGATTCTGGAATAAATTTCAAGGTTGTCTAGGGATCAGCCTATGTCTAGATTTCAGAGTTCTCAGTAATCTAACTCTGGCAAGGTTACAGAAATTATTTTTTTAGATCATCAATGTGCACCAAAAAAAAAAGAGAGAACATTGCACCAAGTTTTATCCTATAAAAGGGTCACTCGTCACAATGTTACTTAATAGAAGATAACTTTTATCCATGGGAAATAAATGTCAAAAAAGGCATCAAAGAAGTGATAGAAGACACTCAAAATGGTTTAAAGACTTAAACATAAGACATGACACTATAAAACTCCTAGAAGAGAGCACAGACAAAACATTCTCTGACAAATAGTACCAATGTTTTCTTAGGTGAGTCTCCCAAGGCAACAGAAATAAAAATAAGCAAATGGGGCCTAATCAAACTTATAAGCTTTTGCACAGCAAAGGAAACCATTAAAAACATGAAAAGACCACCTACAGACTGGGAGAAAATATTTGCAAATGATGCAACTGCCAAGGGCTTAATTTCTAAAATATACAAATAACTCATACAGCGCAATAGCACAAAACAAGCAACCCAGCTGAAAAATGGGCAGAAAACCTAAACAGATACTTCTCCAAAGAAGACAAACAAATGGCCGACAGGCACATGAAAAGATGCTCAGCACCACTGGTTATTAGAATGTAAATATAAATGTGAATCAAAACAACAATGAGGTATCACCTCACACCAGTCAAAAAGTCTACAAACAATACATGCTGGAGAGGGTATGGAGAAAAGGACACCCCACACACACACACTGTTAGTAGGAATGTAAGTTGGTACAGCCACTATGGAAAACAGTATGGCGGGTCCTCAGAAAACTAAAAACAGAATTACCGTAACATCCACCAACCCCACTCCTGAGTATATATCTGCGTAAAACTCTACTTTGAAAGAATACTTGCACCCCAGTGTTCATAGCAGCACTAGTCCCCATAGCCAAGACGTGGAAACCACCTCAACGTCCACTGACAGATGAATGGATAAAGATGCGGTGTGTGGATATAGAATGGAGCATTACTCAGCCATCAAAAAGAACGAGAGAATGCCATTTGCAGCAACATGGATACAACTAGAGATGATCACACCAAGGGAAGCATTTCAGACAAGGAGAAACAAATATCACAGGGCATCACTTATCTGTGGAATCTAAAATAGGAAACAAACCTATCTACAAAACAAAAACAGACTCATGGACCGAGAACAGGCCTGTGGTTGCCAAGGCAGGGGGTGGGGTGGGGACTGGGGGGAGAGATGGAACGGGAAGCTAGGGTTAGCAGATGTAAGCTGTTATGCACAGAATAGATAGACAACAACGCCCTAACTGTAGAGCACAGGGAATTCTATTCACTGTGCTGTGATAGACCGTAACGGAAAAGAGCAAAAAGCATACACATGTATCCCGCATCACTTTGCTGCACACCAGAAACTCACAACATTGTAAATCAACTTCAGTTTTTAAAAATGACTTTAAAAAATTTAAAAAATGACAGAAGAGTGATTTTCCTCTATTCCTATTTCCACTTAGCCATTGCCCGGTTCCATCTGCTGGTGACCAGCGTGCCTATATAACTCTTGATCTTGTTTTGCAAACTTGGGGTGAGGGGGGAGAAAGGAAGTTGAAAGAAAAAGGAACCTGGAATACGAAAAACTGCATAATCCAAATAGCATTCTGTATCTCATCCCTCCTCAGCCCCTTTTCTCTAACATTTAAGGAAGTAAAAAAGAAAAAAATACTTCATTTTTAAGTGGCTTTAGAGAATTATAAGAACATAATATAGACACTGTAGAAAGTTTGGAAAATACAGAAAAGCATGAAGAAGAAAATAAAATTCACGTATAAACCCATTAATCCAAAGAAAAATCATGTTGGTGTACTTCCTTCCAGTATTTTTTTTAATATCTTTTTAAATGAAATATTGTCAGATGATCTTATAAATTGTGTGGCCTGAAAGGCCTAATCCGTGGATTCAATGGAATGGGGCAGTGATGGGGCTGAAAGACAGACACCATCAAGGGGTCATTCTTCAGGTCTTATCTCATTCACAAAAGACAGTGGGGAAGTCAGGCCTTGCTGAAGAGAAATTGATTCTGAAACTTCTTAACACACCTTGGAAGTCTGAACTGTAGACCTTCCCACAGGCTACAGGGCACAGAGGACCAGAGCTGGGGAGCAGGGTGGCGGTTGGGGATGCTGCTGCCCTGCAGGGCAAGAGGCCCGAGAGCCTAGCACCTGCCTGAGAAAGGTGGGGTGGGGCCAGATCGAGAGCCAGCAGCACCTCCAGGAGGGATGCTGCTTCAGGAAGGATGCTCCCAGGACCAGGGCCCACTCCGACAGTGGCGGATGTGACTGGGGGTCAGAGGGTGACAGTATCACAGGAAATTGAGGCCGGGTCGTTTTTCCGGAAGGACCACTGGGCCCTGGCTAAATCAAGAGTACAAACTAGAAGTGACAAAGACACTCTGGAAAATTCTTTCCTCCCTCCCAGGATGGAGGCTCCTAAAATGACTGGACCAGTCACCAAAAATAAACAGAACACTATTTCCTTGTAATCTGAGTTGTAGGGCATATAAATTTGTGACTCCTAAATATCTGTGCTATAGTCATACATCTCATTAATGTTTTATTAAGCTAGAATTATGAGACATTTTTACTACTGATTTTCTTTCGCTTAATAAATTATGAAAACTTCACTACAGTATTAAATATTTTTTAAAAACATAATCTAAAGGGCTATCTGGTGTCCCACCACGTGGGTATTCCTACTTTTGCTGAGTGGAAATTAATGCAGTAAAACTGTAAGCAATGATTAACCTCCAAAATTATAAATCAACTCTGCTTCAATAAAATACATTTTTAAAAAACTAACATGATTACCAAAATTACAAATGATTGATAACATGACATTTTTCGATCTCATTTTCCATCTCTAAGTAATTAAAGAAACTCAAATGAGAAGACAATCAGATGCTTTCACTGTCAGCTGAGCAAGTTGCAAGAAATTTTAAATATAATAAAAGCCAGTGTTGGCAAGGCTTCGGGAAAGTGGGCACTCACATTAACAGCTGGCCAAGGCTGTAAATTAGTATGACTTTTCTCTGGGCCATTTGGCAATACGTTCCCAGAGCCTTTCAAAGACCATTTGTGTGCGGCAGCACTGGCAAACCATTGAGTACGTGCTCAATGAGGAACGTGTCCTGAATTACCCTCAAACAGTCAGGGGCTGGTCTGCACATCACATGTATCAAATTCTTACGTCTCTGAATCCCAGATGTTAGCAGTGGCCATCTGCCGAGCACTAAATACTGATGCAGGATAAAGATTAAGGGGCCATGTGACGGCATTCTCTCAGCCACCTGCAGGCAGAGACGCCATGAGATGCCTGCAGAGCTGAGAGGGTCCTCAGAATGGGGATCAGTCCCTGGGGTCTGACCCCAAAGCTTGAATTTGAAGATTTGAAAGCCCCAAGCACCCACTGCCCCCTGGGTGAACCTTGCAATAAACAACCTTGCAATAAACCATCACCCACGTGATGTGCCCTACACAACCGTCCTTCCCGGGTAATAGGCTTACATCATCCAGAGCAGATCCCCAGCCCAGACAGGGAAGATCTACCACATATGTGTCTGAAGGCCAGATGGTGCAGAAAACACAGATCTGCTTGTTGGAATTCATCTGCATGTTATCCCCAGATGGTTGAGGGTCCCCTGGCTGGCTGGCATATGGAATTGGGCATTTAAGACTCATAAACAAGTTACCGAAATGCAGAAAAAGAGAGGGATGGAGAGGCTCAGGTCTGGTCCACTTGGATCATGAAAATGAATGTCCTGGGACAAAATACCTGTGTGACCTTTGCGCAAAATGAAGCATTTTTTTGTTTTAAAATAGAAGTTTCATTTTTCACACTGGAACAGTCTGCTCTTCTAAAGATCTGGCTCTTCAAGCAAGCTGAAAAATCTTGTTGTTTGAAAACCATACTGCATCTTTGCAAACCTCGGAGACTGGGATTACATGCACAGTGGCTTTGAGAGGAAGAAACGATGTACAGGGCACGTTCTTGGGCTAATAACTCCCTTTCAGGAAAGGCCAGTCAGTAGTGGTATTTAGTACATTTGTGAAGCTGGTGGGAGTCTTGAGGACACAGTTATACAAGCAGGATTAACAGCAAATAAAAATACAGATGCACTTGCCCTGGGGTTCTGACATTTTTCTGATGGCCTTGCATTGTTGGTACTAGCTGCACGGCAGGAAAAACTCAGTCTTATACCCTGCAATGGGTTTAGTTATGTTCTAATGTGCATTGATCTTAGAGCTTTAGCCCAGGGAAAATGCGAGTCCAGACTGGCTCATAGAAGCAAGGAGACTAGTTCCTTTTACTTCATAAAGCATTGCTGAGCTAAGCTGTATGAAGCCTAAGTAACAGAGCTAGTTACCACCAACTGAGACAAACAGATCATTCTGTGATTAATTATGATCTTAAAAGCACCCAGTGTTTACATGAAAAACTGCATTTCAAAGGCTAGCATTTATAAGAAGGAAAGAGAAGCCAGCACACTCCAGTCCAAGAGCATCCAACATGTACATGGTGGGTATAGGTGTTGTGGGGGATTAAAACATGAGCTAGGAACTTTCCTGGTGGTCCAGTGGTTTTAAGAATCCCCCTGCCAATGCAGGGGACACCAGTTCAATCCCTGGTTCAGGAAGATCCCACATCCCTTGGGGCAACTAAGCTGTGTGCCACAGCTACTGAAGCTGATGCTACAGAGCCTGTGGTCCACAGTAAGAGCGGCCACCACAGAGAGAAGCCCGTGCGCAGCAACTAGAGGAACTCCCGCTCTCCACAGCCAGAGAAAGCCCAAGCATAGCCCCAAATAAATGCATTTTAACAAACCCAAGCAATATGTATTATCACCTGGAAACACTACAGGAGCTTCCAAGCAATCAAACCTTATGCGTTACTTTCAGTAAACATTCAGGAAGGGGGAAAAAATCATTATCAAGTTGTAGGGCTGATCATTTCAATGAAGGTTTTGCAAGTTTTTGAGAAAGCCAAGGAGGGTAGCTTTCAAATATCCCAGTTTGAGCAAGGTACAAAGAAGTTCCTCTCCCCTTTAGTCAGCATATGAGATGTTTGAAAGGCTTCTAGTTACCTAGAAATGAGAGACCACCACAGCAGCTTCTTTGTTTTTGTATGTGCGCATGTCTGTACACAGTAAGTTCCCTACATACAAACATTTAAGTTGCACACAGGCAAACGTATTCACTTCTCCACGTGTTAGTTCACGTCTGGTGTACATCCTATATAAGTGGTTGTGCTTTTGTGGACTCTACAGACTGTACAGCAGAACAGTGTATTTCAAGCCAAGGATGTCTGGGAGCAAGTGTAAAAGCAGTGGGACATAGCCAGTTAGGTTAACTGGGTGCCAAGGCTAACTCTGTTGGACTTAAGAACAAACTGGACTGATGAATGCACTCTCAGAACAGAACTCGTTTGTATGGAGTGGACTGACAATATACTGTGTCCATGTGATTCAAACTCTCAGCTATCTAGACACACTGGCTGTTCCAGAAAGTATCAGACACTGACTCTGTCCTCAGGAACTCACACAATTTGGATTTCCTGGAAGCTAAGCGTGAAACAAGTTTTAATTCCCTTTGTCGTAGCCATGAAGGGCAAAGAGAAAATATATTTCAATTTAGCCCACTTCACCAGCTCCCCAATTTCCCCCCAGAACCAAAGGTGGCGGAAACACCTTCCTAATCCCTTCATCACTTTCTGGCCCTGCCTCCTCCTCCTGCCAATGGCATCTGTACCTCCCGTGAACTCCCAGCCAGACTGGGAGCACGCCTGTCACTGTCTGTCTGCCTAAAATAGCTATGCCAGCAGAAGCAGCCAGACACTGCACTTCCTCCTCTTCGCTGAAGTTTTCAGCACCAAGATCAAGGACCTATTTGTAGGATCCCTGCAATATACATAATTTATGCAGAAAATTAAAACATACAGAGAGGTGTTTCTTTCATTTCTAAATTTAGACGTAATCTAATTAGCAATAAACGCCTGATAATATAGATGATATCAGCATCTTTATAGTGCTGTTACTCTGCAGCATTATGTGGGTTTAAGGAAGGGGGTAGCATGTCGGAATTATGGTAAGAAACCTTCAAATCCAGCCCCAAATACATGCTCACCTTCTTGAAATCAGATAATCTCACAAACATGACTGTATCTCTCTTTTAAAAAATTTTACTTCATAATGGAGCATAGTTTTTAATGGTCTTTTATTGATAGTATTTTGTTGTTCTTGAGTAACAGTCGATTAACAATGTTGTGTTCATTTCAGATGTATAGCAAAGTGATTCAGTTACATATATACATGTATCTCTTCTCTTTCAAATTCTTTTCCCGTGTAGGTTATTACAGAATACTGAGCAGAGTCCCCTATACTATACAGCAGGTCCCTGTTGGTTGTCTCTTTCTCCTTCTTAAAAAGCTCCTCTGGTTTATGGAAAATACCACAGAATCATGAAGACTTCCCAATAAGCTTTCCAAGCAAAAAAAGTCACTGTAATTACATTCAAACTCTTACGAAACAACAGTGTTCAGATGTTTTAATGAGAATACAGAGTTTGGGCATCTCCAGGTTTTGCCCCAGTCTCTTACAAGTCAGGGCTTCCCAACCTCAAAGCTCTTGACATTTGAGTGCAGCTGACTGTGCAGGACTGACCTGTGTATTACAGGATGTTTAGTGGCGTAACCCCGGCCTCTGCCCGAGACGCCAGTCAGCAAACGTGTCCAGACAGCATCAAGCGCCCTGGGGCTGACAACCCCTGCTGTGAATGACAGCTCATAGCTGATCCTTTCCTGGCCAAGGAAGGCTGCCCAGGATCCCAACTCGGGAGGTGTCCACCTCATTCCTCATCTCTGCCAGCTGTCACTGACCCCCTTTCTCCAGGATGGAAGCACTTCCTCCCATCCTCACACCAGCTCCTTCCAGAGAGACAAATCTCACCAGCAACGTCAGGGCAACACGGAAACGTGAGCTGAATGCTCCTAAGAGCCTTAGCACTGAAATGGACTTTCCTCACTCTGCTCTGTGTTCAAGTTACGGGTGCCTGGGAAGGTCTTCTACGGGTGACAGCAAAACAACAGCCACAAGACAAGAGGCCCACCTCGCTGACCTCACACACACAGCCTCGCCTCCCGGACCCTTGGGCCCAGGGAAGAACATGAAGTTGGACCAGGTGATCTCAGGGAACGTTGCCAGTTCTCCCATCTACCGTTTCTCTTGTGTCCCTCAGGCGCGTCTGACGCTTTGCGACCCCATGGACTGTAGCCCTCCAGGCACCTCTGTCCATGAGATTTCCCAGGCAAGGATACTGGAGTGGGGTGCCATTCCCTTCTCCAGGGGGGTCTTCCCCATCCAGGGATTGAACTCAGGTCTCCTGCACTGCAGATTCTTTACTGTATGAATTGTGCAAAGGGTCTCAGCTAATTTCTCACATAAAAGAGGGCACATCACACACACACAGAGCTTCCTTGGTGGTCCAGTGCTTAAGAATCTGCCTGGCAATGCAGGGGATTTCACATGTGCGAGGGAACCAAGTCCATGTACCGCAAGTACTGAAGCCCATGCGCCTAGATCCCGCACTCTGCAGCAAGAGAATCCACAGCAACGAGGAGCCCGCACGCTGCGACGCAGAGGAGACAACGCTCACGGCAACTAGGGGAAAGCCTTTAAACAAAAACCCAGCGCAGCCACAGCTAAAGAAATAAAACTCAAAGTAAGCAAATAAAATCCAAACACATACACACAAGGAGGGGAGCCACGGTCCCTTTCACCTTTTGCACAGTAAGTCAGAAAGATCAACTGGGTTCGGGTCCCAGCAAAGCCTGTGTGACCCCAGACAGCTTCCTCAGCATCTGTGCTTCTCTGAAGGGTAGCAGATCAGGTCACTCCAAAAGATGCCACTTTGGTGTAAGAATTATTATGAGCTGAAGGTAAATGGGAAGCAGCAGATATAAGAAAAACTGTCTGCTCTCCCATTTTCCAGGAAAGCTTAAGTTGACAAAAGTGTTCCTCCTCCCCCTCCACCAAGGACAAAGGTTAACCCCCAGAGGCAGCTTCAGACCCTATCCACCTGATGATACCAGAGGAACCTATGTAACCAACTATACTCCCCAGCCTTCATCTCTGCCCAGGAACCCCCAAAAGCGACTTCTTTTGTCCTGTCATTTCTCCTCAGATTTACTGACCTTTTTTGAAGATGCTAAATAAACCAGAATTCTAAGCCACTTCTTAAACTCATCTTTCTCTGGGTAGCTCTCATGTTTAGATGGGGTGTACATGTTAACAGACTTCTGTTTGTTTTTTTCCCATTGATCCTTTTTTTTAACAGGGATCTCCAGCCAAGAACTCAGAAGGGTAGAGGGAAGTTTTTCCTCATTTATACCTTAATCTGTAAAATGGAGAGGGAGGTAGTCTATGTCAGACAAAAAGGACAAAACTGTAATAGAGTCCTGCCTCCATGTTGGATCTGTTTCTTTTACTTTAACCTTTTTATTCTACTGCTTTGGCGGCAAGAATGTTGCCTATAGCCTGAAATATACAGGTAGTCATTCTCAAAGCTCTGATCTTTAAAGGTTTAACATTTTCCCATTCATTCAGAGATAAAAAGTTGCACAACAGAGAATAACATTTGTCTGGTTGGAGGTTTGACCACGTGACTTGTCCTTCACAGACACTGTGCAAACAAAAGCCACCAAGAAGTTTGCAACAACCAGTCATACCCCTCCCCCTTTTAGTATAAAAGAAGATTTAATTCTAACTCTGGGAAGATGGTTCTCTGGGACAGTAGTCGTCCACCATCTTCTCAGTCTGCTGGCTTTCCAAATAAAGCCTCTATTGCTTGCCCTAACACCTGGTCTCTCAATTTACTGACCTGTCATGCAGTAAGTAGTATAAGCTTGGCCCCATAACAAAGAGACAGCAACAGTTTTACCCAATGCTCTCAACTAGACTGCATATACATTCACAGGCTATGGTATAAAACAGAAAAACATTGCTTTTGCCCAACTTGTTTCAGATTCTGGGTCCAGGCTCAAGAGGCTGCATGCAAGGCAGTCTTAGCATAATACATTTATCTACCAATACAGGTGACAGCCCCTAGCCACATGTGGCTATAAGCACATGAAACACGGCCAGTCCTGGTTGGGATGTGTGTGCAGTGTGTGCAGAACACACACAGAACTGCAAAGACCTGATATGGAGAAAAAACGTGAGGCACCTTACTATGTTTTAATATTGATCGTATGCTGCAATCATCTACTTTAAATGTATTGATTAAATAAAATATATCATCAAAATTAATTTGACCTGTTTCTTATTACCTTTAACATGGCTAGAGAAATACCTGAATTACATCAAGTGTCTTCCATTATATTTCTATTGGACCATGGCAAATGGACAGAGGAGGCTGGTGGGCTACAGTCCACAGGGTTGCAAAGAGTCGGACATCACTGAGCAACTATCATTTTCACTTTTCATGCTGAGCTAACTGACCCCACTCCGAAGGCCATACTCAATGGCAGCTAAGTCAGTTTTTACTCATTGGTGGAAAATGGGTTTCTTCTAGTCCTCTGTACAGTTTGAGTCTGGAGTACAGAAAACTGTCGCTCTAAGGCACATGTCCGCTGGTCTTTTACACCCAGTGCCCTTTCTGGTGCTTCATGGGGGCGTCTGTCTGCCAGGCACTGTCCCTCTCTGGATCTGATTTTCAGATGTGCCGAGAGCAAGCGGAGGATGAAAGCATATGCAGGATACAGAGAATGGGGAGTTGAGGGGCCACTCTGAATTTCAATCCCACGTTTTTTATCTATCTGACCGCTGTGCCTGCAGCACTTCATCTGTAAGATGATGACCCATAATGGGGCAGAGCTCGCAGAACCGCTGGTGAAGATGAATAAGTATTCAGCACAGCACCTGGTACCTGGCTGACATTTCAGAAATAGTGGACGAAACCAACAATCAAACTCCATTAACAGATAAGAAAATGAGGGGCCCAGGACAGAAGCTGCCTGCTCTAAATCCCATGAATCTGATGCAACACCTCCAGAAACTTATTAAACAAGCAAAAGATGCATATTTAATACTTACTGTGCATGCGTGCTAAGTCGCTTCTGTCACCTCTGACTCTGTGCAAACCCCATGGAAGCCCGCCAGGCTTCTCAGTCCATGGGATTCTCCAGGCAAGAATACTAGAGTGGGTTGCCATTCCCTTCTCCAGGGATCTTCCTGACCCAGGGATTGAATCTGTGTCTCTTACGTCTCCTGCAGGTTCTTTACCCACTAGTGCCACCTGGGAAGCCCTTTAATACTCACTGTCTGGGTTCAATTCAGCCAAAGGGTAAAAGGGCAAGAAGTTCTGAGCAGAAAATGATCTTAGGAATTGTCCAACTTCTCATGTGAACTTGAATCACACAGATGACCTGGCCCCAGGGGCTGTACACTCTTGTGTAGAAACTACAGATGTTTCTAAAATGGAACATCTCCCCACATTCTCTGCTGTACATTTTAAATGTCCATTAACAGAGGAGAGGATAAAGAAGACATATTACATACATACAATGGAATACTCAGTTCAGTCGCTCAGTCGTGTCCAACTATTTGCAACCCCATGGACTGCAGCACAACAGGCTTCCCTGTCCATCACCAACTCCCAGAGCTTACTCAAACTCATGTCCATCAAGTCAGTGGACATGAATACTACTCAGCCATTAAAAAACAAAATAATGCCATTTGCAACAACATGGATGGACCCAGAGATTATCATAGTAAGTGAAGTAAATGAGACAAAGAAAAATATCATATGATATCACCCATACGTGGAATCTAATTTTTGTAAAAAATGATATAGATGGATTTGTTCACTAAACAGAAACAGATTTACAGACTCAGAAAACAAACTTATGGTTACCAAAGGAGAAACATGGTACAGGGAGGGATAAATCAGGGGCTTGGGATTGGCATACTATTATTACATGCTACTCTATGTAAGATAGATAACCAACAAGGACCTACTGTATAGCACAGGGAACTCTACTCAATCTTATGAGAACAAAATCTGAAAAGGAATGAATATATGTATATCTGAAGCACTCTGCCACACAGCAGAAGCTAACACAACAGTATAAAATAACTATACTCCAATCAAATTTTTAAAAAATTAAAAATCCTCAATAACCGTCCAGGTCAATGAATTCGTACTGGCCCATCACAAGCAGGAAGCAAGATTTCACGATGCTCGCATCTTGCTGTACCCATCACGCTCAGGTAACAGGTGGGACTCCTCTCGGGGAGGAGACAGTCAAAGTGTCAGTCGCTCAGTTGTGTCCAGCTCTTTGCGACCCCATGGTCTGTCCATGGAACTCTCGAGAAGAAGAGAGAAGTTTTCATGACAAGTCTCAGTAACCCACCAAGTACAGTGCCGATACCAGCCTGCTTGCAGGAGCTGATGCAGTCATCGAAGTGTGCGTCTTCCAGGCCCTTCTGGACATCCCAACAAAGAGAGCTTCAGTCCACAGCCTGACAGCCCTGCTCATCCTTCTCCCTGAAAGATACTTCCCTTCTCCCTTCTTCCAACCACCTTCCTGCACTGAAAGCCAATGAGCAGGCAAAACAACCGCTATTTGACAATTCCTTCATGGTCCAGTGGTTAAGAGCCCGCCTTCCAATACAGGAATCAAAGGTTTGATCCCTGGTCAGGGGACTAATATCCCACATGCTGCAGAGCAACTGAGCCCATGTGCTGTAACCACTGAAGCCAGGCCACTTCAACTAGAGAAGCCTACGGGTCACAACGAAGTCCCAGCACAGCCAAAAAAAAAAAACAAAAAACAAAAAAACCCCACCACTGCTTATGGGGATAAATAATCAGCATAAAACCATCCAGGGCTACAGCAAAAAAAGGCCTTTAATGAGCCATATTTGGGGGCAAGTTAAGATTCTTAGCTATACCGTGAAATTCAATACACTTTAAAAACTTACAGTACGCATTTTAAAATGAAAACTGTGCTGATAACAGTGGAGGAGACAGGGAAATTATATGCGTCCCCCCGCAAAAAAAAGGGCTACCAGGATTACTCAGTTGGTGATGTCCTTTGGCTTTCTCTCTGAAGTTTTTCTGAAATATGCCTAACACAGGAACTCTGCTTCATATTTTCTTAGGTTCTCATTCAGCAACAAAATAATGCTTTACTGTTCCTCTGTCAAAAGAAAAAGTGAACCTTTCAAATGTTCTTTTCTTCCAAGATAAAGATAAGGCTGCTGATACTTGCAGAGCCAGACTGCCTCCAAGGGGGCAGGAGTTGGGGGATGAGGGTGCTGCCACCCCAACCTTCTTACAGGTCCCTGGGTGCTGGGGGTCAGGCGTGAGGATGAGTGGCCTCACAGGGCGTGGGATGAGGACTCTCTCTAGTGGAACTAAATCAGTCCACTCAGACAGCATGGCATCTCCGCAGTGCAGTGATAGGACTGCCGCGGTCCCTGAGTCTCCGACATTTCCTACAGTGAACAGCTGCTCTTCGCACCAGGTACACGGAAAGACTGACCAGATGCAGAAAAGCAACCTTGGCCTCATCTGAGAGAGTGAATTCTAGCCTCCTACCACCAACCACCTTCAACAGTTCTACGGATCCTGGCTCCTTGCCTGCCAGCAAACATAACCCACTGCAAGGAAACAAAAGGTGCCGTTTAGACATCCAAGAGCCACGAATGTCCTCAACAGTGTGTTACGCCAGGAAATCCGTATCAGTTTCTGACATCATGGGATTATGATCAGACAGACTACCATGCTCTCTGCTTGTAAGAGATGAGACCTTACCTGCTCACGGGTAACACCAGGCAGGGCTGCGGGCGTGGGTCACACTAATCAAGCTGCTCTGCACAGACCTCTCTGAATCAGACCACAACAGCAGAAGGGGCTCTCGTGCGGCGATGCTACCACCCCCCCCCCCCCCCCCACGGTATCCATCCCACTTCATCCATCACACTCCCCAGGCGTCAGCAGGGCATTCGGCCACCCAGCTGGGGACTGAGATGCCAGCCTCACTTGCACCAAAGGCGTGACCATGAGGTCAGGGTCATGCACGTGGTTCCTGAGCAGAGGCCAGAGGTCTACATTCTCCATCTCACCACAAAGTCAGCTCAGAGCCTGGGCCTCTCTTTCCCTTCTTCCCATCAGCTGGGGAAGGTGCCAACCAGAGAGCCTGGTGTGACCGGGATGGCAGCTGGCTGATGACCAAAGAGCCACCTGGCCAGCTCCAGGTGGGAATCTCTTGGATCCCCTAAGGGAGAATAAGGAGGAGAGGGTGGAGTGGGTTGGGAGAGTACCACTGACACATATATGCTACCATATGCAAAACAGACAGCTAGCGGGAAGCTGCTGTGCAGCACAGGAGTTCAGCTCGGTGCTGTGATGGCCTAGAGGGGTGCGATGGGGTAGGTGGGAGGGAGGCTCAAGAGGGAGTGATGTATGTACACACGTGGCTGATTCACGTTGTTGTACAGCAGAAACCAACACAACATTGTAAAGCAACTATACTTCAGTAATAAAAGAACCAACTTGGACCTTATTTAGACAATGGTATTTGGGGTCTCTTCATTACAGCCTCTGAGCTCGACTAATACTCTTTCAATCTACAAAATGGATTTCCTAAAAATCTCACATGACTCCGTGAGCACGCCCTCAAATGATTTTTCCTGATTCAATGAGCATCACCTATAAACATCAGCTGCCACTTGGACACGATGCTGTCAGAAGATGGCAACAAGGAAGCAGGTTGTGGTGCCCCCACTGCCAGCTTCCAAGCAAAGCTCCACTGGGCCCATGACCAGCTACAGCCCTGCTTCTCCCAGAGGAGCTCCGGCCAAAGGTCAACCTGGGGGCCTGAGCTTTCCCAGGGAGAGTCAGTGACAGCCAACCATCAAGGGATCCCCCTGCCACACCTGTAACCCAGAGGTCCCCAACCTCCAGGATTTGATACCTGCTGAGCCGAGGTGGAGATGATGTAATAATAATAGACATAAAGTGCACAATAAATGGAATGTGCTTGGGACTTCCCTAGTAGCCCAGTGGTTAAGAGTCTGCCTGCCAACGCCAGGGACATGGGCTTGATCCCTGGTCTGGGAAGATTCTACATGCCATGGGGCAACTGAGCCTGTACACCACAGCTACTGAAGCCCACGCCCCAGAGCCCCTGCTCTGCAACAAGAGAAGCCACAGCAATGAGAAGCCCATGCACGGCAACTAGAGAAGAGCCCCCACTTGCTGCAACTAGAGAAAGCCCTCAAGGAGCAACAAAGACCCCAGCACAGCCATAAAAAAATAATTTTTAAAAATGTAATGTGTTTGAATCATCCTGAAACCATCCCCCACCCCTGGTCTGTGAAAAAATACTGCCTTCCAGGAAACCCGTCCCTGGTGCCAAAAAGGTCGGGGATCAGGGCTGTAACCCGATGACAAACAGAAGGGCACCATCTCCATGTCACAGAGCCATGCTGAGCTCCTGGCAGAACCAGCAACATCTGTAACCACCTTCTTTCAAACCAAAAGCAGCGGCAGATGCCTCCGTTGTGTTTCTGAGCACAAACTGTGTGCAGGCACTCTGTCCAGTGTGTCACGGGTTTTGGAAAACACGCTACTTTCAAATAATTCTAGGCTTGCAGAAAAACTGCCACAACTGTATATAGTGTTTCTAGAGCCCCTTTTACCAAGCTTCCCCCCTGGTTTACATAAAAGCAGCACCTTTATTTTTGTGTATGGTGTTAGAAAGTGTTCTAGTTTCATTCTTTTACAAGTGGTTGACCAGTTTTCCCAGCAACACTTGTTAAAGAGATTGTCTTTGATCCAGTGTATATTCTTGCCTCCTTTGTCAAAGATAAGGTGTCCATAGGTGCGTGGGTTTATCTCTGGGCTTTCTATTTTGTTCCATTGATCTATATTTCTGTCTTTGTGCCAGTACCATACTGTCTTGATGACTGTGGCTTTGTAGTAGAGCCTGCAGTCAGGCAGGTTGATTCCTCCAGTTCCATTCTTCTTTCTCAAGATTGCTTTTGGCTATTCGAGGTTTTTTTGTATTTCCATACAAATTGTGAAATTATTTGTTCTAGCTCTGTGAAAAATACCATTGGTAGCTTGATAGGGATTGCACTGAATCTGTAGATTGCTTTGGGTAGTATCTCATTTTCACTATATTGATTTCTTCTGATCCATGAACATGGTATATTTCTCCATCTATTAGTGTCCTCTTTGATTTCTTTCACCAGTGTTTTATAGTTTTATATATATAGGTCTTTAGTTTCTTTAGGTAGATATATTCCTAAGTATTTCATTCTTTTCATTGCAATGGTGAATGGAATTATTTCCTTAATTTCTCTATTTTCTCATTATTAGTGTATAGGAATGCAAGGGATATCTGTGTGTTGATTTTACATCCTGCAACTTTACTATATTCATTGATTAGCTCTAGTAGTTTTCTGGTGGAGTCTTTAGGGTTCTCTATGTAGAGGATCATGTCATCTGCAAACAGAGTTAGTGGGAATGCAAACTAGTACAGCCACTATGGAGAACAGTGTGGAGATTCCTTAAAAAACTGGAAATAGAACTGCCTTATGACCCAGCAATCTCACTGCTGGGCATACACACCAAGGAAACCAGAACTGAAAGAGACACGTATACCCCAATGTTCATCACAGCACTGTTTATAATAGCCAGGACATGGAAGCAACCTAGAAGTCCATCAGCAAATGAATGGATAAGAAAGCTGTGGTACATATTCACAATGGAGTATTACTCAGCCATTAAAAAGAATACATTTGAATCAGTTGTAATGAGGTGGATGAAACTGGAGCCTATTATACAGAGTGAACTAAGCCAGAAAGAAAAACACCAATACAGTATACTAATGCATATATATGGAATTTAGAAAGATGGTAACGATAACCCTGTATGTGAGACAGCAAAAGAGACAAAGATGTACAGAACAGTCTTTTGGACTCTGGGAGAGGGAGAGGGTGGGATGATTTGGGAGAATGGCACTGAAACATGTATAATATCATATATGAAATGAATCGCCAGTCTAGGTTCAATGCAAGATACAGGATGCTTGGGGCTGGTGCACTGGGATGACCCAGAGGGATGGTACAGGGAGGGAGGAGGGAGGGGGGTTCAGGATGAGGAACACATGTATACCTGTGGCAGATTCATGTTGATGTATGGCAAAACCAATACAATATTGTAAAGTAATTAACCTCCAATTAAAATAAATTTATATTAAAAAAAAAAACAGCACCTTTAGCAACACCAGGAAATTCACTGATACACAGCAAGCTCATGACCCATCACACCTACGTGCATCTCACCAGCTGTCCCATTCAGCTCTTGTTTCAGGATCCAGGATACCATTTCACATTCAGCCATCAGGTCTCTTCACCTCCTCTAACCTGTGATACTTTTGACAAGTCCAGGCCAGTTAGCCTCAAAATGGCCCTCTTGTTTCTAACAATGACAATGAAGTTATGATACATATTTTTGGTGTATGTGCCATTGTGTTTCTGATTGATGCATCATATTTGGGAGTACACGGTAACACAACATGTTATTACTGGTGATATTAACCTTGATTGCTCAGTCACCGGGGTGTCTTCTGCATAAGTCTGTTATCAAGTACTATTTTCTCTTTGTAATTATTTATCTCTTATGAGGAGATACTTTGAAATTATGCAAATATCCTGTTTCTCATCACACTTTCACTCACTAATTTTGGTATCCTCTGACAGTTCTTGCCTGCAACAATTATTATTATGCATCTGGCCTGGTAGTGATCTTCTATTTCTCATCCTTTCTACACTTACTAATGGGACTTCTACTGTAATGAAGAGCTGTTCCTTCTTTCCCGTTGGCTTTTTTTGTTCAATTATTTGTTAATAGCAGCCCAGATTGTGGACACTTTTATTCTAAGGGTTGCAACCCAATACTCTCCACACAATAAATCTTTGATCTTGATAATTCTGGTATTATCTCCATTGTACAGATTAGGAAAATGAAGCAGGAAGTGGTTAAAGGCCTTGCCTAAGGTCACTCAGCCAGTCAGGAGCCTAGATACAAAGCCAGTAGAACTAGAAAGCACACTTTAGGAGAGAAGAGCTGGAAAAAATAAAAAAACACCTGAAGCCTTCCCTTTTTTTTATTTGGCTGTGCGAGCAGCAAGCCAGACCTTAGCTCCCCAACCAGGAATCAAACCTATGCCCTCTGTATTGGGAGTCGGAGTCTTAGCCATTGGACCACCAGGGAAGTTCATCTTAAAAAGTAGAATTACTTTCCCCAAATTAGTTGCCATCTTCCCAGCCAGCACCCCACCCCCACAGTGGACAGAACCCATCAAAGGCACTTTGTGAGGACTCAGGGCAATTCTACCCACACACTTAAGTGCTGATTGCCAAAGCAATGAACAGCCACATTAGTGATCTAAATGAAGCTTAAAAATGAAGCTGTTTCAGAGGTTATTCAACTTCAATAAGCCTTCACTTTCCCAACCACCTGATCTGCTGTGGTCTGCAGTTTATTGGGACTATTTAACTGATCAAGGTTCTCACTGTGCGTGTCTGCTCAGTGGGAACATTTCAGATTTTAAATTTAACAAGAGAACTACCCCCAGGGAAGCATCTTACTGCTTGATGACTCTTATCTTCAACATCATGCCCAACTTTCCCTCTGGTTTTCTACATCACCAAGAAAATCCATAATAATTATTACTGTTTAATCTAAACTGTGTGCAGGGTCTGCCAACTCATTCTCAGTTTCAAGACTTATCTTTCACTGATGCTTTAAATGAATCAGCATGGGTTTCTATTTTCTTTAAAAATGAATTATGCATGTGATTTCAGCAAGGTGTTTCAGGCTCTTCCTTTCAGGTGAACTTTCAAACAAAATCCCCAGTCAGCCAAGGTACTACAGATGTTAACCCTTTCTGGGAATTCACTCACTGTCTCCACACACAAGGAAATGACTGCAGTCTGTGGGTACCAGGGAACCCACTAAACCTGGTCACGTCCACCGGTCCCTCGTCTTGGGTACCCTTCCTGAAGACCACAATGCTAACTAAACACAGAAGTGACTTTTCTTCTAAGCTGAAAGACACTTGGTCAACCTAACTTGCCTCGCATGCCTCGTTCTCAGTCCTACGTGCTTTCAGCCCTGAAATGGGGTGCCTGGGTGAGTGCGGAAGCAGCAAGTGGCCAGGTACCTCAAACCCGAGAAAAGGGAAGGTGCAAATGGTCTGAGAAATGAGGTCAGAGACACAGCTAGTGACCTGGGCCCACAGAGCCTGGGGCCACAGATCAGATTGGGGGGGATTTATTGTAGGTGTAGCGGAAATCCACCACAGCTTCCTAACAGTTTCCTCATCTCATGTGGCCATGAGAAAGATTCAGTCCAGCCACTGTGGAAAATACATGGTGGGCGCCAACAGCAGGAGAAGGGGGAGTTAAAGCAAGACGACAGTGGCCTGGACCAGGGCAATGATGGCAGAGGTGATGAGACATGGTTTGGCCAAATTTAGAACCAAACTCCTTGAGGACAGAGGCACTAAGGACACAAGAGATGTTCTAAGAATTAGAAAATATTTAAAGATGAGAATACAGATGCTCGGTCATGGTATAATGATGCATTAATAACCTTATCTTTTTGTATGAAGACCACCACACAGGGTATTATGTTAAGTGAAACAGACCAGACAAAGAAAAACAAATACCATGACCTCATTTTTAGGCAGACTCTAAAAAGGGAAAAAAGAACACACACACCAAGCTCACTGTATGGCTGTGAGCATAACTGAGCCATCCTGGGCCCATGCGGCTCCTCCTGTCCGCCTGCTGACCCCACCTAGGACGGTACAGGGCAGTTAATAAGTCGCTCAGTCATGTCCAACTTTTTGCAACCCCGCAACTATACAGTCCATGGAATTCTCTAGACCAGAACACTGGAGTGGGTTGCCTTTCCCTTCTCCAGGGGATCTTCCCCCAGGGATCAAACCCAGGTCACCTGCACTGCAGGCAGATTCTTTACCAGCTGAGTCATTAGGGAAGCCCAAAAATTCTGGAATGGGTAGCCTATCCCTTCTCCAGCAGATATTCCCAACCCAGGAATCGAACCAGGGTCTTCTGCACTGCAGGTGGATTCTTTACCAACTGAGCTATCAGGGAAGCCCTCTCTCTCATTAGGGCCTTTGTAATTAACAGATACTGTTTAATAATCATTAGGAGCAGGTGGCCTGCAAGTTCTATTAGGCCACCAATAATGATGAATCCTGGCATCTATGAGACCAGTTCAGTTCAGTTGCTAAGTCGTGTCTGACTCTTTGAGACCCCAAGGGCTGCAGCACGCCAGGTGAGACCAGTTACCTATTCATAAACTTAACTTAGGAAGGTACATCCTGTTTCAAGTACCCACCCCACACCCTAGATTAACTATAAAACCATCCCCATGTCCCTTTGGAGGTGCGGAGTATAGCTGTGAATGCTTCTGGGTCACTATCCACCTGATCCAGACCCCACCTGGCAAGTTACCCTGTAATAATCTGGTTCACTGATTATACAGAACTGTCTGCCTTGCTTTTCTCTCTCAAGACACCTTCTCAGTTCAGTGGGCACTTTTGGCTCCCTCCATCCTCCGGCACTCATAAATACAGAGAACAGCAATCGGTGGTTGCTAAAGCAAAGAGTCAGACACGACTGAGCGACTGAACTGAACTGAAAGACAGTGGGGGAGATGGAGGAAGGGGGTCAAATGGTAGAAACTTCCAATTATATAAATAAGTCATGGAGATGTTATGTACAACAGGTGACTATAGCTCATAATGTCTGCATATTAGAAAGCTACTGAAAGAGTAAATCCTACAAGTTCTCATCATAAGAAAAATAACTATGTATGATAACAGATGTTAGCTAGATCTGTGGTGATTTCACAGTTTACACAAATATGGAATTATACACTTGGAACTAATATAATAAGTCCATTCTATCTCAATTTAAAAAGGGGAGGGGGGGATTACGTAGCATGAAGATGATTCCAAGGTCCACGGGTCTATCCTGATTTTGTCAAATGAGCAGCTAGCTATGATAACCCTCATGTCAGTCAGGATTGGCCAGCGGCAGCCTGGTGGGTCGCTGAGCAGAGCAACCACCAGGAAGTGAGGACAAAACACAGAAGCCACCTGGGAGCAGCCAGAGCAATGCAGGAGAGCTGGTGGCCAGGGAAGCTCCAGGACCCCCAAGGTCCTGTCGGGTGGGGAGCCTGCAGCCGGTGATGTCGGGATGTAGCCGGTTGCCTTAGCAACACTATCTCCATCCACAGTGATAAATTACCCTGCTCTCCTACACATTCAGTTCATTTCTTAAATAATCGGTATCCTGGAAATGAGATGAGAGCAAGCAAATACCAGCCAGTGGACTAAGACAGCATATCATGCGTCGGGTTTGCCCTGAGGTCCCTACAGCCCTGGTAAAAATGCTAGACTCTGGGATGGGGGCAAGTACCCAGGGTTTCAAATTAAATAAAAAGGAAAAGATAAAGCTAATGAAAAGACACCTGAAAAATTCTAAATCCCTTTCTGTCCGTCATAACTAAATTCACCACATTATTCCCTATCTCTCCCCTCACTTGACTTCATAGAACCTGACATTTATTAATTATTTGATTTCTTTCCTGTCCGTTCCACTAGACTTTCAGCTTCTTGACAGCAAAGGCTTTGTTTCACTTTCCACCATGTCCTCAGAACTAGAATCCTGCCTAAAACACCACAGACCTGTAATAACATTTATCAAATGAGCAAATTAGTATCTCTCCTATATTTTTTAAAAGCTCTTAATAAAGTGATGCACATATATTTTATACGTCTTACATACACATTATATAATATGTATATTATCTATTATATATATATATGTATTTATGTTTATTGGGGAAACTAGAAGCATTTTGGACAAAATTAAGACTAAGGCACAAATGATCACCATAACCACTATGATTTAAGTTTGTTTGGGGATAAGTTAGGAGGCTAAAATTAAGACTTATACACTATACATAAAACAGATAATCAGTAAGGACCTACTGCATAGCAAAGGGAACTACAGTCCATTATTTTGTAATAACCTATAAAGGGAAAAACCTGAAAAAGAATGTATATGAATCACTGTGCTGTATACCTGAAACTAACATGATATTGTAAATCAACTATACTTCAATTTAGAAAAAAAAAATATACTAGCCAGCACAATTATTAAAAGAAACCTGATAAAAATCAAGAAGAAGGTGAATGATCACTATCTGTAACAGATAAGATTGTACACTGGCAAAACCAGAGAAGATCCACAGAGAAGGTACGACAAGCAAAATAATACAAGGTAGTTAGATTTCTGGGAATAAATTCCACCCACAGAAAACAACAATCTTGATATTTACAAGCCACCCAGTCAAGATGCCCTGTAAGGCAGAAAATATAAAGGGGGAAATTTTCATTTGCATCAGCAATAAAAGGGATGAAATACTCAGCAATTAAAAGCACCATGTAGGCTAGGACTCACAGCGTTCACTGTGGAGGGCCCAGGTTCAATCCCTGGTCAGGGAACTAAGATCCCATAAGCCATACAGCAGCTCCCCACAAAGGGAAGATATAGGGACATGTTACTTCAATTCTCCTGAGGGACACAAAAGAATGCTGAAGTGAGTTGAAAGATGAATAGCTGTGCTTTGATTCTTAAAAAGGACATCCTTTAGACGTCAGTTCTCAAAGAATGTATAAATTTACTGCAAGCCTAGTTAAAAATAAAAGCCCAAGAGGTGATCATGGCCATGGAGTTTTTAAGACTTGAACAAGCTGATTCCGAAGTTCTTACAGAAACAATCACCCAGGAACAGCTGAAACGAAGCACAGCTAAGGTGCACTAGCCTCATCAGACACCGAAGCATACTCTAAAGTGGCACTACAGAAAATATTACAATTCTGGCACATTAACAGGCTGACAAATCAAAGAGAAAGAAAAGGAAGACCAGAGATGGACCCACACACCTAATTTAGGAGGCAATTTAAGTGGCACTGCCTTATCAGCAGGAAAAAGACTATTCCAGAAAGGGTGTTGGAAAAATGAATACGCACAAATTTACAAATGTGGATGGATGCTGTTCTCACTGTTTGCACCAAATTCCAGACCAAACAAAAATTCAAAGATTGAAATAGAATAAATTTTTGAAATATGTAAAACAAAAACAAAACAGTGATGGAAGTGCTCTAAAGCAGGATGGTGGCCATGAATAAAAATTGGCTAAACTTCACTGAACTGTAAACCTAAATGACTCATAAGTTTATGACCCAACAATTCCACTCCTAGATATATGCCCAAGAGAAATGACATGTCCACATAAAAACCTGTACACCAATGTTTAGAGTAGCATTATTAATAATAACCAAAACATGGAAACAACACAAATGTCCATAAGCTGATGAATATAAAAAAAAGTGCCATGTTTGATGTAATATTATAATACAACCATAAAAAGGAAGTACTGATACATGTTATAACAGGATGAATCCTTAAAACACTATGCTATGACTTTATTTTTCTGGGCTCCAAAATCACTGCAGATGGTGACTGCAGCCATGAAATTAAAAGACGCTTACTCCTTGGAAGGAAAGTAATGACCAACCTAGACAGCATATTAAAAAGCACAGACATTATTTTCTCAACAAAGGTCCATCTAGTCAAGGCTATGGCTTTTCCAGTGGTCATGTATGGATGTGAGAGTTGGACTATAAAGAAAGCTGGGCGCAGAAGAATTGATGCTTTTGAACTGCGGTGTTGGAGTAGACTCTTGAGAGCCCCTTGGACTGCAAGGAGATCCAACCAGTCCATCCTAAAGGAGATCAGTCCTGGGTGTTCATTGGAAGGACTGATGTTGAGGCTGGAAACTCCAATACTTTAGCCACCTGATGTGAAGAGCTGACTCACTGGAAAAGACCCTGATGCTGGGAGGGATTGGGGGCAGGAGGAGAAGGGGACGACAGAGGATGAGATGGTTGGATTGCATCACTGACTCGATGGACATGGGTTTGGGTGGACTCCCAGAGTTGGTGATGGGCAGGGAGGCCTGGTGTGATGCAGTTCATGGGGTTGCAAAGAGTTGGACACGACCGAGCAACTGAAATTAACTGAACTGAAAGAAACCAGTCACAAAAGATCTATTATATTATTCCATCCATGTGAAATGCTGAGAATACGAGAAATCTAGAGAGACAGAAAACAGATTGGTGTTACCCAGACCTGGGAGAAAAGAACGGGAAATTGAAAGGATGACAGTTAAAAGGTATGGAGTTTCTTTTTGATAAAAATGTTCTAGAGCTGACTATGGCGATGGTAACACATGTCCGTGAATAAAAATAAAAACTTGCCACATAAAAATAAAAAATTTCCACCAGAATAAAACATCCTAAATAAAGAACTGACAAATTAGGAAAGGCAAATCTCCTTAATGTATAAACAACTCCTAGAAATCAATAACACCTACTAAAAAAACAGGCAAAAAAAATGAACTGCTTTTGTAAATATGAAATGATGCTTAGTCTCACTTAAAATAACATTAAAATTCTGAGATACTGTTTTTCTTCAAGTATCTGGCAAATGCAAAAGGTTGAACAAAGCAAGGAGTCCATAAAAGCATAAGGAAACCTCCTCTCACAAACATCATAGGAGGGGTATAAATGGTACTATCAAGCAACTCTCCACTCATGATCTTTATCTTCATTAAACAGCACAGGGCACAGATAGTCCCTATAGAGTTGTTTATAAGTGCAAGACATTAGAAATACCCTAAATTTCTCATATTGCACTCCATATGCCAAACATTTTGAAAACTGAGCACTGGCCACAGGACTGGAAAAGGTCAGTTTTCATTCCAATCCCAAAGAAAGGCAACGCCAAAGAATGCTCAAACTACCACACAATTGCCCTCATCTCACACGCTAGTAAGTCAGTTCAGTCCCTCAGTTGTGCCCAACTCTTTGCAACCTCATGAACCACAGCACACCAGGCCTCCCTGTCCATCACCAACTCTAGGAGTCTACCCAAACCCATGTACACCGAGTCAGTGATGCCATCCAACCATCTCATCCTCTGTCATCCACTTTTCCTCCTGCCCTCAATCTTTCCCAGCATCAGAGTCTTTTTCAACAAGTCAGCTCTTCCCATCAGGTGGCCAAAGTATTGGAGTTTCAGCTTCAATATCAGTCCTTTTAACGAACATCCAGGACTAGCCTCCCTTAGGATGGACTGGTTGGATCTCCTTGTAGTCCAAGGGATTCTCAAGAGTCTTCTCCAACACCGCAGTTCAAAAGCATCAATTCTTTGGCACTCAGCTTTCTTTATAGTCCAACTCTCACATCCATACATGACCACAGGAAAAACCGTAGCTTTGATTAGACAGACCTTTGTTGTCAAAGTAATGTCTCTGCTTTTTAATATGCTGTCTAGGTTGGTCACAACTTTCCTTCCAAGGAGTAAGCATCTTTTAATTTCATGGCTGCAGTCACCCCCTGCAGTGATTTTGGAGCTCCCAAAAATAAAGTCAGCCACTGTTTCCACTGTTTCCCCATCTATCTGCCATGAAGTTATGGGACTGGATGCCATGATCTTAGTTTCCTGAATGTTCAGCTTTAAGCCAACTTTTCCCCTCTCTTCTTTCACTTTCATCAAGAGGCTCTTTAGTTCTTCTTCACTTTCTGCCATAAGAGTGGTATTGATATTTCTCCCGGCAATCTTGACTGTGTAGATCACAACAAATTGTGGAAAATTCTTCAAGAGATGGGAATACCAGAAACACTTTACCTGCCTCCTGAGAAACCTGCATGTAGGTTAAGAGGTAACAGTTAGAATTGGACATGGAAGAACAGACTGGTTCCAAATTGGGAAAGGAGTACTTCAAGGCTGTATATTGTCACCCCGCTTATTTAACTTATATGCAGAGTACATGATGCAAAATGTGGGACGGGATGAAGCACAAGCTGCCGAAGAAATATCAATAACCTCAGATATGGAGATGACACCACCCTTATGGCAGAAAGTGAAGAAGAACTAAAGAGCCTCTTGATGTAGATGAAAGAGGACAGTGACGAAGCTGGCTTAAAACTCAACATTTAAAAAACGAAGTTCATGGCATCCAAACACATCACTTCACGGCAAATAGATGGGGAAACAGTGACAGACTTTATTTTCTTGGGCTCCAAAATCACTGCCAACGGTGACTGCAGCCATAAAATTAAGACACTTGTTCCTTGGAAGAGAAGCTATGACCAACCTAGACCACATACTAAAAACAAAAGACATTACTTTGCCAACAATGGTCCGTCTAACCAAAGCTATGGTTTTTCCAGTATTCATGTATGGATGTGAGAGTTGGACTATAAAGAAAACTGAGCACCAAAGAATTGATACTTTAGAACTGTGGTGTTGGAGTAGACTCTTGAGAGTCCCTTGGACTGCAAGGAGATCCAACCAGTCCATCCTAAAGGAAATCAGTCCTGAATATACAATGGAAGGACTGATGTTGAAGTTGAAACTCCAATACTTTGGCCACCTGATGGGAAGAACTGACTCATATGAGAAGACCCTGATGCTAGGAAAGATAGAGGGCAGGAGGAGAAGGGGATGGGAGAGGATGAGATGGTTGGATGGCGTCACCGAATCAATGGACATGAGTTTGTGTCAACTCCAGGAGTTGGTGATGGACAGGGAGGCCTGGTGTGGTGCAGTCCATGGGGTCTCAAGGAGTCGGACATGACTGAGCTACTGAACTGAACTGATGAAGATCCAACTCAATAGAAAAGACCCTGATGCTGGGAGACTGAAGGCAGAAGAGGACAACAGAGGATAAGAAAAGTTGGGTGGCATCACCGACTCAATGGACATGAGTTTGAGCAAGCTCTGGGAGATTGTGAAGGACAGGGAAGCCTGGCATGCTATAGTCCACGGGGCCACAAAGAGTCAGACCGGGCTGAGTGACTGAACAGCAACAAAATCGCTCATTAAGAGTATAAAGAGCTGAGCTATTCGGTGACAAGGAGGTCAATTAGGAGAAGCCAAACCGAAAATAACAATTGAGCGTTTATTGACTTATTGTGACAGTACATTCCTCCTTCCTCATCCACGAGTTCAACCAATGACAGATGGTAAACGGCACTCAGCGCTTCCTGGTGGCTCAGTGGTAAAGAATCCACCTGCCGATACAGGAGATTCGGGTTCAATCTCTGGGTCAAGAAGATCCCCTGGAGAAGGAAATGGCAACCCACTCCAGTATTCTTACCTGGGAAATTCCATGGACAGAGGAGCCTGGCAGGCTACAGTCCATGGGGCGCAGAGTCAGACCTGACTTAGCAACTGAACAACAACAAACAGTACTCAGTGTGCTGCTGGCTGAAGCCACAGATGTGCAGCCTGCAAGTAGCAGGATCCACTGTGGGCCTTGGGCATCCACGGGTTCTGGTATCCACAGCAGGTCCTGGCCCCAGTCACCCGCTGATACAGAGGGGCATACTGTATAAGCCAGAGGCAGGACAGGGGAAATGGGGGCACGTTTCCCTATGGAATAGCACAAGGCGAGGGAAGGTCACATCTACGTAGGTGGCAGGAAGAGGCAATCCTCTCACTGCCAAGGGGGTGGGGAAAATGGTTACCAGTGGAGAAGTCCCAAGGACTGAGTCAGAGTACCGTCAAGTGTCTTCAAGCCCCCTCCTTTCACAAGGAGCTATGAGCAGAGGTGCCTGGGAAGGGTCGTGGCCAGGGCCCGTGGATAAGGAGGCCTGGGATGAAGGCGCTGGGACTAGGAAGGCAGACGCTTGGAAGAGCGGACTCTCACTCCCTCCAGACTCCACATCCAGGCTGGTTCTGGGAGGGCAGCTCCCCCGACAAGGCCCACCAGGTAAAACCCGTGTAACTGCAGTGCCAGAGCCAAGAGATCACATGTGGGATTCCAGATTCCTGCAAAGTCTGGAAAGGAGGAGCCTTCAAGTGCCACGGCTTATCCAGAACACTCTCTCGAGGCCATAAAGAAAGAGTTCTTACATGATCGATAAGGAGCCATCTCCAAATGAAAGAAGCAAAGTTCATAACAAGATGTAACAAATCCGTACCCATATGTACAATATAGTTGGTGTTTTTTAAAACAAGACTATTTTTTTAAAAGAATATACATAAAGATGTAGGTATATACAAATGTATGTGCCAACATATATTCAGAACACACAAGAAGCGAGTAACAGTTGTTGCCTTTGGCCAAGGTAGAAGGCTGAGAGAGAGAGAGGAGACAGAAAGGAGAAAACGAAACCCTAATGGGTGCAGCCAGCATGCAGAATATGTGGAGGTTCCTCAAAAAACTAGAGTTGCCAAATGATCCAGAAGTCCCACTCCTGGGCGTATATCCAGACAAAACTCGAATTCAGAAAGATACACACACCCCTATTCACAATAGCCAAATCACGGAAACAACCTCAATGTCTACCAACAAGTGAATGATAAAAAAGATGTACTACATAAATATAAATATATATATATATATATATATATATAGAGAGAGAGAGAGAGAGAGAGAGAGAGTGGAATACTATGCACCCATAAAAAGAATGAAATCACGCCGTCTGCAGCAACATGAATGAAACTAGAGTTTATATTAAGGGAAGTCAGAAAGAGAAAAAGAATACCATGTGATATCACTTGTACATGGAATCTAAAATATGACACAGATGAACTTACCTATGAAACACAATCAGGGACACAACTGCCAGGGACACACTGGCAGCTGCCAAGGGGGAGGGGAGGGGAGGGAGGGGTGGATTGGGAGTTTAGGGTTGGCAGATGCATGCTAGTGTGTACTGGATGGATAATCAGCAAGAGCCTACTGTTAGCACAGGGAACTATATTCAATATCCTGTGATCAACCATAATGGAAAAAATATTAAGAATGGACACCTTCCCCGGCGTCCAGACTCTCGTTCTTGAACCTCATCCGTCAGTGCCTTCCAAGCACAGGGTTTAATACGACTGTCACAGCTCCCAGCCTGGTCTAGAAGACTCTTCAGACTCTCAAGTGAGAGGTGCTGTCTGATTATGAAGTATTATGGCTGCGATTTCTGTGCCCCGATGTTAGTAAATCCTAAGTAGCACACCGTCCTGTGATAATTTCTCTGCCGGTGAGAAATCTTCACCTTACCTTCTCATCTCCCAAGTGCTAAGCTGATAGATGTTTATTCTGGAGGTATGCTTAGAACAGTTTGACAACAGGCAAAAAAAAAAAAAACAAAAACAAAAAAAAACACCAAGATTTACTCAACAGCATGTCAGAAGGACAATTATTTTTATGTTGGAGATAAAAATTTGTAGTAAAATGATATAAATTCTATTTTTCTCCCCAGATATAGGGCAGAAGTTTTTGTTTACTTTTAAGGTACTTAGTATTCTTTTTTTTCCCTACACCATGCAGTATGTGGGATTTAGATCCCTGATCAGGGATATCCCCTGCCTTGGGAGTGTGGAGTCCTAACCACTGGACCACCAGGGTTTCCCTTAGAATTCTTAGAATTCCCATTTCAACACTGGACAACCAGTGTAAATATTATATGTTTTCCATTGGAACCTCTCCAATATGAGGAAGGAAAAATACATTCTGCGAGGAATCTCTCTGTAAATAAAAATACAGAAATGTTTCTTCACAGATCTATTTTAAGACTATATTCCTGGTGGTGCAGTGGTTAAGAATCCGTCTGCTAATGCAGGAGACCCAGGTTCAATCCCTGGTCAGGGAAGATCCCACATGCCGTGCAGCAACGAAGCCCACGAGCCACAACTGCTGAAGCCTGCATGCCTAGAGCCCACGCTCCGCAACGAGAGGAGCCAGCGCAATGAGAGGCCTCCACCCCACAGCTAGAGAGTAGCCCCCACTTGCTACAGCTCAAGCAGAAGCAGTGAAGACCCAGAGAAGCCAAAAATAAAATGCCACATGGCTGAAACACACATTTTCTGCAGAGACTATATTCTTGCATGAGAGAGAGTAATCCTCAAAGAATCAAAGTAAACAGAGGGATGAAGAACCTTCAGAAAGAAATCCTATCGTGTCCTTTTCACTGTGACACCGAGTTCTGGTTTACAAACGACCGGAGCATCTTTGAGCTGGTGGCCCAGTTTGATGCCCTCATTTTCACAGGTGGCGGCCAAGCTCAGATGACTCACCCAAGGGTCACAGAACAGGTCACAGACTCAGAACGCAGACCCACAACTTCACATCGGTATCCCCCAGCCCCACAGCCTCTGCCATGAACTCATTATCTACAAAGGCAGGTTTTTTTCTCTGTGAAACGACATATGGGACAAAGTGTTAATATATCAATACAGCAAAGCTATAAAAATCCAAACTTCCTGTCACTGCCTTTAGTACCAACTGTAAGCTGGGAATAACGTGCACAAGAAGGTACCTGAGGGACTTCTCTGGTGGTCCAGCAGCTAAGACTCCCAATGCAGGGGTCCTGGGTTCAATTCTTGGCCAGAGAACTAAGATCCCAAATGCTGCAACTAAGACTGGGTACAGCCAAATAAACAAGTAAAAATATTTTAAAAGGCGGGGCGGGGAGAGAGTATCTGAGCCTGAGCAAAGCTAGGTGCCAAGAGCACTGTGTCACCCCAGTCATATCAGATTCTGTGCAACCATATGGACAGCAGTCCGCCAGGCTCCTCCGCATGGGATTCTCCAGGCGAGAATACTGCAGTGGGTTGCCACACCTTCCTCCAGGGGATCTTCCTGACCCAGGGATTGAACCCATGTCTCCTATGTCTCCTGCACTGGCAGGCGGGTTCTTTACCACTGGCAAGGAGCACTATTCCTGCCCTACTCACTATGTAGAAATGCAGGTACAATTCTGAGGCTGGAGTGGTGACAAGGAACCCGTATGGATGACTCTAAGCACCTGGCTGAGAGATGGGGCCAGGGTGGAGCGTCCGTGGGCTCAAATCTGGGCCCAGCTGCTTCTCGGCAGGAGCTGAGCACACAGCTCAGTCCCCGAGGCCTCATGTCCTCACCAGTACTGCGGGGGTGAAACCCACTTGACAGGGCAAGGACCCAGGACATACATGTCAGCTTCTGATAGGTGGGAGCGCCCTCCAAGAAGGGATGGGTGTACGTACTGAAACCCAGGGCCCACATGAGGAATCAAGACAGAGGAAGAGCACCCTAAGCACCCCAGGCTGGGCCTTGCCACTGCCCAAGGCTTCAATAAACCACACGCAGAATCTCCAACAGAGCCGGTCCCATCAGCCATGCTACCCTCAAAGCCTCGCTCACCTCTCGGCACAGGCAACCCCCAGGGCAAGACAACTTTCCTCCCCATGCCTAACAAACTCCACCTGGCCCAGAGCTATCCCAGGGAGCCCACCCTTGAGGTCAGGAGAGCTGGGTTTCCAATGCCAGGCCTGCCAAGTTGAAAAACAAACCCAAGAGCTTAGAGTCCATGTGGACAACTCTTGGTACTAAATCACCGTCACACAGTGAAAAATGGAAGAAGAACGTTCAAGTGCTGCGACCAAACAGAACCTAAGTTCACGGGGATCTGGATTGGGTTCAACAGTGCTGCTCAAAATGTTAAGTTCAGGGACTTCTCTGGTGCTCCAGGGGTCAAGACTCCATGTTTCCAAAGCAGGGGGCGTAGAGTCAATCCCTGGTCAGGGGATAAGATTTCACACGCCACAGGGCAACTAAGCCCAAAAGCCAGACTATTACAGGGAGAAAGTCCACACACCGTAACAAAGACCCAGCACAGCCAAAATAGAAAAGAAAGTAAGCCACAGATCGTGGTTAAAAGGAAACAGGAACTCTGTGGTACCATGTAGTATCCTTTGATTTTTAACTGGGAAAAAAAAAAAAAACCAAAAAGCTTCTTCTCTCCTGGTTTCCTTTGTAGCCTCTCAGGAAACTTGTGAATTGTCTTCTATCCCTTTAGTTTTTAAAAACTTTTTTCTACTCTCCTGACTGTGGCCTGTTCACAGCCATTTGCAAACTGCTTGCCCCAGTAGAAAAAGGAATCAAAATCCTTTGGAGCTTTGATTTTTCAATCCGTAATATGAAAGAGAGATTGCTCAGTCTCTACTGTCAAAGTGGAAGCAAACGATGTCACACCTTTAAAATGAACTAGAGGGACTTCCCTGATGATCCAGAAGTTAAGAATCCGCCTTCCGACATGGGGTGCGGGTTTGATCCCTGGTTCAGGAACTGAGATCCCACATGCCACGGTGCAACTACTGAGCCCACGCGCTCCAGAGCCCGAGTGCCACAACCAGCGAGGCCTTGCCAGGCAACAAGAGAAGCCCCTGCACCAAAGACACCCAGCGCAGCCAAAGTTAAAAACACGTAAATAAAAACAACACGAACCAGACAAAACTTGGATCAAAGCAATGGAAAATGATCCTGGTTCTTGCAGGGAGGCAGCTAAGGAAGGTGAGTAGTTAAGGGAATCTTGTAATTTACATGCAGGTCTGTCGTGACCAAGCACCCCGTGAGGGTGGGAGATAGGCGTGCCCGCAGCTTCTCTGCTCAAAGAATGAAATGACAGGGTTTAAATGACGAAGGAGCCCTGTCTTATACTGAAACGCTACTATGAGCCACTAGGGGAAAAAACATCCTTCACAAAAGAGTCAGACTGTAAAGCACAAGTTCCAAGGATGGTCTGAGAGTCAAAGGGCGAATTTGGCTAACTTCCCTCCTTGTCAATATCCAAAATACATTATTATCTCACCAGCCGGAGGCACTCATAGGAAGACTCCTTGTATTAAATTGCCACCTGGGGTAAAAACATGCACAAGTCTTTTGTTGGAGCCCAGTGACGGAAAAAATAATCAGCCTCTGCTTCCTTCTGCAACACTTCAAAGATATCTGATCCATGCATTTTCTACATGCCAGAGAGTCAGAGACAGACAGAGGGTCCCTCCCGACCCATATCATTTTTCTCAGCAACAATCTAACGATCTAGGGTAACTTTTCCAGGGGTACCGGTGACATGCAGAACCCAGAGGGTGCAGGTCCATGTGGAGGGGGGCCAGCCCACACTGGCGTCACCTTATGGTGAATTCTTATTGCCATTCAGTTCAGTCGCTCAGTTGTGCCCAACTCTTTGCGACCCCATGAACCACAGCACACCAGGCCTCCCTGTCCATCACCAACTCCAGGAGTCCACCCAAACCCATGTCCATTGAGTCCGTGATGCCATCCAACCATCTCATCCTCTGTCATCCCCTTCTCCTCCTGCCCTCAATCTTTCCCAGCATCAAGGTCTTTTCAAATGAGTCAACTCTTCGCATGAGGTGGCCAAAGTATTGGAGTTTCAGCCTCAACATCAGTCCTTCCAATGAACACCCAGGACTGATCTCCTTTAGGAAGAACTGGTTGGATCTCCTTGCAGTTCAAGGGACTCTCAAGAGTCTTTTCCAACACCACAGTTCAAAAGCATCAATTCTTCTGCGCTCAGCTTTCTTTATAGTCCAACTCTCACATCCATACATGACCACTGGAAAAGCCATAGCCTTGACTAGACAGACCTTTATTAACAAAGTAATGTCTCTGCTTTTTAATATGATTAAATTAATAATTTTCATACTAGTTTAACCAACCACCTAGACTATCCTGGCCCTGGACAAGAACCAGAGCTGATACATCATTCCACACTCACATCAGAGGTGAGCGGCTGGACCCACGGTTAGTGCAATAACTGAGCCTGATCTGACTGGTGACAGTCAAGTTCTGTGAGCTTCCCAGAAATGGGCTCCAGGACCTTAGCACAGACAAGCATAGGAAAACTTCAGCGGGAGTATGGCAGTCTAGGGTGCTTATGACAGTTCATTTTATGTGTCAACTCAGCTGGGCCACAGCGCCCAGATATTTGGGCAAACACACTCTGGATTTTTCTGTGAGGGACTTGGATGAGATAAACATTTAAGCTGGTTGACTCTGAGCAGAGCACACTGCCCTCCACAATGTGGGTGGGTCTCATCCAATCAGTTGATGGCCTGAATAGCACTAAAGACTGATCCTTCCCGATCAAGAGGAGATTCTGCTGGTAGACAGCCTTCAGACTTGAGCCGTGGCCCTGGCTCTACCATGGGTCTCCGATTTGCCAGCCCACCCTGCAGATTTTGGACTTGCCAGTGTCCACACTCACAAGAACCACTTCTTTAAAATAAACCTCCTTCCTTCCTCTGCACCCCCATCATCACCCACACCCTGCTGCTGCTGCTGCTAAGTCACTTCAGTCGTATCCAACTCTGTGTGACCCCATAGATGGCAGCCCACCAGGCTCCCCCGTCCCTCGGATTCTCCAGGCAAGAATATTGGCGTGGGTTGCCATTTCCTTCTCCAATGCATGAAAGTAAAAAGTGAAAGGGAAGTCACTCAGTTGTGTCCAACTCTTTGCGACCCCATGGAGTGCAGCCTACCAGGCTCCTCCACCCATGGGATTTTCCAGGCATGAGTACTGCAGTGGGGTGCCATCGGCTTCTCTGCACCCACACCCTACTGGCTGTGTTTCCCTGGAGAACTCTAATACAATGGCAACCTCTGGGAGTCCACCAGCTTGTGCTTTAGCTGCTTACACTCTGCTGACGGCAGTTTGTTTCTCCACTAACTACTACTTCTCCACCACTTGGAGAAGCTCCCCATGGCCAGGCTAGAGAACAAGGCAGTGACAGCTGGTCTAACAGCTTTGTTCAGAATGGTAGAATCACATGGAATGAAACTCAATAGGCTGGTCATCATTCATCACTCAAACCACCTCCTGTTTTTATTTAATCACTAGTGACAAGGGTGGGGGCTGCTCAGAGAAATCCATATATGACTCATACAGGTACGGAATCCTAGTGTCTCCTGTGTAGACTGGCTGATGAATCAGGAATCCCACATTTTGCACAACTACCAGCTTAGGAAGTGACACCTGGGTCGGAATCAACCACTCATTACCTGTGTGACCTCTTGTGATGGCCTTTTTAGTGTCTCAACTTGGCAGTGAGTCAACTGCTCATCGAAATGTTTCTGTGAGGTCTTCTGTAAGGGTGATGGCAGTTCACAATCAGGTGACTTGAGGTGAGAGAGATTACCTAGATAATCTGGGTGGGGCTGCTTCCACTGAGAGGCCTTAAGGGCAGAGCTGAGGCTTCTCTGAAAAAACAGTTTTGTGAGTAGAGAGCTACTTGGGCCAATGCCTGAGAACCAGGCCCACAACTGCACATAAGCCAATTCTTTGCAAAGATCCCTTCACATGTATTTTCCAGTGGATCTGTTTCCCTGGTGGAACCCTGGCTAGTGAATACCTCTTCTCTTTGCCTTAACCTCTCAATGCCTCAGTTTTTCATCTATAAAACAGACAACAATATCTACAGGGCTGACCTGAGGGTCACACAGGTGAAGCTGAGCACAGTACGTGGCCCAGAGTAAGTCTACAATGAGTATGAAATATTGTTCATGTAACAGTCACTATGTTATTAATGAATCCATGCCTTTGGGGAAGAAGTTTATACACAAGTGGGGAGACTTTTAAAGACCATTATAACATAAAGACATATTTGCTAAAAGTATAGGTAGATAAAAACTGCACCAGGAACTAAGGAAAGAAAGACCTATGCATGTCTGGGGCATAGCAGAAAGCAGCCCATGGTAAAAACAGCTCCACTGCTTCCGTTTGCAACCATAACTCTCCTCAAAATATGCAACAACAGGGCAGGAAACTCCTTTCTCACCAAAAGCTTTTAACCAAGTGTGCAGAGGAGTGTTACCCAAGAGCTATGATTCCCTTTTAAAAATAAGTCACTCCAATTTTTACTGACCACCTACTATGTGCCAGGTATTGTGCTCAGGGTTGAGGAATAAGAGGTTAAAACAGTAAACCTCCAGGTACTTCCCTGGTGGTCCAGTGAATAAGACTCCATGCTCCCAACACAGGGTTCAGGGTTCAATCCCTGGCTGGGGAACTAGACCCTGCAGGCCACAACTAAGCTCACGTGCCATAAATGGGAAAACACAACAAAGTCAAAATAAGTTATAAAAAAGAAAAGAACACAACCATTAAAAACTCATCATCATGTTAAGAACTTTAACTGGGGAAAACACACTTTAAAAGAAAAAACACTCTAGATGGATAAAAGGAGTCAGACAATAAATAAGTAAATAAGTCAGTGGCTAATTTCTCAAGAAAATTAGAAATACCAAGGAAAGATTTCACGCAAATATGGGCACAATAAAGAACAGAAACGGTATGGACCTTAACAGAAGCAGAAGATATTAAGAAGAGGTGGCAAGAATACACAGAAGAATACAAAAAGATCTTCATGACCCAGATAACCAGGATGGTATGATCACTACCTAGAGCCAGACATCCTGGAATGTGAAGTCAAGTGGGCCTTAGGAAGCATCACTACAAATACAGCTAGTGAAGGTGATGGAATTCAAGTTGAACTATTTCAAATCCTGAAAGATGAAGCTGTGAAAGTGCTGCACTCAATATGCCAGCAAATTTGGAGAAGTTGGCAATGGCCACAGGACTGGGAAAAGGTCAGTTTTCATTCCAATCCCAAAGAAAGGCAATGCCAATGAATGCTCAAACTACCACACAATTGCACTCATCCCACATGCTAGCATGGAGAAGGCAATGGCACCCCACTCCAGTACTCTTGCCTGGAAAATTCCATGGATAGAGAAGCCTGGTAGGCTGCACTCCATGGGGTCGCAAAGAGTCAGACACAACTGAGCGACTTCACTTTCCCTTTCCACTTTCATGCATTAGAGAAGGAAATGGCAACCCACTCCAGTGTTCTTGCCTGGAGAATCCCAGGGATGGGGGAGCCTGGTGGGCTGCCGCCTATGGGGTCGCACAGAGTTGGACACGACTGAAGCGACTTAGCAGCAGCAGCAGCACACGCTTGCAAAGAAATGCTCAAAATTCTCCAAGCCAGACTTCAACAGTACATGAACCAAGAACTTCCAGATGTTCAAGCTGGATTTAGAAAAGGCAGAGGAATCAGAGATCAAATTGTCAACATCTGCTGGATCATATAAAAAGCAAGACAATTCCAGAAAAACATCTACTTCTGCTTTATTGATTACACCAAAGCCATTGACTGAGTAGATCACAACAAACTGTGGAAAATTCTTCAAAAGATGGGAATACCAGACCACCTGACCTGCCTCCCGAGAAATCTCTAGGCAGGTCAGGAAGCAACAGCTAGAACCAGACATGGAACAACAGACTGGTTCCAAATCAGGAAAGGAGTACATCAAGGCTGTATATTGTCACCCTGCTTATTTAACTTATATGCAGAGTACAACACGCTAAACGCCAGACTGGATGAAGCACAAGCTGGAATCAAGATTGCTGGGAGAAACATCAATAACCTCAGACACGCAGATGACACCACCCTTATGGCAAAAGTGAAGAGGAACTAAAGAGCCTCTTGATGAAAGTGAAAGAGGAGAGTGAAAAAGTTGGCTTAAAGCTCGACATTCAGAAAACTAAGATCATGGCAATCAGTCCCACCACTTCATGGCAAATAGATGGGAAACAACGTAAACAGTGACAGATTTTATTTTCTTGGGCTCCAAAATCACTGCAGGTGGTGACTGCAGCCATGAAATTCAAAGACATTTGCTCCTTGGAAGAGAAGCTATGACCAAGCTAGACAGCATGCTAAAAAGCAGAGACATTACGTTCCTGACAAAAGTCCGTCTAGTCAAAGCTATAGTTTTTCCAGTAGTCATGTATGGATGTGAGAGTTGGACTATAAGGAAATTTACAGTCCAAAGAATTGATGCTTTTGAACTGTGGTGTTGGAGAAGACTCTTGAGAGTCCCTTGGACTGCAAGGAGATCCAACTAGTCCATCCTAAATGAAATCAGTCCTGGGTGTCCACTGGAAGGACTGATGCTAAAACTGAAACTCCAATCCTTTGGCCACCTGATGCGGAGAACTAAACCATTGGGAAAAAGCCTGATGCTGGGAAAGATTGAAGGCAGGAGGAGAAGGGGATGATGGAGGACGAGATGGTTGGATGGTATCACCGACTTGACGGACATGAGATTGAGCAAGCTCCGGGAGTTGGTAATGGACAGGGAAGCCTGGTGTGCTGCAGTCCATGGGGTCACAAAAGAGTCGGACACGACTGAGCGACTGAACCGAATAGAATAGTGAAGGAAAGGTAAAGCCTGGCAAGAGAATCAACTGAGGGTAAAGAAGGAACTCTGGGAGAAGTTGGGATAGAAGCGGGAAGAGAGGGATTAGAATTGTAACCAGCAAGACCAGAGCCCATCTTTCAGTCGAGTGCAGGATACCGAAGTGAAGCGAAGTCGCTCAGTCGTGTCCGACTCTTGGCAACCCCCTGGCCTGTAGCCCACCAGGATACCTAAGGTGAAGAACAAAACTGTGTACGCCGGAGCTTGCTGGGGGTCCAGGTGGTTAGTCCTGCCCTCAGCCTCCTCCTCCAACTCCTCCCCAACCCCCACCACCCTCTTTCCAGCTGTCCCCAGTAGCGCCCTGAGTGGGCAGAGATTCCTGCCCTCAGGGGAGCAGCCTGGGAGACAGCTAGTCAAGGGGATGGGACCTCACTTCTTTGCTTTTGTCATTATTCACCCGAAACACTGCTAGTGCCCAAATCTCTCAAACTGGTTTCTTAGAGGATCTCCGAGGGGTTCCATGGACCACAGCAATGTTAGTTTCACACTGCACAGATACAGCAGCTGATAAAGAGAGGCTGCAGTGGTGGTCATAAATACTCACGATTCCAAGGCAACGTGCTTTGTAATAAACATCCATGCCACTTTCTCTAGTAAATCTGCACTAATAAAGCACTGTTTTTATGTAGTGGGGATCTATACTATTTTTCTTGAAAACAATATTCTGCTACTTTAAAAATATTTGAGGATCACTGCTATTAAGGAAGTCCATGTTACCACTTTTTGAAAACTGAAGTCTGGGGCTGAGTTACTTTGAGAGGTTGCAAATCACCACTCCAACACATGCAAGAGTTATTGGCCATCACTGATTCAAAAAGTACACAGGAGAATTAATTTGGGCCTTAACAAAAAAATAATCATCCTATTCATACAAAGGAAAAATGCACTTAGAACTCTAAATGTGGTTTCCCTGGTGATGCGATGGGCTGTGTTCAATGCTGCCAGTACTGAGTGCTACCGTAACATTGACTGACTAATAACATACTTCAGGGTGCTGACAGCTCCTGCTTCCAGAGCAGAGGCTGTACATCAATCAAGGTTTCTAAGCAGGCATTCACTATAACTGTGTACACCTGAATCAAACCGAACCATCCTGAAGAGAGAATATTGAGTCAGCACTGTTGCCAAAATCTTGGCTCCTTGTCCATTGATCCCAAATAGAAATAGAGTCTGGAGGAAACAGAAAGAATAGCTTTATCCTTCTTGCTAGATAAAGAGGAAACACAGCAGGCCAGCACCTCAACAGCTGTGCTCACTTCTCTCAGGAATTTCTGTAGCTGTTTAGTCGCTCAGTCATGTCTGACTCTTCGCGACCCCATGGACTGTAGCCCACCAGGCTCCTCCGTCCATGGGATTCTCCAGGCAACAATACTGGAGTGGGTTGCCATGCCCTCCTCCAGGGGGTCTTCCCAATCCAGCAATCAAACCCATGACTCCTGCTTTGCAGGTGGATTCTTAACCACTGAGCCACCAGGGAAGCCCTCTCTCAGGAATAGGGAGAGGGTTTATGTCCTCATAAAGGTCTTCCATTTTTTTCCTTTTTGCAAAGTTTCAAAACGGCCATCCCTGGCCTCAGGCAACTCAGTAAACGGGTCAGGTGTCCCCAAAGTTACGGGCCCCTGAAGTTTATTTAAAACATAGACTGCTACAAAAGAGTATAGGGGGAGAAGAATGCCAGATGCAGAGGATAACTCAGATGAAGTCAGAGAGCAATTAACTTTGTTTAGCTTCATGAAGAACAAGTCTAGCTACAAGTGTTTGTCAGCAGTAACAGCTGAAGAATAACCAAGACTGTTTAACTCTTGCAGACCTGTTTGGCTGGTATGTGCCAGAGGCTGTTTATTCATTTTTGTTTTTGCTGCAAAAGTACCATTTGTAAAGATGGCAGTTCATTAAAGCATCTTTCCTTTTATGTTTTAAGTAAACATGGTACAATTACATGAAGAAACATATGTGTGTGTG